>NW_010973368.1:7927849-7969662 GCF_000737465.1 Haliaeetus leucocephalus | reverse complement strand
TGGGGTCCTCCCCGGGCTGCAGGTGGAGATCTGCTCCACCGTGGACATCCCTGGGCTGCAGGGGGACAGCCTGCCTCACCATGGTCTTCACCACGGGCTGCAGGGGAATCTCTGCTCCGGCACCTGGAGCACCTTCTCCCCCTCCTTCTTCACTGACCTTGGGGTCTACAGAATTAGTCCTCTCACACATTCTCACTCCTCTGTCTGGCTGCTGTTGTGCAGCAGTGTCGTGGTTTAACCCCAGCCAGCAACTAAGCACCACACAGCCGCTCACTCACTTCCCCCCCACCCAGCGGGATGGGGGAGACATTTGGAAAAAAAAGTAAACCTCATGGATTGAGATAAGAACAGTTTAATAGAACAGAAAGGAAGAAAATGATAATGATAATAATAACAATAATAAAATTACAATAATACTAAGAAAATAATTGGAATATACAAAACAAGTGATGCACAGTGCAATTGCTGACCACTTGCCAACCAATGCCCAGTTAGTTCCCGAGCACCGATCTGCCCCGCCCCCCAGGCCAATTCCCCCCAGTTTATATACTGGACATGACGTCCCATGGTATGGAATACCCCATTGGCCACTTTGGGTCAGCTGTCCTGGCTGTGTCCCCTCCCAACTTCTTGTGCCCCTCCAGCTTTCTCGCTGGCTGGGCATGAGAAGCTGAAAAATCCTTGACTTAGTCTAAACACTACTTAGCAACAACTGAAAACATCAGTGTGTTATCAACATTCTTCTCATACTAAATCCAAAACATAACACTATACCAGCAACTAGAAAGAAAATTAACTCTATCCCAGCTGAAAACAGGAGAAGCAGTTTTTTCCCCATTCTTAAATATGTTATCCCAGAGGCGCTACCACTGTCGCTGATGGGCTCGGCCTTGGCCAGTGGCGGGCCTGTCTTGGAGCCGGCTGGCATTGGCTCTGTTGGACATGGGTGAAGATTCTAACAGCTTCTCACAGAAGCCACCCTTGTAGCCCCCTGTGAACAAAATCTTGCCACACAAACCCAGTACAATATTCTACATTGACTGATGATAATTATTTCTCTCATTTCCTAATTATTTATTGGTAGAAACCTGTGTCAGCTTGACATCTGTCTAATCAGCCTACAGTTGCTTAGGTCACCTTGACTGCCCATTGGGGAAATTATGATAGCAAGTATTTGTTTAAATTTCTAGAATGTTCTTGGTATTTTAAAACACACTGATAATTATCATCAATGGACTAGACATTTAGTTAGCTATCTGTTCACGAAGATCAACAGTCTACTCAGCTGCTAGTGCACTGTTCATCACTCATATGCATATCATTTTTATTCTTTCAAAATAAAGATGAGAGAGATTTATTAAAAGCTAGCATTTTCATTTTTACAAAGAATGTTTTATCTTTTCCATCTGCTACTCGCCAACACTGTTACTAGGGTTTTTTTGGTCTAATACATTTTAAAATGTCCTTTTTCTTGGGCCTTGAGCAATGTATTTTAACCTAATAGCCTTGTTTACTTTTAGGAAGTTTATTGGCATCATAGTACGTGAAGTGCTTCTGATTATCTATTTTATCAATTTATAAACTATTGCTTTTTTAATAGCTGCTTGTTTTGCCTTTGAAATTTCATGCAAATTTAGTCAAAACTGCCCAACTCCATGACGAAGAGCCTACTAAGCAGAAAGATATCAGAAGATCATTTTATGTTGCACAAAGCACAGAACAGAAAACAAGGAAACTTTTGTAAATGTTGTGTTTATGACAAAAGAAAAAGCTTCTAACCTTCTAATCTTGCAAAACCCAAAACCTAAGGACAACATCAAATATTTAGGAAGAGGTAAAAATACTCCTACATTTTGTCAATGTTATGTCTTTAATAAAAATGAAATTTGCAAAAATCACGACTACTTTTTACAAGTGCTACTATAGGAAAATGACTTTTTCTTACTAGAGGTGAACCCTGTTTCTAAGAAGTCAGTGATGAAACTTCTAGGATTCCACCTAAACCATGAGGTTAATTTCTTATGGGAATTTTCTACTTCATAAGAACTGAAAAAAATCAGCTTGATTAATTTTATGGTAGATGAGAGGAAACTGTATTTGTCATCTTTCATGTCCAAAGAAGAAAGATTTTTGCCTTTACTGTTGTCTCTATATGGAACAACACTTCCCTTCTGAACTTTCCAAAATGGTAGGTATTCAGTTCAGGACAACATGGTTATTTTTAATGCATTGCTTACATCTTTTGTCTGACTGCTATAATCTTCCTTTTCTCCACTTAAAAACTCCTAGCCTCCTGAAATGCTGAAGCTATTTTAATGATCCTAAAGTCAGCAAACAGTAAACTGTATTTTTTTTCCAACAAAGTGATTGGGTTGGATTTATTTACAAAGACCTAGAAGTGTACCTTGCAATGAGAAACTGCAAAGAGTTCTTCCAGATTTCAAATGGGAAAGGTCATTCCCAACAGTCTACTTAATTTTTCATTTCTTTAATGAGATTACCAAAAAATATTTAGCAAACATTTTCATCTGTGTAACAGAAAGAGATTAGAAAACTACTACCAGATTTTAGTTATTTGTAACTAGTCTTCACCAGAAATAAAGCATCCAATCTGGAGATGCTTAAGATATAATACCACCTCACTTTTCCATTGTGCATCCTTTTTCCTTACTTCTTGCATTGTCAAGTGGAATTGTGTCTTTGCTTGTTGGCTTTAAATGAGAGGCTTGGAGTCAGCATGATAATTCAAAAACTTTATTGAAAATCAAAGATCCTCTTTTAAAAAGTAGTAATTCTGCTTAAAAAAGATTCTGCACTTGGGAAAAAAACCACTTGTCCCAGGCAACTTGTCAATTTACCAGCTTGTGTTTTGAGTATGTGCAGCCCAAGAGTACAGTATAATTAATTGCTAAAACAGATCACAAGGGTTTAGGTTCCTGTACTGGTTAACATTATCAATGGCCTGCTATTTTTTATAATGTCAATCTATTTTTTTTCCTTGAATTGATTGGCAGAAAGACCCAACTGTTATAAACAGTGTTGAATTTGATGCCTTTACCATTCATTGCTTAAGGGGGAGAAGTCAAAACAGATGGAAAAATCAAGTGGTGTAATGGTGTTTCTGTCATAATTAAGTTTTATGCAGACAAGACTGTTTGTCCATAATAAACAACAGCCTGTTTAGACATTTAGCAAATAGCCAAATATGCTCTGTAAAGTGTGATTTAAAAAAGAAATTTTTTTGCTCACAATACTTGTGGAAACTAGATTTGAATTTAGCAGGAATTAGAGAAAACACAGTTTTCTTCCCTACAAAAGCAAATAAGTTGTAGACTACCTAGAAAGAGATACATTAAAGAGAGAGGCATATATGGGAAGCAACATGGGAATGGAAGAATTCCCTCTGCTTATAAAGATACAGAGGAGTAATGTGCAAACTGGTTCAGAGAAGTCTAAAATCTACTTCCCTCTTTATACTACCAAGTCTTTCACTATTCACTACTCAAAAAGTTTCAGCAAAAGATAAATCAACATTTTATAAGGTTATGATACACTTACTAAATAATTAATTAAATTATTTTTAATGCTTTCTACTTGACAACTTCTCTACTTAGCTGTGGCGGGAATGGGAAGTAAAAACGTAAGCAGAAATATTACAAATACTGTGGAGGCTCTGTCAGAGGGGGCCAGTAATCCCAGTAACAAGTATAGATCATCAGGATACTTGCCATATTCTAAAAGGCTCTGTTTATACACAAGAGTTGTACTGTTATGACTATATCAAAAGACTTATGTAGTGCAATCCCTTAAGTGTGGCTATGACTGCTGGCATAATGTTATGAAATTGCTTTCACTACTACAGTTTATTTATTCTTCTCCAGGAACTAGAACTGATATAACTAAGCACATAATTGCACATATCTCAGTTTAAAGGGGGAAAAAAAAAACCAACAAAAAACCAAAAAAATTTAGCCAACTGCATTTTACCAGTTAGAAAACTATGTTTAGATCAGACTTTAGCTTCCAACTGCAACAATTTTCACGTGGAATTTCCTTTAAGAAAGCACTATTTTATTTCTGCTCAAATCAGGAACTCTAGTACACAGTAGACAGTGTGATTATTTTTATTTTTTTTAAACTGCTCAGATTGCTGTTTGTGTAGCTTAGTTGTGCATGAGAGGGAGTGTTGCTACTTCCCCCAGGCTACCAATACAGGGTATGATTCTTACTCTCTTTCCTACTGTTTCTATAGCAGGGAAGCCCTGTAACAGGGAGCTCCTGGGAAGAACAGAGTACTCAAAACATTGTAGAAGAGCTATGAAGTTGACTCACCCCTCTTGTTTATACCACAGAGGACAAACATTCTGCTTAGATGGACACATAAGAAAGTGAAGTCTTTGCAGAGAATTTGTATGAATGTTGTTTCATAAAGACATGATCTGGATATAGGTTAGTAACAAGGAAATGGCTTCCTTCAGTCTATCACTTATTCAAGTAACAGACCTTGGCATATATCTTTTATATGATTCTGACTTGTGATGTTGACCAGATTAAGTACTCAAGAACCATTGGGGCATATTTTGCTGCTCATTACAGCAGGATTTGAGTGACGTCCATATTGCTATCGTACTTCTGCCTTATATCCTTTAGGTCATTCCTAATACCAGTCAGAAAATGTGCAAAGAATGTGTCTGTCAGGAAAAAGGAAGTCAGATGATGAATTTTTACATGTGTTATGTGTGTGTTGAATTTGTACGTATACCAAAGTGTAAATGACTGTCTTGTGCTCACAAATATATTTATGTTTCTGTGAATAGTTTAATGTGTTTATACTGAAACAGATACATGTGTTATGTCTGTTGTGGGGGAAAGGTATGAGGGTGCGTTATGAAGTGTTTATAGACATACCTAATAGGAACATTGAGATAATATATATTGATTGAACTATTCATTCTCAAAACTAGGATATTTTACTAGAAGTGTTATACTTCCAGTGTTCTTTTATGCAGGCAATCTTTCAGGTACATATTTCTCTGATTACTTTTGCTGACACAGATGGAAAGAGAAAAGCTAAAAATGTTGGGTTTCCCCCCCTCTTAAAACATCTGTTTTGACACTTTTTGTTTCTTTTTGTTAAGTTTCAGGATTGTTTTGGTTTAGTTCCCATGCAGAATAAAAACAAATGTCATACACTGAGAGTTTTCATGCACTGAATCATTATTCTCCAGACACTTACAGCTATGGTGTGAGTGTGTGTCATGTGTGTAAATAAAGCACAAAGGGAATGAGATATTACTTTAAATGCTTTCACCTATGCAAAGGCTAAATAAAAAATGAACAAACACATATTGTAAAAAAAAATAAGAAACTGGATGATGACACCCACATTTGACATGAAAAGGAGAAAGATACAAACAGCCCCAAGCTTCCAGATGCAGGGAATCAAACCAATGTTGTCTTGCATTCCAGCCACATCTTTTATTGTATATGAAGTATAAAAGACATATCTCTCTAACACTTTGCAGCAAATGGCTGGTCATTACTAATTCCTCTGGTATTCACTGTAGGGTGATAACAATCGTGATGACCTAACTTGGTTTTACATGTGAGATTATTTACTATTCTGAAAAGGCCTGGACATTGGATTCAGGACTATGCAGTAGCATCAGCAGTATTATATTCTGTGCTAAAGGGGTTTTGTGGTAACTCAATCACAGAACTGTGCTCTAGCTGTTACTTTACATGGTAAAAGAGCCTTCAGCGGGGTACAAATGGGGTTTGGGGTTCAGGGTTTTATTTCAGTCTGTGAGAATGGCAGAGGCACCGAGCCAGGAACTGTGGCCACTGACGTTTCTGGCAACTGTCTCTGTTGCCTGAGAGAAAGCCAGCCCTGGTACTATTTGTGCAAAGAACATAGAGCAGTTAGAGAAACTCTGTGGAGTTTATGTCAAGTGTCATCTGAATTGTCCAGAGGTGTCCTGGGTACTTCAAATATCATTATCCACTTGACCTTGGCTACCACTTAAAAAGTGTGTGGACCTTCCCTAGGTCATGAGTCATATATACCAGCTCACAGGGACAACTCAAGTATCTTAGCGCCTCTGAAAAGCCAGGGAATACCTGTGCTCATGTAAACTGAACAGGGCTTCCAATGTTCATGTCATTCAGCAATAATTTTAAGGCTGAAGCTTCTGGTCATTAACCATTCAGATGGTATTGCTCTGTTATATTAAGAGAATCAGTACCTATAGCTGGATATTTGCAAGCCATGAAGGAAAAGAGTCTCTTTATAATAGCAAATTTTAAAATGTTTGAAAATTCAACTGAAAGTCATGGCCCCTTTGATAACAGCTTTAGAGAACAATCAAAGTAGGTTTAGAAGTTGGAGCAAAGAAGCATTGGGAGTTGGACTTGACAATCCTTATGGGTCCCTTCCAACTTGAGATATTCTATGAAGTATCTATATGTGATAGGTTTAACATAACAAGACGCTCATTTGTAAAGGAAGGACAAGAATTTTGTTTTTTAAGCTGAAGTTGATGAAGTTTAGATGTAACTTGGGTGCGTGTGATCACACAAATGTTGAAGTGTAGAACCTCAGATCAAAGGACTTGGTATTAATTAACTTTGGTGAAGCAGGTTTCTGTCTGAGGCTTTTTGTTAATAAAAGACACCAAATCACTTCTGTGCCCTTTCCACTTTTTGCTTCCCCTCCCCCCCCCTTCAAGGCTCAAAAAGAACAGAATATCACAAAACAGCTATAAACTCTGCTATGAAGTAGCACAATGTTGGTGTGGTCACATAACCCTGAACTATTTTCTCTAGTTTAGACCCTGTATAGACTACTACAACATGCACTTTCTTATGCTGTGACTGTTAAAATAAGAATGACAAGCTGAAAGAATACACAAAGAAAGAAACAAAGTTTTGGGTGGAGAAGAGGAATGAATGCTATTTGTGTCTCACTTCACTGCTGTGGCAAGAGTAAATGAGTTTTAACAGGCATAATTATAACTTATATATTCTTCTAGGATCTTTGGGGTATGGTTTGTGAAGGACCAATACAGATAATTCGAAAAACTTGACATCTGATCGTAACCAACAGCCTGGAAGCTGGCATTCAAAATGCTTGAAGTCATCAGCAGAATCAGTGCTCAATCAGCATGGGTTTCTCAGTGAAGCCTCTCTGTTTTACTGTTGTGAAAAGGATCATGTTTTCTTTTCCATATACAATACAATTTTTTTGGCATACACAATTAAACTGAGAAATTAACATCCACATGATGGCCTCAGTAAACATAGCTGGATCCTGCTGCACTGTGAATGGAAAACCATAGAACCACATTTTAATACAGGTTATTTATTTATGAAAGCGTTCTGTGACCCATGATATATTCAAAGCTCTAGTTAGTGCTAAAGAAGCCCAGCAGAGATAAAGAAGTACAAATTCCATAGTCACAATCCAATGTACTTTATAGAATGATTATACAAGTAATACCTTGTTTTACAGTATTCCCAAGAGAATTGTATCACACAATAATTTGCATGACTGAATTTAAAAAACTTTTGAGGAAATGTAAGTTTTTGACCATTGAAACTCTACAGCCTATCTGTTTCAAATAAGACATGGCAAAACCTTTTTTACTTATTAAATCCTTTTATAAAAGTCTTAATAGGTATAAAGACTTCAGAGGGCAACCAATGCTAATTATTGATTGTAAGTGGCACATTGTTAAATAAGGAAACATTTTCAATGCAAACTGGCAGAAGCACTGTTTGGTTTAGCACTGTAACAAATGCAGTTCAGAAGCCCTTGTGGGCTTGTGAAGAGTTTTATTTTTTCTTTTCCAGAGTGCAAGCACAGTGGCAGTAGTTCATTAATTCAAGCAAAAAATAAAGTTTGCCTTTTAGACTCACATAGATTATGATCTGCCTTTGCCTACCAAGAACTTATACCCAGGCATACTTTCTTCTCTCTGGTAACAGTAAGCATACGGAGCAAGTAAAGGTTGTTAAGAAGTACAATAATTCCCTCTAAACCACGTATTTCTGTACGAACATTGGCAGGAGTATATTTGAGAGGACTGGGTAAGGAAGAAATGGGAGTATTATGGCAGTTCCACAGAACATCTACAAGAAGTTTTGTGACAGAACTTTCAAAAAATACAAATTGAATATTATGGAGACAATTTCTGAAAATGAATTCTAGTTTAGGTCTTCACTCTGGTGAAGTCAAAGAACTTTCATAACTGGTGAAAGCAGATAAAGCAAAACTGGAAAACATCACTGGGGAATGTAGTTGGGCTGATGGCAATCAATGGACTCAGTTGCAGTAGCATCTGCTTTTACTTTTAAGCTCTATCATAACAGATAGGTGATGTCTGTCTAGTATCTTCTACGCAGCAAACTTTCAAGAGCAAAAACTATAAGGAGAGGTTAAGTGGTTTCTGTAACATGAAAACAAAGAAAGGTATTGTATCAAATATGAACCGAACTGTGGATTTCTAAATAAACTGTTTGTTATCAACACCAAAACCAATCCCTTCCTTATAAATAAAGCAGACTTTAGACTATATGTTACCCACTGAATTTATATACCAGATGGACTTACTTTCATTACCTTATCATCTGTTTCCCTTTCTATCCTACCTTTTGGCACAGTTGCCTGTGTTTTATAAGTTTGCAATTAGGTTTAGATCCTACAGGTGGATATAAATTAAAGAACCTGGGCACAGCAATTTGCTTTAGGCAAAAATTTTCAGGGTTCATAACTGTAATTTGTTCAAGGCAAATGTCCATTATTATTATTATTTGATTCCAGTAATCCAGAGTACCCATATTAATGCTTTTAGTGCTGGGTTGCAGAAAGACCAGGGAGGAGAGGGATGCTTTCCTGGACTGGCAGAGGACAGAAGGCTGGAACATTCTGGTATCACTGGGTTCTTGCCCATTCCAAGCCTGACAGCACTGACATCTAGCCACCACTTCCTATGTGGTTCCCATGTGTTGAAGATGAACAAATACTGGTAACAAAATCTTTTTTCTAGGGTTCAGTGCTAAGGAGAAAAGCTGAAGCAAGTATGTTATAATATTAAAATATAACTTTATAACTATGCATTATAGATATATAGAAATGTGTATATGTAGATTCCTAACTAACTCTATATTTTCTGCTTTCATCCAGAAATAGAAATTGTACAGAAGAAATACTGCTACTATGAGTGGAAATTAGAACATGCTGGAAATATTTTAATGTATTATCGAATTATCTTTATACCAGAAAGGTCAGAATAATGGTCTGAAATTCTGGAAAACTTGTGTGAATTTTTAAGGTTTGTTCACACTAACTCTGTACTTACATATATGTTGTATAAAATCACAGAATATGTCTGAAGAATGTGCTTCCACATTATGAAATAAGTCTAAGAACATGGGACTCTCGAAAACCTTTGTTTATTTATACAATTAGAAAATACACAAACTTATATTATGAAGGATTTTTTTCTTAAAAGAATAAACAAAGAGTCTTATAACTGCCTAAATGGGGCATAGATCAACATGTTGATAAGATTAGTTAGAAACTTATTAATAGTCTCAAAAATATTAATAATATATTGTGAGAGTATATTCCGACTTACCAACACAAAGTTCTTACTGCCATTCTTATCTATTTAGTATTAACTACTGACACAAACATAACACTAGATGAATCACTGGCAACATACCTGTGTGGTGTGTCAATTGGTTTAACTCCATGGACATCAGCCAAGTCAGACTGATTTACCTCAACTGCAAATTTGCCTTATGGTTCATATTTCAGTCACTGTTTTGCTTAACAAATATGAAAAGAAACATCTAACCTTTTAAGAAAAAGGGACACGGAAACAACAGCTAGCTTCATGGGTGCAATAAAAGAGTATTTAGGTAATCAGCAAAGAAGCAATTCTTTTCAAAGAGTAAGTTAAAAATGCAGTCTATTTTCTGGAATGCTGCTTAATTCCTGCCCCTTATCTTAGCATTAGCTGCATAATCCTCACTACATGATGCTCTTAAATAGTCTATTCCTTCACATGTTTTGAGACATCTGTAGTTGCCTTTGCATGGGTGAAAACAGTCACAAAGAAAGCAGCATATACTTGTAATTCACACAGAAAAGCCCACAGTATTTAGCTGTGTATGTCAATCTCTTTTCAGTCTAATGAGATATATTATGCAACTATCTGTTCTTTTTATTTCCCAGTATGATATATAAACCAACCACAAAATCACAACCTATCAAGCATAACCAGCAAGTACAAGTTTCCTTACAACAGACTTTAAGTACTTTCACAATGCCAGCCATGTATTTGGAATAATGCCAGCAAAATACCACTGGGTGCCTTAAACCTCTTAAGTGAAAAATATGTTATCCATTAAAAATGCCTCATGAATATCCATACTATATCTTCAAAAATACTCTGTTATGTTCCTAGGGATGAAGCTTACTGAACTCCAGATAACATATTATCCAAGGTTCAAACAACCAAGGGGATACTAAGCAGATATTTGATCAAGGATGCTGAATACTGTACTTCTGTACATTTCTAAACTCATATTATAAATGGTCCCTGCTAATAAAATGAGCATGAGGAAGATACTGTTTGCTTACCCTCTGCAGTCTGAGAACGTACTTAGGCTGAAGTTAAAGGCTAAGGGATTTAAAATTTTTATCTCTCCTGGGCTGCATTGGCTCTCCTTGGATTAGAATCTTGACTGCAGGAAATGTAAAATATCTACCAAAACTAAAGAAAGTTATCTCAGTAGATGACATCCTTATTACTAAACTGCTTCTACTTTCAAGTCACTATTCAGATTTAAATGAAGCAACTAATGAGGCCACTAGACAATGCATATAGTCTTGGGTCGTCAGTAGCTAGGTTTAATTTAATAGCTTCTTTCCAGTTGGCTAACTGGGGGACAGATGGTGGCTGATATGTAATTTCTGCAGAGTATTATAGGAGTTAGTCACTTAGCACAGATTTCAAAAATCTCTTATTTTTGGAAAACATAACAGTTGCATATTGTCCAATAGAACTGGTGCCATTGTATAGAAGTTAGCAGTACCTTCTCTTTTCCTCCAGGGCATTGCTTTACTCTTCACTAATCCAAATAGAAGTTGTGTGGCAAAAGCCATAAACATAATCTCTTAGGTGTGACCTTGAAGAAGTAACCCAATTAAATCAATTTGATATTTATTCAGCCTTGGTGCTCTTGTAGCATCATTTGTTATGTGAGCCCTTCAGACTTCTCAGCCAACTTAATCCATTTCATTCTAATGCTTTTCTCCTGTCTTTATTTCTATACATCTTCATTACCAGCACTCCAGTTCAAGCTGCTGTTGAAGGGTTAAGCAGGAGATATTTATTAAATATAAACTCAAACAAATGTTAGCACAGAGCAGCTACTGGAAGTACAGAGATAAAAGGCCATTTGCTGGCTTAATTAAAATTAATCAGAAATAATGGACTGTCTTGAGGAGGAATAATATAAACACATAGCACTAATCTCACAAGCCCAAATTATACAATAATTTGAGACTCCAAGTCTCGTTGATTTAATACAGTATTTAGTGATAGAGGAAGGTTTAAAAGAGATCAGAATGAGTTCTCTTACATGATAAAATTCATAACTCTCTGATTCAAAGTCCTACTGTAATGTTTTAAAACAATTCATAATTAGAGTTTCCTTCTGACATTGATACCAGTTAGGAAGGCTTTCGTAATGTGATCTTAATAGGCTATTAATACCAGGACAAGATTAAGGGATTTGTTCTATGCTTCAGGAGTGCATGTAGCTGCTTCTAAGATGAATGGAAAATATCTATTCATATTGATCACTACAGGACACATTCTTTGAGATTCACGCCCATCTTCCCATACACTGTTTGGAAAAAACTAACTGCCTAAGAAGGACTGGCAATTCTTAACTGGTCAAATCCTTTTTCTAATCTTTCTCATAACTTTTTCCTCTATTTTTTAACCTCAGTTTTCAAACACCTATATTAAAAGAAGTAACTGTTTTGGCTTTTTTCTTTTTCTCTCTCTTTTTTTTTTTTGTTTGTTTGAGAAAAAAACAAAGCAAAACTTGCCTTTGCTAAAATGTTGCTGTCCCAGTCTATTTTGTCTTTGTTGAGATATTGGGTCCTGTGTGCTGAGTACAGTATAGGTGCTTAAAGATATTGTTAGCAAGAAAAGTTTAGTTGTACATATCTTGCAAAACACACTCAGTTCTTAAGACTTTTTACACCAGTGTACTTCAGAAAATTAATCCCAGTTAACTAGATTACTTTTACCTTATTATATGGCTGTGTAAACACCTTGGTTCAGAATTAAAATAATCTTAATTCAGTTTATCTTAATTTACCTTGCAATTAGATTATGTTAAATCAGATTTAGGCTACTTTAATTTTAAGGGAGAGTATTCACATAATTGTTTATGTGGTTTAACTAACGCAATTTAAATTCACACTTTTAGACCATTTAATTCCCCCCGCCCCGTGTCCTCATGTAGACAGACCTTTCGTCTTCTTCCAGGGCTGTTCTTTTAAAAGCTCCTGGTGTCTTTCATGCACCTATAGGATTGGGCAGAGTTCATTACATTTCTGCCAGCCTATTTTATAAGCCTATCTGCTTCTGTTTGCTCCCTCCTATCATGCAACAAATAATTGATAAAAGTACAGGATCTCTCTTCCTTCTGGATTATTTCTGTTCCTTTATGAAGACTCCCTGTTACTAGGGCATTTGTAAGGAACAGTTACAGCCCTTAGCATATCACAGGCTGGCTGTCACGTTCTTGTCATTTAAGAATTTGAGCCTATTTAAGATTGTCCAGAAGAAAAGTCACTGATGATACTATAACTTTATCTTTGATGCTCTTAATGAAATTGTAACAAAAACATTTGTACTTTCTTCATAAACGCTGGTCAGCTCATTGGTGTACTGGCCAAACCATGCCCTTTTTAACACAAAACATTGGCAGGGACCTCCCAGATCATCAAGTTCACCCATGGTATCACCATCATTAAAGTTGGACGAGTTGTTTGTCCCCACTGTTCTTAGTAGGAGTCTGTAACAGAAATTCAGTGCTCTGATAGATAGATATCTTCTAATAACCTGGCTAAAAATATTGATGAACAGATAATGTGCCTTTTGTATTGTTTTTTGTGGACCATACATCTCTTTATGCCAAGATAATTCATGGAGAATCATCCCCGATTAACCTACATTTTACTGCACTAAGCAGTAAAGTAAGTAAGTGAGATTATGATGGCAATAGCCATTCTAGGCATATGTTCTAGTTTTAGTTAATCTTTCTTTTTCCATTCATTCAAAAAATGAAGATTTTTGATTGGCTATTTCAAAAACATTGTTACTACCTTATCTTTACTGATACACAGCGTTTGGCTACCTAGGATCAGGGTGTCCCCTTTTTTTAGGCTTCTATGGGCACAAAACTCTTCATAAAAGAAGCTAAAACTAATTTTATCTTGCACTCAGTAAGCCTGTGATGGCTTGATCCAGACAAAAGCACAAAAGAAATTAGATACTTCTTTACATTGCCAACTGCATAGTTATTGATTACAGTCTGACCCTGAATATTTCTTAAATTCAGGTCAGGCATGGAACAATCTCCAAATCTTTGTATTGTTTTGAGGTGCAAGATGTAATACAGAAGGTTAGTCTAGCAATGAAACAAAGAAAGAGGATTAGTTAGATCCCTTTTTCTCATGCAATTTTGGCACTGATATGTGAATGTAAAAGTCTGGAAAAACAATACAGTGATTTATCCAAAGAAGAGTTACGAAAAGAATGCACATTAGCTACTTTTGAAATAAGTATTTATCCTATTAAAAACTTTCTATATAATAAAACAGCACTCAGTTGACATTACTAGCCCATACTGAAAAGTCACCTGCAATGTCTTCTAATCATTATTTTAAAGAAACATTGCAAAAGCTGGGAGGTCTAAAATTTTATGTAAATGTACTTGCAAACTCCATTTAAACCTTCTTTACATACATACATACAAACAAAATATTTGCTGAAGAATAATTCTTATGCTCTTTCTTGGGAGAAAAATAAAACAAATAAAATAAATATATAAAATAAATTACAGAAGTCATAACCTTACACTGTTGTTCAACCCCACATTAACAAAGAAGCTTAGCTTAACCTCCATGACAAACATAGTATATAAAAACCAAGTAGTGCACTTCCTGAGAATGAAAAAAAAGTTTTGTAAGGGACACAAGCTCAGACCAACACTGGAAATTCAAATTATGCCATTAGAAAAGGAAATCCTTTCTCTGGTTAACATTCCCATTGTACCACTTCAGGCCCCTGTAACAATAGGATTCTACAGCAGAACATATTTTGTCGCACAAGTGTCAAATCCTTAAGTATAGCATGAAACTATGGTTACTTTGGTTTAAACTAGAAATGGGCTTCAGATCAGAAAAAAAAAATAACGTGCTTTATTCACTTACCTCCATTCAAATTTAGACACTCTGGTTTTATTCTGAGTTAGATATGATGAAAAAGTGTCCATTTTTAGATTCCCATTTGTAATTAACAAAGGGAATCTCAGAAATTATCTGGTTTTAAGTTATTTCTGTTGATTGGTATCTACATTGTACTGAATAGCTGATAAGATTTCCTCTCTTAGGTTCATAGCTAAACACAGAAGAGTTGATCATCTTTAGGTAAAGGATCTCAGTTTTTCTGGATAGGACTTCTAATACTGAAGTCCTCATCTATAGTGGAGGTACACCATGCTACCACCATCCTAAGACTAATAATAGCCTATATTTAACTGAAATGTACAAGACTTCCGTATCTCAAAGGATTCGTTATGTAAAAAAACCTTTACGTTCTTGCTAACTGATAAAACAAAATATGTAAATGAGGGATAAAAAGAAGCAGGTGTTTTGGTGGTTTTGTGGTGGGGCTTTTTTGTTGGTTTTTTGGTTTGTTTGTTTTTTTTTCCTTCGGTAAGTCAAGGCCGCTGATAATGCTATTCCTTTTAGAGCACCTTCACATCCTTTCATTCTGCATCTCTCTGCCTTTAGTTTTCCCAAAGCAGAGCTCTCACAAAAACACTGTGGCTAATATAGAAGCATTAGAGTACCCAAAAGATAAACAAGACTCATGATTAGAATGTTAATTAAAAAAAAAAAATAGTTCCATGACAAAGGTGGTGATGCCTGGAACGGATTCTGGAATGGTGTTCTGAATTGTTCAGTCACAACACACTTTGAACTCCTTTTCTGAAGAGTGGAAAGAAATATATGTCCAATCCTAAATATCCCAGGATGCTATCAGGGTCTGACATCCTTTACATTGTTTAACAGCATTATGAAACTATAAGCATTTATTGTCACTCAATTTTAGCTTTGAACTGTTCTTCTGTCCACTACTAAGAAAACCTTCCCTTCTCCTCCAAAACACAATACACACTTTGCTCTTGTCTACACCTTCTTGAAGTTCTTGCTCTTAATTAGGTATTATTAAACTCTCCACATTTCCTAATAGTCTTTATTAATAAACCTATGTATTGTTATTGCTATATGATATGTTCCAAACTTTATATGTTTCTTTTTTCTTCAGAGACCACTTAAACTTCCTAATTTACAGTATACACTAGGTATGATGCCTCATTGTCTCTTCAGGAAAAGTAATTTTCCTTATAAGGATGGCAGTTGTATACTGGAACATTCATAATAAAAATATTTCAATGCCTCAGGAATGTAAGCTATGCCATTTTCCTGTTTGTGGCTGGCATTCTTGCTAAAGTGGCAGCTCCTTCCTTAGCCAGACTTTCTTGGAAGATGAGAGTCAGAATAGCTGTACAGAATAATGTGATGTAGAGGATAATGAAGAGATATAGACTTTCAGCACCATTGAGAGCTAGAAACCTACAGCAATCTTGTACCTGGAGACGTTGTCTCAGGAGAGCCATTTAATGAAAATGCACTGCTATTGTGAGAACAGAAATTGTTCAACAAAGCTTTATTGCATCTTTCCACTATATTGGGGCTGTCTTCAATTTTAGCTAGAAGATTGCACGTGGGAATCTCTATGCATCCTTCAGAAAGCAAACTGCAAAGTGAATAACCAAGAAAAACAGAAGAATGCTCTCCAGTAACATCATTTGCAAGTCCAAATAGAAAACATCCAAACTGATGGGATTAATGCTTGAAACATTGTCATGAAGAGCAAGGGCATCCGTTCGTACACAAACAATGCAAGTATTACATGAAAGGAAAATAGAACTAAAGCTGTATTTCTCCCCTCCTATTATAGTCCCATATCTCCTGACCCCATTTCTCAGCATTTCTCAGTTTCAGAGTCTTTTTTAATGCTGATGTCTGTTTCCCATTTTTTACCATTCTTTTCCTTTCTTGGGCCTTGCACAAATTTGTAAACCCTCTTTTTTTTTTTCTTTTAATTATTACTACCTTTTTAGCATCTAGGTTATTTCAGAAAGTACAACTGAATAAGGAAGGAGTGGAGAAAAGCAATACTGGAATGGAAAGTAGGGCTGAATGTTGAACAGAAGCTTCCCAAGAACTCACCATTTCCCCTTACGCTGCATCTTCTTCTTTGCTGGATGTTCCACGCTCTAAGCTTAGCTGAAGTAAACCCAATAATACTGCTGTTAACTGGCTCTAAGAGTAAGTAAAAGATTATGGAATATGCAGTGTACTACTGCAGAAATTTCAGGGAAGATCAGTGTATACATGTTTTCTAAAATAACATACTATTGAAGTAGGTAATGGAGAGACAAAGGATACTCTCCCAGAGAATGGATATACTCTCTGTCTCCAGCTGGATGTACCTAGAAATATTACAGAGATTAATATCTGAGTTTAAGCATCTGGGTTATTCTGGGTAGAAAAAAGTATTCTGCAAAACTTTAACTACTTGTAACTTGGAGAGAAGGGATGAGCACTTTCAAAATTTCCTTGTAATGTTAAAATTTTTAGCTAATAAATCTGTGAGAGACTATGTCTCCTCTTTACCAGGAATTTGTGGAAAAGCAGTAGAAGTCTCAAGAAATTCACCTTTGCTATAAACTAGAAAGATGAAGTAACATCTGCATCTAAATGCTAATTTATGGCTCACCTGGTTTGACATAAGAAGGGATTTGGGGTGTATTTTAACAACATTAGAATCAAAGTTGTACTAGTAGTTTCAGACAACCTTTCAGTAAAGATATACCAAGGAAAAAGTTGGGTTTGGATCTTGGATGTTAAAAAAAAAATCTCAAAGAAATTAGACATGAAATTAGCTTCATGAGATTGAGGTTCTTTGGTTTTTTTTTCCCCCCTCTCTTTTTTTATTTTTTTTCTTCAGTTAGTGAATCTACATATTAGCTTACAGGCTTTGTTCTCGTTTGAAGCAGAAAAGCCTATCTCCCAAGACATTCAATCCCTTGAAGAAGGGCAAAAATATTACTTTTAGTTGGATGTTTCCATAGCTCATGGAGACATGGTCATATGGTAGACTATCCAAGCTCTTAATCAAAATATGGAACATCTCATGTTTCCATCCAGAATACAAAGCAGACAGCCAGGCTCAGATTCTCTGCTATGTTAAGAATGGGAGGTACCAGTAAAATCTAAGAGTTCTTCAATTAAAGTGTAAAAAAGATTCTATTCTACCAAATCCCCTCTTTTTTCCTTACTAAATCATTTCAGACATAATGTATACTCTCACCTTTTCTCCCTCTTCTAAAAACTGAAAACAGTAACTTCATCTACCCAGATCTGGTTTTGTCTGTTACCACTATCCAGTTTTATCCACTGATCAGATAAGTGGTATAACACAATTATGAGAGTTCAGCTAATTGTTTACCACAAATAATAAACAGATTCCCCTTATCCTTTCCTTTCTTTTTCTAAACTTTACCAAGCAGATGACAAAAATCTGCTACTCAAGTTGATTTTTTTATTTCTTACAAAATTATTTGTGGCCTGCAGGACTGTTCAGTAGTGACTACTGCAAGCCAATAGTTTATGTAATGAAATGAATTCCAAATTTGTATAGAGCTTATAAATAGTTAAAGTGTGAATTGATACACAAAGTAGTTTGTGAGACATTCAAATTATGAATTCTTATTAGACCATAATATTTCTGATTCACAACACACCAGCTACTAAAATTCATTTTACAAATTCCTATGACTTTTTAAGGGCATTATCATTTTTGCTAAAGATACAGTTGATTAAGTGAATGTAAAATAAAATTAATTGTTTCTTATTTTAGCTGTATCATGAAAAGATGTCAAATTTCAAGTTAAATAACTCTATTTTCACAAAAATCTAAGTTCATATGTATTGTAGTGTGTTATTTCTAAAAGACTTGAGTGGTAAAGGTTAGAACAGGAAATGTTCATGAAAACTTAGAAATTAAAATTCTCTCTAAAATCAGAACAGATAATTTTCAGGGTTTTCCCAAATATTTCTTCTTTTTTCCTTCTTCTTACATTCTCTCTCCACTTCATACTTGTTCAGTTTCAGCATCAGAACAGCACTGCCACAAAGGATACCTTACTGTTCTTACTAATAACCTGCCTGAGTGTTCATACTGGGACTTTTACAGTGAACTGTAGGAGTGAATTTAGAGAAGCATATGGAGGGGGAGTGGGTAAGAGAGATGTAGCCCTCCCGTTGCCCATGGAGCACACAATGAGACGTGCACTCCATGCCATATGACAGAGGAAAGTAGCTGTGCAGCCTCTGCTCTATGAGCACTGTGGATGCACCTTACCTTGTGTCTATAATGAAATTCCCGCTGATGTTAATTACAATATGGTAAAGGCTACTGGGAAAGGACGAGATATGTCATTATGTCTCTGAAGACTGGTAATGTGTGATTCTGAGTTTTGTTTCTGAAGTACACAGATGAAGTTAGTGCTGAGAATGTCCAGCCCACCCTTACAGCTTTTTTCATCCTTATGTTTCCTTTCACAGTTATGATGAGTATGCTGTCTTTTCACAATCTGTACAAGATGAAGAGGGTGAGAGGATGACACCATAATGCCGCAAATCAATAGACTCCTTGAGCACATGCCAAACTTAAAAAATGTGAAGAACCTCAGTACTATTGATTCAGCATATGTATTTCTTTATTGTGACAACACTTGTTTTTCCCCTCATGAACAGAGGTTCATGGTCACACATTTATAACAGCAGAGAGCTTCTAGAGCTCTTTCAGTTGAAATAGTCAGTGCCTTGAAAAGTCTGGCACAGCTTTATAAAAGTTGCTTGCCCCAAAATCAGAAGTATATATCTGGATATTAGCAGGAGGCAAGCCTAGTTTTTGTCAGCCTAATATCTAATATCAGTCTCTACTGACTACAAGGTGCCTGAGGAATGAAAGTAACAAAATCTGCTACCTTGGTCCAGCAGCTCTTTATCCCAAATCCTTTTGTATATTTCAGTTAAGGCAAAGGAAGTTTGGACACAGAAAAATTATATTTTCTTAGGGAGGATGAGAACAGATTTATGCTCTATCTGGGCTTGTATAGCAAGGCCTTTGAGAAGATTGAAAAAGTCAGTTTATACACCAAAACCGGATTGAGTTTTCTAGATGCTTATCACTGAGTTCCAGAATCACACCTTGCTGATCCAAATTAGCTGCATGAGATGTGCTTACACTTCTTCTGCCTATTATAAAGATATATCCTAGTTTCCTTCTCTCACAGATTTTTTTTTTTTTTTTTTTTGTGGCTTAGAGACAGAACACCTGTGTATAACACTGCTCTCAGGGTGATAAATACCAAAAGACAATAATGTTTTCAGCAGATTGAGAAATATATGGAAAGTAATACAGTGGGAGCTGAAGATTCAGAATATTTTTTCATGTTTTGACAAAAAGAAGGAGGAAAAGAAAAGTATTCAAAAGCCAGCATCTGAAAACTCTTATGAGATTATTCACAGTTAAGTGAAATGCAATTAAAAGAACAATATGACATCTGTTGACAGGTGAAGGGAATTTAGTTTTAAAGGAAGATAAAAATAAATATGAAGCTCACTGTTGGGTAAAGAGTCTTGGCAGGTAACTAAAAAAGAAACAGTGTTGATGGGATATTAACCTAGGGGAAAAGTGTTCACAATGTGTAAGAAGAGTGCAATTGGCTCCTAAAACCGCAATTCATTGTCTGCTACTAAGAATACAGATGTTTGCCTGGAGATTACTATCAAAGCCATGGGCATTACACTATTAAAAAAAAAAATGTGCAAGGGGAGATTTCTCTAGGTTTTATTAGGTGTCAACCAAAGTAGGCTGATGGGGTGTGAGGAGAGGCAAGTGTATCTGCAGCAGACATGTGAGGTACAGTAGGATCCTGTTCTCCGCTCTACTGAAGAGTCACTTGCACTAGTTTCTGTGGCAAGGGAAAGCTTTCACAAAGTACCTGCCTTAAACGCATGGAGTATGGAGTACATTTACTAGAAGTAGACAGAGCAAAAAGCATACTGTTTTGGACTCCAGTCCCCAGATTCACTCCTTAGAGAGCAAAAGCAACCTGGTGATGAACCAATCTGCTAGCATAAAACAGCATCAAATGCCTTTTTTTTTTTTTTTTTTCATAGTCCAGGAAGGAATATGACCTAGGGAAGAAGATATTGACTCCCAACCTCCTACTGCTGTTACACTGCCGATTTACTCCTCTCAGGCCCAGTCCTGAAGTCACAGTGCAACAATGTATTTCCAGCTAATGCTGTACTGAGGCCTCAGTCCTAGTAGAGAGTACACATTTCTGATACTCCATTAATGCATTTACAGCAAAACAAGAAAGGACTGCAGCTTTTAAAACTATTAAAACATGCACTCCTTGACATTGGCCAACATTCAGGCTTGATATAATTCCTTGCAGTACCAAGCAGTGGATTGGTGCATGCTGACAAGATCTGGAATGACTTTGAAGAGCCTAAGAGCTCTTGATGTGGGTGACAGAAAATAATAAAAAAAATTCTCAAGCTACAGACAAAAAGAAAAAAAAAGCATCAAAGTAAATTAGGTTTCAGTAAAGAGACTGTGCAGAAAGAACCAGTATGGCTAAATTTACACCTACAAGTGCATTTAGACAGGACTGCTGAACTGACCTAGTGCCTAGCTGCTGCCCACCTGCAGAGCCCACCCCAGCTCCCGGACACCAATTCTCACCAGCTGAAGCCCTTCTCTAGCTTCTCACTGAGCAGACACAACTCACTAATTTGGCAGAGAATTAAACCAGCATGAAAAGTTAATATTTTCTGAGAACTGAATCAACCTGCCAGAGGTCGGCTGAGCGCCAGGTCCGGGACTGCTCACCCAAGGTTGAGAAAGGTCAGTGGACAAAGCATAGCGAAGGAAAATGAATGAGGCTGCCTCTCTCAGTGGGAATCAAACAACTATATCAGCTTAGCTGTATCATCTTCATATGGTTTTATAGCCAAACCCCAGTTCTCTATTGAATTTCCAGGAAGATATGCTTACATCAAAGTACTCCTGTTTTGAAATCAGAGATCTAATTATTGGTAGATTTTGTTGTGGTTTGGTTCATAGGTTTTCCATCACAGTAGCAAGGTTATTTGATACAGACAGATTCCTTCCTTCTTAGTATCACTAGGAACACTGGCATTAAGGCTCCAATCGGTTCATTCAGAAATATTGGTAACATGCACAAAATCAGTGGTTACCTAATATTTTATACTCAGTTATGGTGTTCTCTTATGCTCCAGCTTCTCACCCTGCTACACTTACCTTTCAACTTTTGCTGTCATATCATGCCCCAATATCTACAGTTGTCGATGGTTTAAAAAAACAAAACAAAAAAAACCCTACAACCAAAAAAACCCAACTTTGCAAGTATTTTTAAATCTTGCTTCCCTATTCCCTGCAATAATTTAAATAAGGAATTAGACAGAAAAAGAGATGTGTGGACTTCCAAGTCACCCAGGTTCCCACAGACCAGCACCAATCTGTGATAGAGCTATCCTTTCTATACTTACCATACACAGTATTTGTAAGTTTGGCTGTATTTTATCAGTTCAGCTTTTCTCACCAGCCTATGCCTATGGTAGACAGAATCTGTATTTTTTTTCCTTATTGTTATTATCTGCTGCTTTACATTCAAACCTAGAGACAAAGTCTGAAACAGTAGCTACAGCTGTAATAATTCTCACTCAACAGCAGAGAAAAGGAGTAGTGGGATTGTAAGAATTAAGGGTTATCTTCCTGCAAGACCTCCATCTGAAGGCACATGTATATACGTCATGTGCAATGGGAAGAGTCTCAAAAGCTACCATCGCTCTTGGTTCCTCAGGTGGTGTTCTCTCGGTTTGGGTAGCCTTGCACTGAGCCTCATAGATCCACATGCTGTTTGCACAGCCATTGACTGCAATGTACTTGACTAACGAATCATGTGGGGAAAAAAAAAAATTAAGCTGCTTTCAGTGATACAAGTCCCAGAACTTTCTAGTCCTTTCAGTAGATTCTTTCTGTTGACAAGCCTCAATCCTCTGAGACTTTTCAGCTTAGATTGTTGTTGATAGACAGCAATACATTTTATAGTGTTCTTGGAAATAACTTCCAGAAGCAGTTCCTCAAAGTATTGGTTATTGTCTTAAATTAAGGGGTCTTGGTTGAATTTACTAGTTTAGAAGTTTTAACATTGCCAATTGCATCAAAACTATTGTAGGTTCTTTTACTTAAGACTTCAATACAAAAAACAAACAGATGCAACTTTTTCTGATCTAGATGTCAGAGAAAAGAATTCTTCACCATGTGCATAACCTTGACACTGTTCAAAAATAAAGTTGTTAATTAAAGTTGGTATTCAGAACTTCCTGCCAGCAGCTGTTGAGGGGTGATTTCACTTGTGACACTGGCAGTTTGAGGGCCTGAATCTGACGGGAAATCACTTCACATCCTGCTGTATGCAGACTTGTAGGGTAGGGTTTGTTAGAAACGTATACACATCCTAATTAATTTAAAAAAAAAAAAAAGACTTCAAGTTCTACATTGAGAATAAAATTACTCATGGGCTTGCAGGTTAAGAACTACAATCCCTGATGCAATCCCAGATGAATTCAGCAAAATTCTTTCCATGGCTTTAGATGTGCTTTGGATAGGAACCAAAATCAGCTGAAATAGGTGACAGTGCAAAGATCCTTCTACAAATATTTCAGTGTATAAATTATTCATTTAAGAATTTGCCCATTTTTGTTTCAATTTTCCACAGGTATTTGTGCAGCTAAGTTCTACTTGCATGAATTATCAAATACCAAAAAGAAATTACTTTCAAATTACCTTGCTTAAGTATCCAACCTGAAAATCCAAAGATGTAGTATCCTTTAGTATTTACTGTAGAGAAACAATGAGGTAGCATACATGGCAACGAGCATATCTGATACTAAGATTCTGATTTAAAACACAAACCTTTATCAAACTGCCATTATCCCCTGCCTGTCCCTTCCTACGATTTCCTCATCCTTCAAAACACCACAAATTCTTTTATAAATATTTATACACAGTTACTATTTCCTATGCATCTGACACCATCTCCTTGTGGTCAACATAAGACAAGCTGTCAGCAGGCCTGAACTTTACACGTGCATACGCATCCTGTGCCAAGTAAAGGGAGGACTAAACAGTCTGCTATCCTGTGAGATGGGGCCAGCACTTCAGAAACCAAGCCCGCTCCTTGACCTAATGCAGAGAAATAAGTGTTAATCATTTAGGTGTAGATGAAAAAATGGTGCCTTTGACTGTTCATTTCTGCCCCTCAGGAAGGCTGCGCAAGCCACAGTACCTGTGTATTTATTCTGCCTGAGGAATGCAAGCCCAGCAGCAAAATAAAGTACACATTTCCTCTTACAATCCACACATACACATGCCAGGATGTGAATTGCTTTCAGTGCAATACTGTGAATCCACACATTTCAAAAGTCACCTGAGTTTTAGAAAGATACAATTCATTCCTGCCCTCAGGGGGCATGTGAAGCCAGTGTTCTTCCTGAAAAGGCTGCAGCAACATCTTGTCTATCTGAATTTCCCCACATCCTTGTAAGGTCAAGGCAAGATGGTGGATTGGGCCACTCCACGCAGCTCACACACTGTAGGATCTTTCCTATTTGTGCTAAAACATTGTTACTGCATGTCCAAATGCTGAAGTGTGCTCAAGTGCACAGTCAAAATACAGTGGTGGCCCCTATAGTCTGAATTCTAGGGAATAAAGCTACAATATCACTTTAAGACAGAACATTTTATAGAAATGGAAACTGAGGCACAAAAGCACCAATGATTTTCTTAGGTGTGCTATTATTTTGCATAGGGAGCTTCACAGAGAGTCCCTCCAGTGCTCTGGAGTTTGGCATCAGAATTGTAGTGTCAGAATAGCACTTAAAAAAAAAAAAGCCAACACCCCCGCCCCCATCTCTTTACAGAATTAGTTTCTCTTTCAATTGGAAACAAAAGCAGATCAGTTCCCTAAATATTTAGACTGTAGATAAATATTCAGTTGTGGCTGAAACCTGAAAACTCTCATTAACGTTCTGTAACTCAGGCCTCAGACTTTCAAAACACTTCACCTGCCAGTGAACTCATCCTTCACAGTTAAAACTTTGCTGCAATTTAGTACACCTTCGCATCTTTGACAGGTTATCTGTCTATAAACCTCACCTGAGCCTAATACATAAATGAACTTTAGGCTTGCATTGCTCATGAAAGCCTACAGAGACTTGTTCTTCAGACCTTGCTCCCTGACCTACAGCTGACAACAGCTTTAGTTCCCACTACTCTTTCATCAAAGTTCATATTTAACATTATGTGGATTGAATGAAATGTTTCCATTAAAAGTATTTGAAAATATATATTTAACAGGACCTGCTGCTCCTGTCTTATTGCATTATATCAATCAAGAGAAGAGCAAAGGTCTCCCAGAATATTTCCTGTGTACTTTTGAAGTAGTTTGGAAGGTGTTATTTTATTTTGTTGCCACACTACATCTCCTTTGATTGAAGGCACTCTGTCTCTCTGCCTCCAATTATGTCTTGTTTGTGTTCTGAGATAAGACTTTGAAAGAACAGAACTGTGTAACTGGAAAGTAAGATCCAGGGAATGACAGGTTCTCTAATTGCTGATACTCTGGTGATAAAAGTCTAGCCTTCTCTCTCTGATCAAGGGAAAAATGCTCTAATTAACAAATACTTTAATTAAGGAAATGCCTGGTCTTTCCAGGACTGATTGTGGTTTTTCCTGTGCATTAGAGCAACCAAGTGAGATTTCATGCAGTTTATAGCTGGGAGGTAGTATTAGATCACCTAACTCTGACAAGCTGTATTTGTTAGGTAAATTTTACAATAAACGTAGGCCAAAGTTGGATTAAAGTATATTTTCCCTCAGAACTTGAAATAGTTTCAGGCCAAAATCAGAAACCAGGAGAGACTGGGTAACTGAGGACCTTTCAATGTCAAGGAACTGATTAAGTGAGATAGGCTTACATAGCTTAAGCAACTGAGCCATGACATATTTTGAAGGTGGTGGATGAAAAGGCACTTGTCAACATGACTGGGAGAAAAGGGAAGCAGGTACTAGGGGAAAATGAAGGGAACTGCTCCTGGATGATCCCAAATCTGCCAGTTGGAATAATCTTGACCAAAGAGCACTCTCAGAACACTACTGGCTGCTGGTCTTTTTCCAGTATCTGTCCATGTCTGGCATCTGCTACTGGACAAACCATGCAGCCCCCAGCAGACCTAGGTAAGTGACAGCCCGGCATCCTTTCATTTTGATCTGGGGAACACTCCCAGAGAGTCCAAAAGCAACCTTATAACTTAATACAGATTAATACCAAGAAGTGAAAACATTTAAGAACTACACCAGTCTCCAAGCAGACCTTGACAAATATGAGAGTGAACAGTTGATTGCATTAGAAGTGGGGAAGCTTATACAGGAGACAATACTGAAACAAAGAACCTGCTCCAGAATTAAAATAATTAGAAAATCATTCTAGTTATATAAATTGTCCTGATGTACAACAGTACAAGTACAAGAATAGCCATCTGAGTCACAGTTATTAATTATTGTCATTTCAACAGACATTTTTGTACATAGCTATTTATAAATTTAAAATATAAACAAAAAATATTATAGTTTCCTTAAAGGGTATTTTTTAATCTACTTCTCAAGAGGAAATCTTTTCCAAGGAGCTAGAAAACTGGTACTTAAGAAACAATGGGGAAAGAATAAACACATGCAGGATGGGGATGGGGTGGAGCAACCTTTTATATGTTAACTGATCTCTCCTTTTTGGTGTTTTTTTTGTTGGTTTAGGCAGGTTTTTTGCATTTGGGGTTTTTTGCAATGGCATCTGCTAGGCAGGGAGAACTCCTGTTATCTCCATTAACATCAAATTAAGTAACTAAAAATAAGACTTTTGAATTGAGAACGTGATGTCATATTTGGAAGTGCTGCTTTTGTTGACAGTTGCTGGGAGAAGCAGTATTCAGGGTGAGTGGTAGATAGTGGTTTGGAACTAGATCAAACAGGCAAGCTTTCCATTAGAGCCTGTGAACACTCTTGTTCTGCTTTATCTTTTATTCTAATCTCAGCATGCAAGTAGCTCCATCAAAACCACTAAAGGGCTACCCTCTGTGTTCAGATCATCTCTACAAGGTAACTGTCCCTTCCAGGCCTGGATTCTGTCTCACTGCTCTCAGCATCGCTCTAACTATTCCATTATTATGCTCGAAGGTGCAACACAGGCAACTTTGATGAGTAATTTCTAGAGTTTAAACTTCAGCATCTGGGTGCTATTTCAGCAACATATTTTTAAACAAATGGAAGTCAAGATTCCACAAGGAATCCTCAGACACTTGATAATTTCTTCATTTATTTTTACCAGAACATGCATAATAAGAAACCCTAAGCAAAATAAAACAAGATCCAATGATAGTAAGTCAAAGTGTCATTAAAACTGCTAACTCCATTTGTTTAAATTCAGAAATGCAAGGGAACAAATTCTCTCAGAAGTTTGCCAGTCTTTTCAGCTTATGATAAGCTTCCTTCCAGCTTGTCTCTGTCAGTCTTTCATCCCCACTGTCCCCTTTAGGTAATGTAGGGAACACAGAGCCATGGCTAGATTCCAGCATCAGGAGCTGGTATCACATCTGTTCAACAAGACCAAGGTTTTTCAAGTCTAGGAAGTGTCTGAAACATTTGAAATGGAGTTACACTTTTTAAAAATAATGATTTTACATAGTGCTGCTTACTACAGGAAGACAGTCCTATCAGACTAATGCAACACTAGAAAAATTTGCCAGGGGAGCCCTCTTTGCACTAATGATTTTTGTATTTATATATATACACACCCACCCGGCTATATATTTTTGTGTGTGTGTGTGCGTGCGTGTGTATTCTACTTGAATACCATTCTTTTAAAGGCACCATTTTTACACTGTGAAGCTACCTAAAGCTGCAAGCATTCCTTTTAAGTGCTTATTGCCAGAGGACCAGCATCTCATTAGTGGCCATACTGCCTCTGAGAGAGCCTAATCCAGGTACCCCTGCTGCACACCGCTGCATTGAGCAACACATTCTAGGAACCAGGAGCACTCCAAGAGTCTGGTTTCTTTGGGGAATTGCCAATGCCCCTAATACTAACAACCCACCTGTCTTGGGTGGGAGTCCAGCATTTTTCTAGACTAATTAACAATGCTTTTGAGACAGGCCAGTGACTTTCTTCACAGATGATGAAAAGGTTTTCAGGTAATGTCGGGGGGGTGTCATTTGGCAGAGAAGTTGATTTTTGGCCCATTATTTTGCACTACTTTAAAGAGTTGAAGCACCTGGTCATAATTAAATACATAGATTTTTCCACTTCTCTGACAGTATAGATTACACCAATGATTCTTGATAGCTCAAGTGATCCAAATGAAATCATCATATGCAGTCATGAGTAGCAATATGAAGTTTTACCACAGACACAACAAAAATAAAGAATAGTATTTTTCTAGTAGTAAAAAAATTGCCAGGAGGCCGGAGGCAGTATTTGGACTTCATAGTCTCCACGTGGCTTCCAAAAACAAATAAATAAAAATTTATGAGTAAAATGAAGCTGTTTTTTCCACTATAAAGCCCTCCATTTTTAACAGAAACAAAAGAACAAAATTATTAAATAGTTCAGCAGAGTTATTCAGCTGAATTATCTTTGTTCCCTCTCCTTCACTTTTAAAATTTTATGACTATTAAAAAAAGTAAAGTGAGTTTTGAAAACCAGTATCACTATAACCCATTCTATGAGTGACAGCTGCATTGTTCTTGCAACTCTAGGTGAAAGAGATAGACAAGCTAATTGCCTTTGAAGTTGCCAGCTTTTTTCGGTATTGGATCTCATTACTATTTGCTTCCATGACTGAGTTTTTCTCAAGTTTTGAGGCTGTATACCTCATAATATAAATAAATTTATTCAAAATACAGCTGTCTGACAAGACTTTTTTCTTCAGGCTCTCAACAGATAACCATAGTGACCCTGACTTTTATTCATGACTCATACCATCAAGCTGTCCACTGTGACATACTTTAAAATAAAGTTTATTTTCCAGTTTGGTCTAGTATTTAAAAGCAACAAGACTGATGAGACCTGACCTCTGTTACTATCTTTGCTTCATGCTAGTTTGTAACTTTAGACTCATACACTTTTTTTCATGTGCAGTGGGAAACTGCAGAAATTAAGGGGAATACTCACACTATGCAAAGATAAGATAGAAACTGATCTCCCCAAGACTATAGTCTCTGCTTCCTTCTGCCTCAGTTTTGCAATCTGTAAAATGTGCAGATGGTATTTATCTAACAGCAGGGTTTGAATGATTAGTGACTTAAGAGTTATGGGACTTGGGGAAAAGCACTACAGAAGTACAATATATCACATTTTTGCTCAATCCTGAGTGAGACAAGCAACATGACTTAAGATAACTACTTCCATGAAACATGTTAAAGGTTAACAAATAATGACTTATACCATTGGCCTCTTAATGGGTTTTGCAGTCTGGTTAAAGAATACTGGGGACCAAACAACCAACTCATTTTGTGCTGAACTGAAATAATCAGGGGTTTATACAACGTGAAAAAAAACCACCTAACAAACAAAGATTTCAGCTCTATCACAGAAGCTTTATGTTATTCCAAATGAAAAAAGTTTCAGGTGGAATGAAGCATTTTGCTCAACTGAAAATGAAGTGTTTTGTTTAATGCCAGGTTAGTTAATGCTTTCTTTAGCCTCCTTTTTAATTTTGGTCACACTTGAAATAGACGGTACAGCTGTGTAAAAAAAGTTGAAATGCTTAATTTAAAAACTGTCAAAACAACATTTCTAAATCTCCTTTTTTTTTTTTTGCTTTTTTTACTAACTGAAAATATTCACAAAATGCCACTTAAATAATGTTTTTCCCTATCATTATTTTTAGCAAAGGTACTACATACTAATAAAGATTATTTTGCTCAGTCCAGAACGATAGACAAAAGTGTAAATCTAAACAGAAGCAATATTGGTTCAGACCATCCTACTGTTACCATCTTAATTCTTGAGAAGACAGTCAAGTCTTAACCTGCACTCCATATTCCGTATTTCTGAATGCATGCAGAATGTTTTCCACAACCTGTTGGCAAATATGTAAATCACCTTAAGCTCACAGCCACTGTTTAGCACTTCTTCTTGCCAACTAATCATATTGACTAGGTCAAGACTGATCTGACAGCATGAGCAGTGGTCCTCCCTCAATCACAAGGATGATCATGAGTTTGCTCAAAGCAGCTTCAGTCCTTCAGAAGGGCTGTAATTACTTGGTGGATTAGATAAAAAACAGGAATGGCAGATTTGCAATTTTTCTACACATGCCATAGTCTGCCTATCAACCCAGAGTCATGACCTTTCTCAGTGTATTTAACCAAGTTGCAAAGCTTTCTGCATCTCAGATGCTCTCTCAAAGCAATCGGTGTAGTACTTGCCTGTGAATAGTGTATCTTGCAGAAATACTTTCAGCACTTCAAAGCTATATGAAGCTATGCAGTATAACTGTAAAGTAGAAGTATTAAGGTATCACGGATGAGGCAGGGAGTAAGCATTATAAAGAGTGAAAGAATGGCTGCCTCTAGAATGGGGTCTTTCCCCCCCAAGTCCCTGGCAGCACTTTTATATTTAAATTCCTCAGGATGAAAAGATCAAATGATTGCTAGACTAACAGTTCATACTGTTTAAGGAATACAGTAATTACACTCTAAGATACATCTTTTTTTGCAAATCATTTTAGTGGGGAGGAAGGGAAAAATAAGTGGAGATAACCATTTTCCCTCTTAAGAGAGAGGATCATGCTAATCATAATCTCATAATAGACTTAAGAGAGCATCACAAACACTATCATGAGCCTAATCAGCCATAGCACACTCACAAATTTGTGAGAAGCCTATGAATTCAAAGCACATCTAGGAGAGAGTTCTTCTATATATGCCTTGTTTCTTGATAGCTAATTTTTAGAACAGGATATTGACCACTGGCTACATCTAACATTTTCAGTCTGCTTCTGGTGGGTCATGCTAGAGTAAAACAACCAGTGCTGAGGACCCAATATCTGCATGATACATATTCCCAAGATTTTACTGTGTACCACCTTTAGTCTAGCCTCAAAGGAGTGAATGCACATTAGTGGTTGGCACGCATTAGATGCCCTTCCTGAATCCATCTTCTAGTTTAGTTTCACTTTAAGGAATCCTGTGGGAGTTCTTTGAGATCGTGGTGTGAACCAAAGGAGAGTCAGTAGATCGATTTAAAAATGCTCTCCTGATCAGAATTAAAATCTTAACACAGACATGCTCAATTAGCGGCAAGATGCTACACTAGATTATCAGTCTGGTCCAGTAAGGTGTTTATGGCAGTCCTTGTAAGAAGTAACAGGAACTGTTTTACCATTTCATTTTCAGAACAAACACTTGCTTTACAGTGAGATAGGTTTATTTTATTTTTATTGATACAGAAAAGGGTAGCTTATGCTACCCTGCAAGATGACATTTCAGTTTGTAGATTTAAAAGACATAATGCAAAATATTCTCATTTGGAGAAGTATTTTTTTACGTGTGTGAGCTAGAAATATAGTTTATGGAATATTTTTGTTATTTTTGGGTTTGCTTTTTTCTTTAAATGATGGTGGTGAAGAAAGAGTTTGTTTGAACATTCCCAAGCAAGCTATCAGACAACAACCACCACTTATAAATTACACATTTAGAAACCCACATTTGAATACCCTTTCTTTTTTATGAAGGCTTATATTATATTAAAAAAAAGGTAGAAACTACAGCAAGTCACAAGACCCATAGCATGCACACTGACTACAAACTCTAGCCTAGGGATAGAGGAATTTCTGTCCAATCATTTTATTTTTAATTTTTACAGTCAAAATTCCTACTCTATCTTGCCATTGTATACTCCTGGAGAAGGCAATATATGCTCCAGAATTGTCTCCTTTTTTAAAGAAAAAAACCAAATCCATGTCTGCAATGCTTGACACGCTAAACTGCTACTCTTTTCTCCTCCCCTTTGTTGGCCCCACAGTAGTACTACTACTTTTTATTTGGGCATAATTACTGGAATCTTGAACCACTGATACATCTTAAAAACCTAAGAGAAGGAGACTGAAGACTGTATGCGTATTAATATTTTAACATTTTTCAGGGTCTCTGAACTGCTTGAAAATATCGATACATTGAATTTTACAGAGAGAGCTTTTTTTTTCCCCAGATAAGTACACCAGGCAACAAAGGAGTAAATATATTTGTTTTAAGTAGACATGTTCTCTGCACATTTTAGGTGAGATCCTATTCAACCGAATTGGACCTAAGTTATGGTTTAGGCAGCTGCTACCCATCTTAGTGAGAGATAACTACCTAACTTATCTACTAGTCCAGAGTTGTAACTCCATAGGCATCTAAATTCATGGAATTCTCTATTTACCATGACATTTCCTCAGGCATTTAACCATATCTGTCCTTGCGTACTAAAAAGTTTGAAAGATGCAAAAATCCTAGAGACAAGGATCTAGATGACCGGTTCTTGTCCCTCACCAGTGTGTATACAAGCAAGCAGGACAGAAACAGATTCCTATTTGCCACCTCTCTTTCCTGTCCCATGACTCCTACATTTCTAGTAGGAGGGATTCTTTTTCAACAAAATGGTACAGAAAATACCCTTACCTAAGACACTGTATGTTTTGGTAACTGGCTTATTTTTCTTTGTTTTGGGGATGTGAAGAATAATTCTTAACTTGAGAAAAATTCATTGCCCTACACTGTTTAGGCGAGTGCTCTAACCACCAGATTGTTGTGTAAACAATCTCTGACTAATTTCACCTAGGGATGACTATTAGCCAGAATTTTGGGTGACTTGGGTAAATAAGGGAGGGATAGGCAGAATTCAAGTATCTGGTTTCTCTAGTCAGAGTGCATTATCATTTTAGGTAGACATAGATGCTTCTTCACCTCTAGATCGGACAATTCAAAGTGTGGACTTAGCCTGAAAAGATTCAGAAGTGAATATTTCTTTGTCCTTTCGGTTCAGAATGCATTATACAGAATATTTGAAACTTATCTTGCACTTCACTACGCTAAAGAAATACCAGCTAATGCTAGTGTTAATAATACTTTTCTAGCAGCACAGTCAGCACCTGCGATCGGTATAGCGTCATTTCATTTATTTCCTATAAAAGCAGCTAAATACTCATCATGTGAGCAATTTCAAATTGCATTGGCAATACAAAATACATTATAAGGAACAATCATACTCTGATGGGGATGGATTACATAGCTTATTGGGTCTATTCCATTTATAATTTCCATGATGGCTTCTTGAGTGACTTATGCTGCACTAATCTGCTACTCCACAGTAGAAATGGATTTAGAGCAAATCTTTCTCCACAGGTGGCATTTCCCAGTAATGAATTCTGCCATTCAATTATATAATCAGAGTAATTTCTTCATGTTAAAAAAAGACCCCTTCTTGAGTGGCACATAAATTACCACTGGATTAAATTAGTGCTACTGCCAAGGCTTTGAGATTTCTCCAGTTGACAGACAGCACAGTACTGGTAGCAATGATGAGAAAACATGTCATCTCAGAGATTTTTCAACTTTATTTTTCCATCTCTTCACACTGGCTTCTTTCTGCTTGCTTTTACAATAATATGTGCCTGAGGTATCTTTCAAATTATTAAACCCAAAGCCACCACAGCAGACTTCCAATGCCATTAACTTCTGGGTAGAAATGTTCATCTTTGCTGAGGAATGACCAGTTGAGTCAAATAGGAGGAAAGAATAAAGGAAAGAGGAAAAAAAAGACACTAATAAAATACTTGGTTTACAAATGGTACTAAACTTTTGCTGAGTATAACTGTCAGTTTGATTTACCCTTCTTCATCAAAGCTAGCACAGCATTAAAGAATTTACAAAATCAGAGCTCTCTGCTGAGTGCAATGGGATATCATATTTTGCATACACAGGCAGCAGTGAGAATACTAACAAGTATTAATTTATTAGCATTAGACTTAGTCCCATGATAAGACCCCAAATAGAACAAACACAAGCTGTGTATGGATTGCAGAGTCATTAATTAACTCCTAAATACTTTCTGCCTGATATGCCAAACTTTCAATGAAACAAATAATCCAGTTAAGGAAGTAAAAGACTCTGCTTTTCATTGATTTTTATTTTTTTTTAAGTACAGGTGAAGGGAGGGAACACAAAATAACACAAGTAAGAATAGCTAGTTGCAAAGGAGACAAAGGGGCAAGTATTAATGGTCCCAGAAACCCATTTCACTGCTTTCTAAAGGAAGTGCAAAGCATGTCTGCTTTCAGATGTTACAGATTACCACAGATTTAACCACAGCAGACTGAAAGTATATAGGTAATCTGTATGAAGTTAAGAAACTTTGTTGCTGTTCCCCCAGCAACCATCCTAAACTGTACTAGTACTCTTGGTAACAGAGTTGCACTATTGTGCTCCAGTTCATTATGTATTATATAGTGCTGAGCTTACTTTAGGCTGACGCAGCCACAGCAGGGTGCACCTGCAGCATACATGCTCTCTTACCATCAGAATAATACCACCACACTGTGTGGGCTGTTTGAGTCCTCCTCTGTTACCTACTCCACAGTACACACTCCTAAGTTTCAACTTGAAGAAGAAAAATGCAGCAAGAAAGTCTTTCCTTGTAAAATTTCCATCAGGGCTTTCACTTTTAGTTTTTAGAGGGAGTGGAGTCTTCTGCACATCTGTCCATTACACAAAAAATGTCGTAAGAGAGTCTGCCCCACTGATCTTCATTATAGCTACTTAAAACCATTATCTATGCATTTAATTACACAGTGCAGAAAACATCTGAAATATTGCTCTTCTGTTCTTGGCCCCATAACATTTTACAAGTTAATTTAGTAAGTCAGTATCTGTTAGGACCCCCTTGGAAACTTATGAGTGAAACAAAGGACAATTCTTTGAGCACAACTGTTTCCTTTAAGAACATTTTGCATTTGACAGCCTTTTTCAGAATCTAAGCCATGTTCCTTGTCCCTTGAGTTGACTCATCAGGCAAGTTGTTTGAGGCACCTTTGACCCTAATTCGGGGACATATTCAATGGGGAACTGCATAGGGACTGAGACATAATGCTTCACAGATCCTCTGTGATCCAAACTTTTACCCTTCAGCACACAGTATAAGAATTGCAGTGCCGCTGTAGAAAAGCAGTCAGCTTTGATTCATACCTTTTCTTTATTAACACCAGATACTGCACAGAAAGAAACTTCACAGCAGACAGTTAAGAAACACTTTAGTCATACAGAAAATTGCTTCCTGGATTTACGCAGACTGTCCAAGATCATGAAGGAGGAGGATAGTAAATATAAACTATGGAGAGTTAATATTCAACTCTTTCTCTATTTAAAAGTTAGAAGAAATTTCCAAAGAAAACGGTAATGCGCTAAGTAGAAGAGAGAGATTATCACCATTATGTTCCAGTAAGTACTGGACAAATAAGAGGTCACCAAGGGTTAACACATTTCTGAGAGTAAGAGCAACCAAGAGCACACACACAGAAAAACACACTGTGAAAGGGATCAAACCCACAGCGTATCAATTTTTTGCAGCCTTAACCTTTTCTTTACATCATTTTCAATAGTTATGTACTACCTTTTACAGACATAAGGTAAAGGGGAAACTTTAGTGTAGATTTTTGTTGTTAACATTGTTAATCAAATTACTTTTTAAAACCAATTTACTGTTTACTCAAAGCTGCTTAGTAAAAATGTTTATGCGCCTTTATACGTATTTCAGTTTGACATGTAAAAATTTAAAATTTAGTTAGATAGTCTGTTAGTAGTTATTACCTGTGTATTATTGAGTACATAAAACATATGACATTTTTTATATTCCTTCAGTATCTAAACAGTGAATAACATTATCATTTATACATGAATACCCTTGTTTGTAAAGCTGAGTATTGGTAGGAGAATAAGGTGGTACTCAAACATCTTAATAAGCAACATAAATTTTGTAGAAAGCCAATGAACATAGTGGAACGAAACAGCCATTGAGAGTAGGATTTACTGCTCACGAAATCTTGCTTCCATTGAGTTTATTAAACTGTTCTAAATACCTTCACAAATCCAGAGTCTTTCCTTGTGTTGAAAAAAAGAGAGTGTTCGTATGTGTGAAATCTTTATTTCCTCTCAGGTTTTTGGTCTTACATGGCAGCCAGCACCAGTCATTTAAGGATGAGCACACACTCAGCATATTTCTCAAACAATTCTGTAAGACTTTATTATTTTACAGTTTGGATAAGAGTTTTCATTAGAATCCAAGAAGTCTGACACATTCACCCAAACCTTCAAAATATCTCCTGCCATTTGTGAAATGCACAATGGACAACAACCTTAAAGCAGTGCTTCACTTTAATTTCTTTTTCTTAACTAATTGCACCCAATAAAAAAATATATAAACAATGTCAAATCACTACTTATCTCCTCTGACTATCCACTAGTAATTAAAGTTCACATCACATGTGATGTGTCTGGGCCTTTGGACTGCCTGACTCAAAGAAGGAAAATAAAATTGTCAGTTTGGTGTAGAAGTATCTTCATTTAAATAGGAATCAAAAAGTTTGGGAGAAGGGTTGTTTGTTGTTGGGGCTTGGTTTTTTTTCCTTGGTTTTTGTTTTGTTTTTTTTTAAATCTTGAGGTTTTTTGACACAATGTGTCAGGGAAGGCAGCACATACAGCACTACAGGCCAGCTTTTCTTACAACAAAAATGTTTCTAGTTAGTTTTGAAGTATGCCACCACCATTAATTCAGGATCCTGCATGACATATAATGCCAAGAAGTCTTGCACTAAGTAAATTCTCAAACTGTTGGCAGAGTCTTCTGATACCTGAATAAGATAAAGGTGAAGACTGAATAAACCTGTATAAAAATGAGAATGAAATGTATACATCAGAACTAAACTAATGATAAAATTACCAGGAGGAATTATTTTTTGCTCTTTCCCTCTCAAACTGGCATAGAATGTGGCCTTTATAGACTTGGAGCTTCCTACAGTATGAAATAGCAGTTATTCAGTAGGGAAAATAAGTATGTAGATAAAACACAGTAAATTTTAAGAAAAAAAAAAGAGAACAGCAATAAAAATACAGCATTAGCAGTTGAGAAAATGACAAAGTTAAGTAAGCAAGAAAGAACACTACTATTTTTTTATTATTTTTTTTTTAATACTCCCAAGACCAGTGGTTATGAAACCCCGTTCTAGCCATAAGTCTGCCCCTTTTCTAATGGAAATATAATTCTAAACCTAGGCCAGGGTTTTGTTATACCACTGGCTTGGTTCACAGTTTATACTTTGTTAAGTTTCATCTGGAACCAGCAGAAATTATTTGGGTAGATTTAGGGTTGCAATCAGAGTTCAGGATAGCTGGTGATTTAATGCCGAGGCTAGGTCACGCAAAGTGGCCTGTACTAAGGTTTTGTATTCACGGTAGCCACTTAGTAAGGAATAGAGGTAGGACTAGGAAGAAACATTATGTAAGACGAAATGTGAAGCTGGAGGGGAAATACGATTCAAATTTGACTCAGGAAAGGACAGTAAGAAATGACCAAGTTATAGATAATGCTTCTGCTCAGAAGATTTTCCTTGTCTGGAAGACAACACTGGGCTAATTTCAGTGACATAGCCAGGGCTTTGCCAGTGTCAGGATTCTTTTCAGAATAAGCTGATGAGATAGCTACATGGGGGGTCTGAAGATGGGACCTGGCTGAGCTTTTTACAGAACAGTGTTTTACATCCTCATTAAAAGATGCCATTGGGCTAAGGCTGTGGAGAGAACTGGTAGGGAGATCTGACAGGCTTGGCTAAGGTCCAGATGGGCCCATTGGCCTGGCATACCTGGACTAGCTCTGGGTTTTGCAGATGCTATCTAACCAGTCATCTGATTTAGGAGGGTTCACTTGGCTTATCAAGAACTACCAAATTAAGTTCAGGGAAGATTTAAAATAAACCTCTTAAATTGGGGTAAATTCTTATTGCATCTTGCTTGATTCATACTGCATATTTGGGGGGAAAATAAGTATGATGATCACATACTTATTGGCATCCAGTTCCAACTTCTTTTCAAACAGTATTATTTTAAATTGACATTTTACTAAATGCCACAAATTACTGATAGGATACTTTTCCAGGAAAACTATTTTATTTTTTAATTTAACACTAAAAAATTCTAAGAAGAAAATAACAGTGGCAAAAAGAAAGTCCAGCACCCTGGACCACAACTCCCCATTCAAGTTTCAGCTACTGCATTTCCTTCATATCTGTCTTCTGAGTACTGTTACAACAGCTCGGATGCCATGGTCCTGTTTTTCTCTCAGCTGAGTTCATTTCCCACCAATGTAAACTAATTAACATAAATTATTAGTTTTCTCATTTTTACACATTAACAGAATGGTGTCTTACTCTCCATCACATGAATTAAATACATTGTTCTCCAGCATTAAACACGTTGTGAAAGTCATCTTCCTTGAACTTCACTGAATGCATATGCTATAGCCATTCTGGTTACACTTGAGAAGCCCTTACGTAGTTTTCAACAACACTTACTCATGCCTGTAGTGCCAAAGATGTCATCTACCTTAAACAGATTAGGAGTCACATGTGTGCACGTATATTGCATCTTCCTGATACAGAAGACTCAGGAATGTTTTATGTTATGTTTTCAGATTTTTACAGCTTTGCAGCCAGGACTGTATATATTTTCCATAAATATTGGGGAAAGAAAGCAATAACCTTGATATTTGAAAGAAGCAGTGCATAAAACAATGAACAGATGGAAGATTTTTGCTTGTGTTGGTTTTTTTTTTCCTTAAACTGAAGTAGGTGACATTTCAAATACTCTTGACACTGAATCTAATCCCTTTCTCTGATAACTGGCATTACTCTTAGCCTTTCATTTTGCTCCTTTAATAAAAATACCATTACACTGGGAATGTTTCTTGCTTTATATTTTCATTGTTCTTTTTGTGGGTTTGTGCATGTAAATTACTGACTGAAAGAAAACTGTTCACTTGGGTCTTACACACACACCCACCCCCCTTTCCCTCCATTTAAAAACTTGATTTTGCTTCTACTGAAATCAAGGACTTTATATTCATCATTTTTCACAAAACAGCATCACAACTGCAGTGAACCATCTTATCTGAAGTTGTTTCTTTCTCTCTATTGACCATGAAGTTACTGGCCACAAATATCTCCATAGAAATAAATACAAATTCCACCTTCCGTAATACGGCCAAAATGAAAGAATGGCCTATGCCTGCCTTCATTCTATTTCTAGGTTTTGACCTGAAGAGTCAACCTTAGGAACTACATGAACACACTGTCCTATTAACTCTTTCTATTAAAGTTCATCTCTTGTAACTGGGACCCAGGTCATCCCAGACACTGTCTGCAATAGAGAGAGGTAGTGGAAATTAAGATTTGAACTTTGGTTGCCTATTTCCCCTCTTTGGTTTTTACTCTTTCTGTAGAAACTAAGCATTGAACAGGCAATAAATAAGTGTCCCCGTATGTAGGCACGAACCCAGCCATCTTAATTTCATTGCTCTGAAGATGAGAAACCTCATATGAATTTGGCGGCACTCACTCAACACAGAAGCAAGTGTTGAGGGGGGAAGACAAATTGAAAGTAAAGTTAGAACTGTCCATAGAACAGATCACCTGTTCTGTTCCTTTCAGGATATTGCATGCCAAAGGATAACTAATCAGCTCAGCGATACCACAAAACAAAGTAATAAGGTTATTCTGTGAAAGCATGTCTTCCTGCTTTGCCAAGGTTTTTTCTCTCCATCTTGGCAATGACCTTTATCTTAAGGAGAAAGAAGAGTATCCAGTTCTCTGTGAAGACCTCTTTTCTTTAATTCCTTCCCATTAATTCCACCACTTGTCAAGTCATGTTCTGTCATCCTTTAGGAGAACTGCATCATCCCCCTTTGAATCATCCAGGGAGGATCTTCAAGCCTTTTTCACAGAAAGGCATGGATGATCCTACCCAAAATAGTAAGAAATGTAAGCATTATGCTTGCAAACAGTCCCTCAGTCTTTGATTCCAGCTCAGGCACAATACTTCTTCTGACAGGTCCCTCTGAATAGTTCAGATCCCCAGGGAAACTTGTATTTTTACAGCCTCTCTTTGCTTCCAGTTACTACACAAGTACTTTAAGCCATTCTTCCTTCTGGATTCCATACAGAATACTTAAAACCTTGCAACAGCAAGTAATTAAAAATAGTCTTAAGATCTTACTCATCATCAGCTTCCAAACTAATAGGCAGGAAACTGAATCTGAAATTCTTGCATCTTTTGATCCAGAGAGAGAAGAGCACATTATTATATGCCTCTCTCCAGTAGAAACAGTTGTCCACACTGAACTCCCCAATTAATGTCTTTAACTGCATTGGAACAAAGTTTCAGTTACAAGGATGTGCAAACAGCTGCACTTGTTTCATTTTTGTGTGACCCTCTGTGGCTTAAATTTTAGCCATACATATGGTCCTCCTTTAATGTTTATGCTACTGGTCTGGCTTGACAAAAAAAGAAAGAGCCTCGGGCTAAAAGATGTATCACAACAAGTCAATTTAATTCACTACAAAAAAAAAAGAGAATTTTCCACCTCTTCTTTCTCAAACTGCATCATTTAGATTCATAGTCTTTTAAATCTGTTATTCAGGATAAGGTGAGGGGTTTTTGGGGGTGGTGTTGCTGTTTTTTTTTGGGGGGGGGATTGTTGTGGGGGTTCATTTGTTTGTTTTTTATGGAAAAGAGCTATATTGTAAGCATATAAAGGCAGATATTCATAGAAATAAGTAGATATCCACATTATGTAAATACAGCCAACTCCCTTGCCTTCAGTGGATCTCTGTTAAACCACACACTGGGATCTGGCTAAAATCTGTTTGATGTATAAACAATACTAATACACATATAAATTGCAGTCTATTTGAATAAGTATTACACAAGTTATTGTCACTGATAACTGTAATTTATACACTGACTCCCTTTCAGTGGCATTTCTGTATATTATGGAGTCAAATATGTGTTTCAAAATAGTACCGCTCTTAAGGAAGGTGTTATTTAAGAATTAAAGCAAGAACTGGGATGAGAAAAACACTTTTTTTTTTTTTTTTCTCCTTTTTTTAAGGGGCAATGAGGCAATGATACAGCTATGCTAAACATGATAAATGTGAAATTTTGGGAATAGTTGTATCATGACTTCTCTGTTCCATGTGGAAATGCAAGGCTTCCTCTCCTCAATCAATAGCAAAATTCCCCATTACCTCAGTGGCATAGTATCAAATCTGTCAAAACCCACAATCCTCCTGCATTATATGACTGTTCAGAGAATATTTCATGGGCCGTAAAACATCCTCAGCATTTCTCTGAGAAACAGCTATGTTAGCAAGTCTCCTCCATTATCTAAACAGGAGGAGGCCCCTGCAAACTCTCAAGAGCCCAGGAGTACACCCACACTGTGGAAGCGGAGAGAGCTTCTCTCTGAAAGAGAAGCTAAGGTGTGGATCACTTTAACACAACTGGTAAGGAGGAATGAAAAATAATAATAAAAAAAGATAAATAAAAATTAAGTACTTGCTTAGGACTAGAATAGCATTGTCATTATTCCATAGCCTTGCTGACACACCAGAACTGTAGGTAACCACAGCATTTATAGAGAAGAAATACAGCGCCACATGAATCGAGATATTTTTTTCCCCCAGAGGACTTTACTGACTTAGATAGGAAAAGAAATGCTCTACCACAATTTAAATATATTTCAACCTCTGTACAGACACCCGCAGGACTTTGCTTCAGGAATTACTTCAGATCAGCGTGGGCATGAACAGTCAGCCGGCCAGAAAACTAGCTTGCAAGTAAGTAAAATGAAGTGTACCAAGTGAAACACAGCACAACCTTGCACATTACACAGACGTGAAAAAACTTGGCCCTTGTATTTATCACCGCATTAAATCACATTCAGAAGTTAAAGCGAGTGCCTGTGTCAGTAGGCATTAGCGGTGAATAATGACCACACAAACAAACCTTGTAAATACACTACGAAGATCATTAGAAGTTGGCATGTTTTTCCTTGCCCCGGTGACTCCCGGCACGCACGGGACCGTCCCCGAGCGGCACCAGGCCGCCGCTCCACGAGGAGCC
>NW_010973368.1:7609847-7927669 GCF_000737465.1 Haliaeetus leucocephalus | reverse complement strand
TCCACGCCGCTTTTCTCGGCTGGTGGAGACGGCACCGCCCCCCCTCCCCCCTGTCCCCTGCCGGCTGTAACACCTACCTGTTCTCCCGTACTTTGATGTATAAACAATACTAATTGTACTTTACACGTACTTTACACCCTCGCTCCTTTCCCGGGACCAAGCTGGGTGCCTGCTCCTAGTTTTCTTCACAGGACGGGGCGACCTGCTGTGCCGGGCCCTTAAAGGCCCGCTACCCCCTCTGCGGGGTGTTCCCTTCCCGCCGAGCACAGTGGCCTGGGGTATGGTGTAGCGAATTAAATCATTAAAAAAGGAGGAGCCCTCTAAAAGGGATTATAATGAGCAGTAATCACTATGGAAAACTTCAGGCTCAATGATTGTTTGCTCAAGTAATGGTATCCTAAAAGCTGAATAATCTCTTCCAGCCGCACTCATAGGGGACCCTAGATACCCAAGCCATCATGGCTTTTTCTAAAACATGAGGAAATAGAGGGGAAAACCCCAACAGATTGTTTGCCATTCGGGGGGTGTGTGTGATCCCTGAGGTAAACTATTAAAAAAAATAAAAATCAGAACCTTTATTAAACAAATCATTTCAGGGAGAAATCCTTCTGGAGACAGTCAAACTAAATAAAGAGCTTTTTCTTCTTTGAATCCTGATAAAGATAATAGAGCCTGTATTACTATTATTGTTATTGTTCCTGTTGAAGAAAATAGGGGCTCAAAGTGAAAATTAAGTGTCTTTTCATAAAGTGGGTAAGCGTCTCTGTTCAAAATATTTTGTACTTTGAAAGGAAAAATAAGGTAGACAATGGCTAGAGGAAAGGAAATTTTATTATGCTCATTTGCAGAGAGAGAAGTGATGCACAAAGAAATCAAACTCCTTTCTTAAAGTCACAAAGGAAGTTTATATTAAGGAACAAATGAATAGAAATCACATGAGTTACACTTGAAGGTCTTTTTTTCTTTACAGTAAAGGATATGACCAGGAAAAAAAAGTAACCCTGTCACATGCACCCACTTGAATTCCACTGCCCATATAGCTTTCCCTAGCTGTTGTAAAAAGGTAAAATTTTCAGAAAATTCACATTTGAAGTTTTCTAATGTTTCTTTACTTGTATTTATTTTATTTAGCTAAATTACGAGGAAAAAAAAAAAACCTCCTGTAAGTATTTCCAGAGAACACACACTACTCCAAAAATAGAGGCATGCTTAGCTAGCTGCATAGTTTACTCCTGAAGAAAGGAAAAATTTTCCTTTCCATTTGTCAGTATTTTTAATGGTTTTGCTTCAAAAAGATTCAGCAAAGGTTTGCAGGAATAGCTTAACCTGCAGACAACTGTCTGTGTTTCAGAGTCTTGTCAGTTTATCAGAAGCCCTTGAAAGGCAGATTAGAAGATTAGTAATGCCCATTTTGGCTATTTGAACAAGCAAATTTACAACAGCGTGTTCTCCATCTCACTGAGTTTCATAGCTAGAGGTGTATGATGGATGTGCATCCAGTAACAGAAGCTCTGTATAGATAAACACCCCAGGTTTGGACATATCCCTAACTTTCTCAAAAGTTTGTTTAGAAAACAGCCTGGACCCTCAAAGAAGGTTTCACAACATCTCTCAGTATTAGTGAGAAATGCAAAAGGAGATCGTATTCTATTTTTGGTAATATTAATCACTGTTCTAGACACAAGCAAAGTGAGAAAATTAAAATAAAACAAACAAAACAATGTATTGAAGTTTTTGTGAACAGCAGTCATCCTCACTTTCACTACATTTGAAGGACTAAGCTTATCTTTATTAACTGCAGATTAATAAAGCATCCTTTCATTTTTTTGATGTTGTACAACGCAATAGTTGGGACTATTCATACTGCAAGAGAAAGTACTTGCCATAACTGACTACAAGCAATATATGAGGGGGTTTTGTAACTGGGAATTATCCATAAATAAAAAGATGTGGTCAAATTAGCCATCTGCCTTATTCATATTATTCAAAATTACCTGTTTCATAACTTTTTTGTAACTTTTTAGCAATACAGAAAAGTATAAATCACATAAATAAAATAAAAATGGTAATACTATTTCCTGAAAGAAATACCTCTGATTTCAGAAATCATTTTATTTCCTGAGCTTTCACTATAATCAAGGTATTTACTAGCATGATTTGTTTTGTCCTTCACCAGCTAAAAGGGCAAAACTGACAGGCTAGTGACAAGACCATTAGTTTATTGTTTCTTCAGCTATGATAAACTGTAAGTGGAGAAATTACACTAATCTGAGAACTTAGTTTTCCTCAGCCAAAAGTTATAATTCCAAAATGTTTTGATATTGACATACCTGGAGTTTGATAGTCATTCAGGGTGAAAAAGGTTATTTACCAGATGCAGCAAAATGACTGTTTGACTATCAATATTCAAAAATGACCAAAAGAAGTAGTAGTCCTTTGTTTTTGCAGCAGGTTGTTCACTGGTTTGTTATTTGTCACTGTTACATAGTTATAACTTTAAATCTTTTCATTAATTGCTGGTAACATGGATAGCTAAAAATGAAAAAAAACACAATATGATACTATTCATTCATTCTGTGGTACTCAGGTGGTATGGACTAAACAAAGATATCAAATAAAGATTATTTAGTGCTCTCAGCACCAGAAAGTTTAAGCTGCTGAGCACAAGTGTGAGCCAACTCTTCAGGAATTTCTTCCTTGGACTGAGTGGGTGAATATGTTGGCTGGTCCAGCTACAGGATGAAGAAGAGGGCTATAGATAATCAGGATAGAGACAGATGGTTCATAAGTCGGGATGAGTCAGGTTTCTTAGTATCATTAATTTTGCCCTTGAATAACAATATGTAGCTACCATATTTACTCATCCATCTGCCTGCAATACAATCGAGTAATCATCAAGAAAAATAACATGCTACGGGACATTGGACATTGTTTATTTTTATTAAAGTGTCAAAGATCAGTGCTCTGAGTGCATTCTGGGAGTTTGGCTGCTTAGGCTTAGGACTGAGTTAGGTAATGGCACAAGTGTCCAACTTTGGAGAGATCTGTTTGAGAAAGCTCAGCTAGGAAGTCATAGCAGGGTCACCCCAATGAGCAGATATAGGAAATTCCTCATATCTGTGTACTGAACAGAGGATGTGCTTGGTTTTACATATGGGCTATACAAAAAAGCACAGTGTCCTGTCATATCAGTTGCTTGTGAAATGTCTGTATCATCCTTTGCCTGCTTAACCTGTGCCACAGTATCTAGAGTTTAGTTTTGGTGCTGCAAGGCAGTGTGGCATAAATGTAATTTTAAGTGCACAAAGGTTTTCATGGACTTCAACAACACCTTTCATATTCTTGAAATCATACACATGCACAATCAACTTATTAAAAGATGGCATTAGAAATTCAATTATTACATTCAAAGGTAATCCCAGGAATGTTCAATTTAAAATCTGTAGGAAGAAATTTAAACCCTTCCTAATTACCAAGTTCACCATGCCAGCTCAGCAACCTTTGAGGAAATCCAGCAACCTTCATAAACACTGTGTTCCAGCAACCTGAGGTCTTGTTTTTTCTGGAAGAAATTTGCCAAGCTCACGGAAAATTGCCTGAATAGTCATCTTTTTAAAACAGAAGGATAAAATGTAATAATAACAAGGGCTTCCTGTCCCCTCTTCTATATATTTGAGTTTTATGGCATTAAAACTATTTAGAAACAACAACAAAACATTTGGGCAATATATGCTTAACTATTCATATATTCGACTGAAAACATATGTAATATATGGATGGGATTATAGACTTCTAAAAATGCTGGAAGTAGCAATCTAGTAGTAGAAAATGTAGTTTTCCTAGACCAGTATCATTGAACTGTGGCAAAACATGGATGTAGACAAATCCTAACATTGCAGGCCTGATTCAGGGTTCTGCTAAACTGAGCTGCTGGTCTGAAAGAAATCGGATAGATACAATCAGGTGAATTCCAGCTTTACATGGGCTTTCTTTCTCCTGGGGGATATAAGCAATGCTTTTGCTCATATTCTGTGGCTGAATCCTAAAGGACTGAAGCAATCTCACTGTGAGGAAGCAGGCAACTCAGATGAATTTAATAAATTGAATTGGCTTATAGCAGGATAGTAACACCTTTTCTAGAGGGTCTTTCCAAGGACAAACAAAGCAATTCACATTTGGCTCAATAACATTCACTTACATAGCAGGAAAGAATAATTACCCTATTGCGGGAATGAGAGGTGAAGTTCAATAGCTTAAGTTATTTTGTAGGTCAGATAAGATGATCATGGTAGTTCTTTTTGACCTTAAAATCTATGGATCTGTGTTTTAAGCTGTAGAGGCCCCTCTAGATTTTTTATATGTGGACTAAAATTTGAACACTGTTTGGAAAGATTAGAAACATTGTTTTTTTCCTCTCTAGTAAAGACATGGTAGGATGCAGATGCTGATTTTACCTACCCTTTTAAAAATCTCTGATTTCATTTCAGACACAGTGTCAACAATTTCTTTATCCCCTCAGACTAATTATGATTTTAAAAAGCTTCTACCATGTTTGACTGAATTGTTTTTCAGTAGATTTAAAAGTTACATCTAATGAATACAATTATGACTCATTCATTGATCTTTGCAGCACATACTGTATGGCAAAAAGTAATGAATACAAGACACTAAACAGTATTTCATAGGTTCACATCAGATTAGTATGATAACAAAGAAATGCTGAATTATGCAGTTTGATTGCCTACAAAATTGGGTAGAAGGAATGATTTTCATTTCCATGACAATACTTCAAGAGCTAAGTGTAAGTGGTAAAGGGCTGACTTGTATTCTTTCACTCCTGTGAAAATACTTAGCATCTCCCAATTTCTGTGAATAGCAAAAGAAAAAGCAGAGACAATGGGCAGATTGTGTGTATTTTTATGGATTAGTTTTCCAACTCAAACTGTCTGCTGTCTTCCAAAAGACTGTAATTTGCTAGAAATATTTCCATAGAATAAAAGTATGAAATGCAAAAGTAGTATCACCCAGTGGTCAGGACATATCTAATTTTTATGCTCAAAACAACAAATTCTTTTCCTGGGAAATGCCATACTTCTTTTGGCTGGAGTGTAGTATATCCTGTTTCAATGAAAGGACTCATCTTTACTTCACCAGCATTATTCTTCATGATAGCTTTTGTTTTTTTCATGCTCAGTAGTTTTGCCATTGATTTTGGGACAATTTCTTTCTGTGAGCAAAGTGGTTTTGAGCAAGCAATACAAGTTCTTGATTGTTTGTACAGTAATTAATTCCTTAGAGGACACATCTAAAGAAAAGGTTGCATATAAAGTAAAAAACAAGTTTTCCTCTATTCAAATTTCACATTTTCTTATCCTTAGCTAAAATAGGATCTTTGGAAATCAAATGATACAATGGTTTACAATGCTGATGTCACTTCACTTCAGTTTAGCTCAGTTTCCTACATAGCTGTTGTCCCAAACTTCCTCTACCTTACCAATGCATATTAATCTACACATATGAAATCCTCACCAAAATATTGTGATTCTTGTGGTGAAAATTGCTGACACAGCTTACAGCATAGTTAGAAACCAGTGGATCCTTTGCCTTAAGTTGCTTTTCAGCTCTGGGTGAAGATAAACTGACAGTTCTCCAGTGTCTTCCAAATTAACTTTGTACCACCAAGTGTGTTCTTTTGCCATTCACTGCAAAAGAATTAGGGAGCAACTGAACACAGAGACCCATCCTCCAACAGTAGCTGGTGAAAACAGCTCACCTGTAGGTGAAATACAGGAGTCAAACCTGGTGAGTTTATCAGAAGGATGGGATCAAACAACAATTAAAAAAAAGGAAAATAGCTTCTTTTTTTTCTTTGGTTTTTTTTCTTTTATATGACCTGTGCTAAATATGATAACTGTTACCTCCCTCACTATCATAATAACTGATATTATGTATAAAAGCCAGCAATCAAAATATTTGGGGGAATGCCTGACTCCACAACAAGGTGATGTCATGGGAAGTTTTATACTTCTTTTTAAACACAACTAGGATTTATCCCAAACAGTAGTAGCTGTACATGACAGTTCTTTAAGTGAAAACACTATAGCAGCTATAGGTGTTGCCTTCTTCACTACAATTAAATGGTGATGTATTTTTGCCACATCTTGCCTTTAGGTCAAAACCCTTCCTATTTCATCAGCATGACAACTAATGTTACAGGCCAAAACTAACAGTATTAAGAAGGCCTTTACAAAACTTCATATGAGTTATACTGAATCAGAAAAAAACTGAACTAGAAATAATTATTTCCATGAAAAATTTAAAAGTATTTACCTAAAGTCTGCACATGTCCTCAAATTTCATGCATACTTTGGAATGTTTAACGTTTTCGTTGTAGATTGTACAAATAGTGAAACAAAATCTAGGAAAGAAGCAGTCTATTGGACTGTTTGAATTAAAACTATAGTGAATTCCATTTATTTGAAAAAAAAAAAAAAAGATACTACCAATATTAAGCAGCTAATTATTTTGGATTACACTCTACTGTTGATCAGTTTAGTAATCAGTATGCTTAGCAGTTCCTATTAGTCAAAATATGTCAGATATCTCAAATAAAATAAAATAAAATAAATAAAAAACCCCACAGAACTCCAAATTCAATTGAAATTACAGTGAAAAATATATGAAAGCTGAAGATATTTTATATCCAGTTATTTTCCAGTATAATTAAGAGACATGCAAATAAAGTAGAAAGGAAGAGAATTATTTAAAGCTGTGTTCAGATTTGGCTTACAAAGCCATAAAAAAAATGTATTACAACAACTGCATTTTCAACTTCATCAGAAGAGCTCAGCACCATTACAACTGGCTCATGAAGGCCAATTCAGTATTTGTAGGATAGAAACAAAGTGTCTGCTTAGTGCTTTTCTGCTAAAGCCTTCTGTCCTGCATGGGCAGAAAACTAACTTCTTACCCTGCTAAATATGATAAGCAGCATAATTTTTCAACAATTATAAATGACTGCAAATGCTTGTTAAATCCTTATTCAGCTCTACTTTAGGAGATAGACTGTACCCTTACAGCAGAGCTGTCTGCCTTTGAGACTAATACTCTGCAGCCAGCTCTAGATTAGCTTCTTTCCCCTTCCCTTCCCTTCCCTTCCCTCACAATCCAGTGCACCAATCAAAGTAACAAGGACATTTTTTCAAATATCTTCCTCTGTGGATTTAGCTCTTCAGATTGTGCTATTTGATTGTCCACTAACATAATTTATAACCATTTGAGAGAACCTAGACTATATTTGGTTTTGAACTTTGTATCTCCTTCGTATGGAAAATGGGAATCAATTTTCTTTCATAAATGATGATCAAAAGTCATGACCAAGTATTCTGGTCTTTTTGCCCTATGTATGTTTCTGAGATGAACCTGGATGCCATTTGACTACATTATTTTGTGTGTTTGAGGAGAAACTTATTCTGGAGACCATTTCACTGAAATTAACACCAAAACTAAACACAGCAAGTATTTGAAAATACTGTACAACTCAAGCAGATGAGGAACTGAAGAAAGAAATTACATGCAATTAAAGCTGCAAAATGTATTTAGCCTGATTTCAGTAAGCTAAAGTACTTATAATTCTTGGAAGAAGGTCATGGGATTTTAACATGCTTAAGAAGTTTGTTGTGTTCATCACAGCCTACTAGAACATGAGCTTACCAGTTAATTCCAGCATAAGGCTGTTAGTTATCAGAACAATTTCACTTCTCTTTTTTCTCATTTCTGCAGAACTGAAAACAAGTTTTCTGGAAAACTAGATCTTAAGAAATATATCCTATTTTTTAAATGAAGAAGATACATTCAAGTGTAATACACTTGCTAATGTCATGAATCTTGCTATTGAAATGACATTTCAAACATGTATTATTGATCTTAATATAGAATTTCCATTTCAGAGGTCTTTGCCATCTTGGTTTTCAGAGTTTGTGGAAAAAATGTTAGAAGGTGGAACAGTATTTTGTGAGATAGCTTTTCCTGGAACATGTCTTAATAGAGTTCAGATTCCTGACCAAACAACAGAGCCAGTCAGTCTTTCTTGCTTAGCTGGATAGTAAGTGATAATAAACTTTGTAAAATTAAAATGAAAAGAAATAGAAATTAAATATGAACAGGATGGATTGCATCAAATATGTACTGCACTGTTCTGAGAATCTGAGTTCAAGCAAAGTTCAGTGGCTTACTGCTTCAGTGAAGAAAAACATGGGCATGGAATCAAGCTTGCATTAGCAGAAACCTATCAGAGGTATCTTCTGGCTTCTAAACTAACATGATTTAATATATGTACAATACTAAAAACATGGGCAGTGGATATAAGTTCTACATCTTGCCGAGTGTATTCAACTCCTCCACAGTAATTTAAGACACATGCAGATAATTCTGAGAAGAAAGCTTTTCAGACCAGAATGTGTTCAAGAATGAAGACAAAAAATCTTTTGTGCATAGTATAAATAGTAGATTCAGGTTCATATAATTAAAATCCACATTGTAAGCTAAGCTCAACTGACTATGTCTATATATTAAGTATGTTTAAAGAAATGTTTAGAGAAAACTCAAAGTAGTTCAGTAGATCCATTTGTTTGGAGATTACCATCTTCATCATACATCCAAACAGAGAATAAGTACTATTTAACAAAGAATAAATAAATAAATTTTATAAACTGGTTTTACCTTGCTTTGGAGAAGTAACTTTCAATGTCTCAAATTTCTAACAGTGCAAAGACCTATTCTGGGCCTCAGAAAGATCTGAGAACCACCTTCAAGTCTGTGACTGAGATATTGTTGCAAATGTTTCAGTGATAAGCTGCCATGTCTTTGGTACTTAAAATTTTAATTAGTTACTCTCTCCCCTTGTGTCCCAGAAAATAATAAAAAAAAAAAGACATTCAGCAGATTTTGAAAGTACCACAAAGCTTGTTCTAATTTACACTTCTGTAACAATTAAAACAGGCTCTGCTTCATTTCATCACCAGTTATGACTGATGAATCCAAATTCCCTGCTGTAGCTTTAGGGGGAGGAATCAAAACCTTATCTGAATGGTGTAGAATTGCCCTTCACCAAAGCAAGCAATCATCTTCTATGCTAATTAATGAACATTCCTCTCATCCAGGGCTGCCAGAGGGATTTTGTTTAGGAAAAAAACCCCAACAATTTATTACAGTCTCTTCATCCTCCCTTCTGGCTGCCAATTCCTCTTCTCAGACATGCTCAGCAGTCCCTGATTCACTTTCTTTTCATTGTTCTGTAAATATATTGATGATGGCTTTAAGTGAAACCTTTGAGATGAGGGTTAGTCACAGTTTCTATCCCTCTTCAGTGTGTTAGAAAGCCTCCTCACAAGATGAAGTCAAGCAGATAAGAAGTAGTAGGAAGAAACTGAATGGAATCTGTTGGTGAAAAAAAATCAGTAAGTAATGGAATGGCAGTTGACTGAGGGGAGAAAGAGCTCAGGAACTCAAGGAACCTGGAAGGCAAAAGACATTGTGGTCTGATACAGTAAAGCAAGTGGGAGAACTCTGTTGAACTTTTATCATGACTCCTGGCAAAACCCCCAATGACAAATATATACCAGACAATATAAGAAAGGTTCAAATTTCCACATAATGTAGATGTAGTTATATAGACATGAAAAATGATTCAATGCATTTTTCTTAAACCATTTATCTGTCTGTTGTATGCATGCTTATAGCATATGAACATATGCATGTATTTAACACTTGAGACCTATTGTTACTCTTTTTAGTACAGTTTATCTTTAAAGGTGACACTTTGCAGTGTTTTATATGTGTAATGTTCTGGTGTTCTAATCATCTAAGGTCAGATTGTTTTCTGTTCAAATGACTAGAATGAGTTAATTCCAGAAAGGAATTTTGACAAAAAAAGAAGAAGAAGGTGAGAGGGAAATATAAAGTCAACTTTTTCACCTGAAAGCTTATTTCAAATTTTTGTTTCAAAATTTTTATTTTGTTTCAGAAAGCTGAAAAAAGTAAAATAGATTGTAAAAAAATGTGTGTTCACATACTTCACATTTGCTTTGCGTTCAACTATTCTAGAGTAATTTCTCTGATTCTTTCCATCACAGCTCCATTAACCCTTCCAACAACACCCAAAGTTACCTCCGGCATCATCAAACACTGTTGTTGCTTTTGATGATCCAGCATTGCAAACAGAACTTCTAAACTCAAACTACATTTTTTCTCAAATAATAGAGTTCACCTTATCTACCCATCTAAAAATTTTCATATATACTGAAACAGAACAGAATATCCATGCAACTGGAACCCTTCCTAAACCTTTTGTTAAGGGCTGAATAAATTTTTCAGAAGTTATTAAGCTAGAACTGATAGATGGAAAAACAGACTCTGGAATGAGCAAAAACATTTCTTTAAGAAATCAACTTTAAATGATCTCTTCCCTACAAATGGAATATTTCACTAAAAAATAGGAATCTCTAGATTTCTAATTAAAAACCTTTTTCTCCAAACTGATTATATTCCTGAGAGAAGAAAGCACAAGTACTTCAAAACTACATTTGGAACAAAACTGTTTGTTTCAAGAGGAGATAGAGGTTTGCACATTGCTTGATATGAAACTTTTGCATTTAAGAAAAAATATATAAACGAATATGTATTAATACATCTATGGAAAAAAAAAAGTTTGCTAAAGCACTTATATGACTCATTTTTATTCACATTCTCTTTCCTCAGTGGAGAGAATCACTGAGAGTATATTAAAAAAAAATAAAAAAATTGTGAGTACTTTCAATTTAAACTGGCTTATTCTCCATTTTCTGTTGCAGGCTGGGTCGATATATTTATGCTTGAGAACTGTGTTCTACTGTTTGGGGACAGGTTATTCTTTTTGTGGTAGAACCATCTGGCCATCCATCATTATGTCAGCCCTTGGCTTTACTCAGCTGGTGACTATTTTCTTGCCTTATTCAGGAGAGTGAGTTGACCCGTTTTAATATGCTTTCAAGGGAATCCATCAGCTGTTTTCTCTGTTGTATTATTAATGGGGTCTATAAGAGTTTTTTACTGAAGAGCTGAGTCTTTACCTACTAATAGCTAGACTTTCATTGGTTTTGCTGGATACAAGAGTGACTTCTGCTTACTTTTCTGTGCTTAGCTGTATTTTTATTATCCATTCATAATCTTCTTTATTGTGACACTGACTTAACAAAATGTGCTCATAATGGAGCAATCTGCTTATAAAGAGGAAGATTTTTTATTATTTTCATCTATTGAGATCAGCGTGAGTTTTAGTTGTGACTTCAACTAAAGCAGACCATCTCTGTCTGCTAGTTTACTATTTTTACTTGCTTTAAGTTAAAACAAAAAGATTTACAGAAGTGGTAAATTTGTTACAATTACAGAATTGCCTCATTACATGGTACTGCTATGGGGAAATGTTATCAAAAATGCTTTCCACAAATACCCTGGGCTGATTCAGTATTTAGCACTTTTAAGCAGACACCCTTCTGTATCTTTCTATCTACTCTCAGTTCATAGTATGAATGAAAAAAGATTGAGGCCTTGTAATGCTATAAGCTCATCAAAAAGCCAACATTTTCAGTCTGGAGGAATGCAAATTCCCTTTTGTTTTGATTCATATGGTATTTCCTATCTTGGAGTTTGGCTTCAAGCTCTCAACTTTAAACAAACTCAAAAGTTACGTGTGAAATTCCATGCACATCATCAAGTTTTGCCTCTATAAAAATAAAAATATTAAGCTTGCTGTTTTTCTTTGGGGGAGAGGATTTATATTATTATAGCATAAACTGGTCATGTTAACTTCATTGTTGATGCTGAAATGGAAATTTCTACCTAACTCATCTCAAGCAAGGGAAGTAGACACAGGGTGGGAAATTGACTTTAGACAAAATCTTGTGTCTGAATTTCACTAATGCTTTACACAATGCCTCACACCACATGACAAAATTTAAATACCCCAAACTTGGAATGAATGTCATTTCAGCCCAGCCCAACATTTTGTAATTCTAACATATTTTAAAACTAGATTGTGAATCAGGTACTAAGGAAAATGGATACTGAAACATAGTATATATTGCATGTTTTGGCATTTCTTTTCCAAACACTTCCACACAGTTTTACTGGAAGTAAAATTGAAATTTTGCATATGAAGAAGAGAGTAAATGAATTTTCCAGCAATGAAGAACCTGGGAATGATGGAAGAGAAAGTGTTCCGTCACTGAAAGTGGAGGAAAGCATAGTGACCTGCATTGTGTAATTATGTTGCATGTGCATGGTATGTAAATCCTCATTGCATATCAAACTACTTTTTAATAAGAAAACATGAGCCTCTACTAGTTGCCCCTTATCACTGTCATTCCACAGTTGAATCTTTGGTTGTATGTGTCTACTGATATAATTGATGATTATTCCATCCAAAGGCTGCTGCAAAGACAATTATCCTTGCTTCTTGTTTTAACTGTATCATACCTTGTTTTCTCTCACTATCTTGGCCGCTATTTTGCTACCAGACCAAACACAGACTGTTTGTCTTTACTTTTCAAAACCCTTAATGATCAATTCTCAGCCTCTGTATCATCTCCCATTCAGTATTAGGTTTTTTGCTTCTGTGCGTTTCTATTAGGATTCCAGCATCGTTATGGAATAAAGATTTTCATCCTACATTTTTTTACTTTTACTCCTGATGTTCCTTTATAGATGAGATGATCTTGTAAAAAGGCATCAAACTACCTTATTATCTATTGAGTCCCTACAGAAAACTGCCCCAGGAGTTGGTGTGCTAAGACAATGATCTCTCAGGATGACTAGCATTATTCATTTGTGCCATCTCTCAGTAATCACTTTAGTGGAACAATTTGGCAAGCAAACTTCATGGATGAAGAAATTTTTTTTTTTAATGTTGTACTTTGTGCAACAGCTAATTCAACGGAACCTCTAAGTCCATAGAGGAGCTACCATGATACAGATATATGAATGATAATAGTCACTTTAAAATCAATTAGTCAGTGATTATGCAGTCAATATTAAAGCTGCTAAATCTCTGATCACTAATTTGCAACCTTTAAGATGCTGGAGTGGCAGTAGTTTATCTTAGTAAATTTCAGCTTTAAGGTCTGTGGCAGTACACTCCCCTCAGCAGGAAACGAAACTTCTCCGGGCAGAAAGAAAATCAAAAAAACCCCAAACCCTGGAGGCCACAGGTTGAAAGTTGGATTGGCCATTCGAGATGTGCCAGGTACACTGAGGTGACCTTCTTGGCCAATAGGGATTAAATGACCACAGATCAGATTCAACAAGGGTATAAACGGGGTCCCGCCGGAGGACACGTTGGAATCAGCCCTCCTCGGAGCAGCGGGTCTGCAGTCGGGGACTCCCCCTCGGGTCAGGGCACTGCCCGAGGTAACTCCTCGAGGGAGAGAGCCCTCCGCTTTTAGCTGAGTGACATGCCCATTTTGAGTCATCACTTTTAAATCTCAAGGATTCTTAAGTCGGCTGTGTAGTACTAATTGCCCTTACATCATTGAGCCTGTAGTTCACTAATGTTATCGGAGTTCTAACTAACTTTTTACTGAAGAATAAATCTGACTTTTAACACCTGTTGGATTTGATTGTGCATGCCTCCGTAACAAGGTCTAACAGCCACCAATTTTTGTTCTGAGCCAGTATGATTTTTTTTTTTTAATGATTGCAGGACATAATGGCAAACATCAAGTGTTTTTAAAGCATGACTCAAACATTTTGTCTTGTGTAATGTCAATAGCATCTTCAAAAACTATCTCATAAAGGAAAAATTATCATCTGTTTTGTATTTTTCTCTAATGAGTGCCCTTGGGTGAATGTGCATGAGACTTTTATTTAATATTTCTCTTAAGTCATTTTGCAGTGCTTGTAACTACAGTTTGAAGTTTCTACACTGTGACAGGAAATGTAACTCCAAGTTTAGCTTCAAAAACAAAATGAAGAATTTTTACAGTCTGATTACATTCTGGATTCTGGTGTAAATTTCATTTACATGAACTGAGATATTTGAAAAATACTGAAAACCTCTCTGTTACTATTCATCATCTCATAAAGAATAATTCTAGTAAACTAGAAACTCTTAAAAATCTGTGGGTTCATCAATTGGTGTGAATAATATTTCATTTCATAGCCATCAGCTTTGTGTAGAAATATGTTCACCTTTCCTACTCAGTTGGAATATAAAAGTTAGCCACTGCAACTGAGTCAAACCATGGACTATTACTTAATGCATAGGAATGAGACTGATGATTGTTTCTGTGTTTGAGTTTGTCACTAGCTTTGTATCTGCCTGCACAATTCACTTAACTTTTTGCTTTCCCTACCTGCCATTATGAAAAAAAAAAAAAATTAGAAGGCATCTCAAAAAATAATTGGAATTTAACAAATTTAACAGAAAATAAATTTAAATCAAGGCAAAATCTCAGCTATTAGGCCGTGAAACTGTTCCCTCTTTCTCTCTCTCTTCCTTCAAAAGATATCATGCATTCCGAGAAAATAAAATATTAATACCAGAAGATGTTGTCAACTCTCAGCACTGGAATACTTAATCACAAATTAAGGATAAGGATAATCTGGGGAACTGACCCTCTGAAGAAAAGGGGAGATCTGAGCTTGTCTCTCTCATGTCCTGAATGCAGTTTTGAACAGAAAAAGGGCTCATTCCTCCGGCTGGTACATGAACCTTGCTTTTGCTTGTCCTGGTTTGTCTTTCCAAGACTTTAAAAACATAACGTCTCAAAAGTACCAATACACTTTTTAAGTAAATGTCAAAATGAACTGTTTTGACATTTCTGTAGCATAAATATTTTGATTCAGCCAAAAGTAATTGCAAATTCAATCCAAACTTATGACTAGCCTTACTAAAACTGCTGATTTGCCAGAAGTAGGTTGCTCAGTTCCACTTGTGCCTCTCAAGTTTTTAACAGCTTTTGTAAAATTTCTTTTAGAAACCTGGATGAAGCCCCTAGTTATATGGAAACTTTCATTATTATTGTTAGTCTCACCATTAGTTAATGAAGTTTTCATTTTAGTCCTTGACATCTAGATGTAAAGATGTCCCTTTGTTAAATGCCTCAAGAATTTACAATCTCTGGAGTGTGTAAGTCTTGTGGAGATACATTCATCACTTAAGAGTTTATACTATTTTTTTTTCCTAAAATAATTTTGTAAGTGCATCTGGATAAGATTTTTTAAAAAAATCTGTGTTTCCAGTTTTATTGTCTTTCATTTGAATCAGACTAGTATGTATCTATACAAATAGGTATGTCTTTATGTATTATGCATAAGCCTTATGGAGCTATACATAATGCATAACAAACACGCTGAGTCCCATTCAGCCCTTACTGTAGAAAATTTGTCTTTGAACCATATTGTTAAAGTTTTGGTGATATTTCTTTCACATTGGAATCAGACACCACTTTGTGGGGGATTTTTCACAATGGCACCTCAGAGAAGCTTTGGGGCAATTCTGCAGCTGTTCCTCTGATGATGTGTAAAATTTAATTCTGTTTCTGTAAATGGCTGTAATAGATACCAAAGGATTAATCACTTGTTACACACTGTCTAAGAATCTACCACATCCTCATTGTCACATATTTTGGATTAAGATTACATGAAGACAAGGTGCTTTATCCCTCAGAACCTGTGTACCTCGATAAGAAGAGAATGCAAGTTAGCTGATGGTGCTAACCTTTATTTTAATAAAAAAAGAAATGGGGGAGGGGTGCAGGGAAGGTAGTTAAAATTCTCCTAACTGACTTTAGTATCTTTGAAAAACAAATAACTCAAATGTGGAAGCTTTAGTGGGATGATTAACAGTGGCATACGAAATAGTTGCATTACTATTTTATGTTGCCATCATCTTAATTCTCAGTATCATTCATCAGTTTCATTAACTGAGTCTGTGAAAGAAAAGGTAATAAAACGCAGGACAATTCAGTGATGGAGCCCATAAAATGTTACAGTTTAGTATTCAAAAGTTGAGAAAGAATGACAATAGAATGTATGGTATGAGAAGTTTGAGACTGAAAACTATAAACTAAGGATGGACATGTAAATTGCCCAGCCACTTAAGTAGAGAAATCAGATAGAAATAACCAGAGTAACCCAGCAATATGGCTGAGAAAGTGGTCATTTTTCATTGTTATGCTTCTACCAACATCACTGGATGTTTCTATTTCTGCATATATACACAGCTGCTTTACAAAAGGAAATGTGTATATATACACACACAAATACTAAATCAGAATTCATACTTCAGAGATTTGTGTCTACAGTCCAAATCATGGTGTGAACTTGGAATCATAAATCATGATACCAGTGTGGGTTTTCCATTAAATGAAAAGGGGATTCATCCAGATAAAAGTATCAGCCTATGTAGAATCCCAGCAAAAACAGGCCTGTGGCCGTGATCATAGGCCATCTAAAATGCACTCAGATCTCTTTACTGTATTTGGTGATTTTGGATCAGTCTTATGTATTTCTATATATGTTCAAGTGCAATAATATGAAACAAATGGCATGTGGTACTTCAGGGGACACTGTGAGGTCAAGTAAAACATCAGACAAAGTTTTACAGAACTTGAAACTGAATTTTTTCAATTGCTTTCATTTATCAACTCTAATGGGGAAAAACGTAAATATGTCTCTACAGTAGGTTGCAATCCAAATTAGGCAGTCTCAGGCCAGAACAACTCAATGTGAAGATGAAAATGTAGACAGAATGGAAGTGGTCAAATACACTGAGGAGAAATATGCAATGATGCTTTAAAAAGACAGAAAGACAGAAAAAAACATACAAGAAACATTTTTCCTGAAACTTGTTCCTTTTTTGAACAAGCTTTTGGTTTTATTTAAACTGAGTTGCATAGTTTTCTTGTGGTTTGTTTGTCAAAAAATATAATTTTGTAATTTTCACTTCTGTAAACATTATTAGAAAGTATGAATTAGTTAAGACAGATAACAAGGCAAAGAATGACAATAAAGTAAAATAAAATAAAATCACCTGCCTTCTAAACAGTTTGTACTAGACTAAAAAGGCTGTGGGTCTGTGTGTGGCTGATTACCATGATGCTATATGCCTTTTTCCTGGCACAGGAACTTTGATGATGTTTTTGTCTGTCTGGTCTCTTGATTTTTGTCATCAACATTTTAGATTTAAGTGCAATGTTCATCTAGTCTGCCATTTTATTTTTAAGAGTATCTGGGAACAGCAGCAAAAATGACCATGATGTTAACTATGTAGACATAGCTGTAAATGTCTACATAATTCATATTCCCAGTGTCATACAAACACACCGCATTTTTAAAAAACACAGCTTGGTTATGCTTTCCATATCAATGAAAAAATGGGATTGTGTGATTTTTCCTTTCTCTGCAGCATGCCAAACAGAATGTCTAACTTTTAATATGAATTTCCCTCCTCATTTTACCACCATGATAAATAGACCTCAAAATTGTTTGCAGAGGGATCAGTAGGTGGGGATGGCCTCAATTTCTTCTTACACAAAGTGGGATCATCCTGTCATATGTTCATTCTTTCTTAGCTGTTGAGCTTCTGGATTTCATGCAACCACCTGAGCTACTTAGGGAACTTTAATTTCCAAGACCTGGGCAGCCTGCCTACCTTTTCACACACTTAATAAAACCAGACAGAACAAATTACAGACTTAAAAGGGAAAAGAGAAAAAAATGCTTATGGAAAAAGTAACAGAAGGTTGTTATTCTAAAGAGGGTTCACATTTGTTTCCAATATGAACGTTGAATATAGCATGGAAAATTGAAATAGTATTTTTCTTTGAGGGCTGCACCAACACAAAAATGAAAGGAAAGTGTGATTCAGGATTGCAGAGAATACCCAGCATACAACAATTTCAATATGAGTAATTTCTAAGAAATTACTTCTCGCTACTTTGTTTCATTTTCTTGGGGTAAAATAATTGCCTCAGCATTGTTTGCCTCTTTTTTTTTTCTTTTTTTTTTTAAATTATAGAGTTTTTTTTTCATCCCAGTGTAAAAGTTAATGCCACTTCTATTTTATTAACTGCCTGGTTTTAAATGTAATCCAAAAGATTGGAGTAACCAGTAATGACAGGAGATAAATAGAGAATATGACTTCTTTAGCTCAGGAAGAAATAGAACTCTGTGAAATGACTCTTCCAAAGGATTTGGAATTGGCTTATATTTATTTGTTTGCTTTCGCTCGGATTTGTGTGAGTAAGGCACAATAACATGCAGATTTAACTATACACCAGATGCAAAGTAGCAGCCAAACCCACCCCTGTCAAAAATTATGATATAGCAACTTTCATTAGTTCAGTACTTAACATGCAATAACTTTTGCTTTCTCTTGCACTTCTCACCATCTCTGGGATACTGCACATCAAAATGGCTAATCCCTTGCTCATTAGCTTGATGCTGCATCCCTGCAATTTGCAAACAACTCCCCCTTGCCCTCAAGTTTGGCATTTGTTCCTCAAGACTTCCTTGGAAATACTTTAATTATTTTTAATACCCGTGATGAGTGATAAGAGCAACGTCTAAGCCTCAGATGGTATAACTGAGAAATTAGACATAAAGGTAAGGATTTCTTTAGCAAGCAATGAGGCTAGACAGCAACCCAGATGCCTTATGTCCAAGGAAGCCAACTCCAAATATCATGGAACACATAGAAATGTAGATTGTTTAACTGTATTTCACAAGTTAAAAATGAACTTTTTGATCCTGTTTTCTTTTGTTCTCAACTCACTACTGTATATAATTGTTGTATTTATGTTTTATTTATTTATTTTATGACACTCAAAAGGGAATTTCAAGATGACTGCTCCTACTTAAATTCAACTTCACACTGTTTTCTGGCAAAATAAATTTGGACTTTTTTGCACGTTCTTGATGTTAAGCACTAAGAAGATACATCCAGTTCTACTGAAGAGAAAAGACAAGTCTTCAGCACAGAGGAAATGGCTCCTATTTTTACTGGAAGCTCCTATGATCTTCAGTCCTTGTTCAGAGGACTGTTGTGTATGGGTCCATGGTAATGGGATCACTTGGGTCATTATGCTATACATATATACCAACTTGTCATGAAATATCAAAGATGAAGCATCAAAAGTCTGTCACTGAACTGCTGAACTGAAGATGACCATTTCAGAACTCTTACCAATCTGCAAAACTGTTTCTCTCCTCCACGTTAATGGTAATTTGACTACCTATGGAATCTAAAACCATAGTGGAAGAAAAGCTTACAGGGAGAGAAAATACCTTTAAAAATACTGATACAGATGGAAAAAGTGCACAGTCTTTCTGACGAAATGTTCTTTCAGCAAGATACTGATCATTAAAGCTTGTCCACTTTTTCTAACTGTATCAGTTTGTCCACCAAAAAAAAAAAAAAAAAGCCTTTTTCTACAAATCTTAACTCTCTTCCCCTTAAACCATCACAACTGTAGTAACACCATGAAGCCAAGAATATGAACATATGGCTGTAAGTCCTCCTTAATAGGTAAAATATCATTTAAAATACTCATTCCCATTGATAATAATGAAAGACAGTCCAGGTAATTTCATATTTGAGCAAGTCAGAACAAGATTTCTCCCTGTCATAAAATAGAACTGAAAATTTGCTTGCAACAGCATTAGTTCATAATCATGACAGCTTAGTAAGCTACTTTTACTAAATATGTTTAAATGTCTCCTCTTTTTCTGTTTTTGAATTGGCTAATAACATACAATGATTTTTCAAATATATTTGCTATTTAAACTATTTTGAAGATTATTTTATGAGAATAACATTTTGTCTGTAGCTGTCTGCAAGTGGTTTATGGAACCACTTTTGAATGTATGCCATTTTGTTTAAGTATTTTCATTTTTATATCTAATATCTGGACATTTATCCATTTCTCATCTTCCTAAGCATAAATATTTCTGCTCTCTTTATCCTTTACGTATTGCTTTTGCCAGGATGATATTCAGCATTTCTCCCACTCTTTAATCAGTCACAGGTGGTTTTAATATATCAGCCATTTATTACGCTGCAGAACTAACCCAAACTTGCAGATTGAATAGATTTCTCTCTTTAGATATGAAAGAATCAGAAAAAGTGTATTCTTGGTGAAAGATGGTATGCTTGTTTAGAGATGGAGATAAATTATTTGCAAAAGTGTGTCTGTAATCATGTACATATGATCAGGTTGGCATCACTTCAGAGATCTTTCTGGCATACTCTATTATGCAGCATAGGCATAATTATCTAAGTAAGTATTGTCCCACGATAGGAATGTGGACAGCTTCTTTGGATCCTCTAATAGACAACAATACTGAGTTTATAGCTACCTCCCTGCTCTTTCTCAGCAGCTTATGTAAAACTTGCTTGAGTTTTCTTAGGGGTTACTGACCCGTGGTCAGTCCAGTTGTGTGGTCTAGGTGAACAAGAGGGTAAGCAACAGCCTTAGAGAGAAGTGCTTGGACTTGTTCTATGCAGAAATACTTACACCACGTGTACATAGGTTCTTAATTAAGGTACCTATCTAATATGTCTAGGTATAGAAAACTCAAAGAGATAGGCTATTTCTCCCGCTCTTTCAGACAAAGATCCTAATTCTCAACTTCTGGAATGTGTTATGAAGAGGTACCTCATTTTGTCTCAATTAACTATGTAAGAATCAGACCCCTGATTGGTACCAAAAGTTAGATGCTGAAAACAAAACAATATAAACAGTGCTCTCAGCAACCTTTCATTGAAAATTGTATAACAGTCTCTTCCATGCTAGAACTTTACATATGATCCCCTAATACTTTACCAACAAAAAAAGTTGAGGATTCGCCACATGTTAACATCAAGCACAATCCTGGAGAAGAGTTCATTGTAATTTTAAGACATTAGTGAGCTGAGATAAGCCCAATGGAAGCTTCTTTATATGAACCTACTAATTCATCTGTGAGTGGCTTGTGTCAACTTTCTTTATCTAACCTTTTGTTGGATAAATATTTTTCTTTTTAGACACATACTTTCTTCTTAGTTATAAAACTGTGTGGGGAAATACTTGTTCATCGTAATGCAGGCTGATTCATCATGCCACTGGTAGAGTAAAACAAAGTAATCACATTTGTCACAAGCATGTAAATCCTGATGTGAACAACCAAGAGCATGAATGAGAGATCTGTTTTTTGCAAATAATTTGCAATGTGTGCTGAATTTATGCTGTTCCTAGTGAAACCTGTTTGCTAGAGTATTAATGGGAAATTAATGAAAAAAAGGGCATAATCACAGTAAAAGTGAACTTATTTTAAACAAAGAGTGTGGATTTCACTTTGCTTAGCCAGTAGTAACTGAGCTCCCCACCCCCCAGCTTTCTGTGTTAGTAAAGTTGGCAGAATTTATCTTTAAATCAGTGGCGGTCAGTGAGAAATAGAACTTAGTCCTGTGTCATTAAAGTAAATGGTAATTTTGCCTTTATATGTGGTGGACACAAGACCATGTTCATCATATTTTGCTTTCAACAACTTTTTTTTCACATGCACAGCAGTTTACAAGTATTAAACACAGTCTCCCAGCATGCTCTGCTCTATGTAGTACCAATTTTATACCTGTCCTCTCTGGCAAAAAACTCAGCTTAGTAGAGAATTTGGATCATTAATTGAATAGTGGGTAATTATGTGAGAAGAGATTTCCTAAGAGTATTACATAAAAAGGAACTGGAAATGAAAAAAGGTGGGTATTTTCCAAGATAAAAGAAGTTACCATAGGAGCAGAGATGCAAAGGATTCTGGAAACAAGATGCCTGACACTGACATCCTGAGTGGGCAATAACACCTTTTAATCTTCCCATTCAGAGGGTCTAGTCACTGCCTTTTAGAGACATCAAAACAGTTTTCTGGCCCTCTTTGTTGCTAGTTATGTCTATTAGTGTTTACCAAAATGAGGAGTGAACAAAGTACAGCTGGGGGATCCTAAGGATGGAGCTCATAGAGACTCCCTGAGCATAGCTGGAGTATTTTAACATTTAGAGTTTTCAAATTGTGGACATAATTTTCCAGCAGATCTCCTTTCATGAAAAAAAAAAAAAATCTGGGCTTATCTCAGGCTGACTTTATTAATACTTCTCACTGCAGACATTAGTGAAGAGAATAATGTGGTGTGTACATTGTAAGGATTCAACTGCTCTGACTCTCATGTGCTTCATTATGATATACTAGCATCAATGTCCCTTATGTATTTCCATCTCTATCAAACCAGCACTGTAGCTTTTTTCAGCAGATGCAGTTGGCTTCCTACTGTGCACTGAATACATCTTCCCTTTGGTAAGTGCACAGTAGCCATAGTGCTGAGGATGATGCAGATAGAAATAACTCTCAGTCATGCACGCTTGTCCAAGAATCTATGGGGGCTGATTGCTGTCATGTTTAGAGTGCATTACTACAGTTGATTCATTCTGGAATATGTGTGAATCTTCACTTCTGATTTGTCCTTTCAGTTCAGACTTCACATTAGAAATCAGATTATTTTTTTTCTGTTCATGAACTCATCATTTTCTATACAAATCTCCCTTCCCACATATCCTGTCAAAAATTATATGCCTTATTTTTTTTGTCCTTCTGAACCTTCTCCATAATTATAATTATTATTTAGGTTTGTACCCTAGTGTGGCACAAGGCTAACTAATTTAGAAGGCACAGATTTAGTACATGTAGTAAAATCTTCAAGATATTTTTAAAAGCTTTCCCAATTTTTCCCTGCCTGTTTATCAAAGAAGCAGAGCCTTGACTTGTACCTGACAGCACTGATTTATACTCATCTGAGAGAATCTTTTGCACCTTATGTCTGCAGTCTGTTTCCATGCTTTGGGATGGCTGACCTAAGGTGAGGGAGGAGTATCAGAGATTCACTTTCACCTGCCTCTGAACAAGGAACTTGTTTGGAAAGAGGAAAGACCTCTAAAGGAGGTCACCTCTCTATTCCTTTCTTCACTTGTATTGAGACTGCCCTAATTCTTTGCAATGGCTTCTTACCATAGATGTGAAAGAAATTGCAAATCCATCTCAACAGCAAGTATAAAAGTTGTGAAGACATGTGAGAGAACTGAAGGTAACTTGCATGTTTTGCTGCAGCTGAGAGGCTAGAAAAAAAGAAAAAGATGGATCTTCTTCCAAACATAAAATTACCAATTTGAATTAAAAATAATTTTAAAAAAATTTTTAAGACTGGGATTCCTAAAAATTGTAATGATGACAACACAGGAGCACTATGCAAAGAGAGAAAAAAAAAGTTATGTCACTGTAGAGTTTCTAATCTATGAAGCAGTGAAGACAAGGTGTGAATATTTTCAGGAGACTGTAATGAAACAGACATTATTCCTTAACATCATAGGCATTGATATATGGCCAGCAGAGGTTGATCTTTATCAAGTCAGTTTAAAAGATGATGGCAAGGTTGTTCGTAGGCATAAACCTGGAGAACCATCACAACAGATGAGAAAAGAAAGGGAGAAATCAGCATTGTATTTAAACTTTTTTCTAGGAGATGGGAGAAAATAATTAAAACTGCTAGAAAGGAGTCCTCTCCAGTACCTCTCCTGAGATCATTATGCTACATAACTGATCCTGAATATAAATAAGAACAGTAAATATGCTCAAATCTTGGAGCAGGTCATGTAAATAATGAAAGACAGTCCAGTACTGACAGGCAGCAATTTTTACTGCCTTATTTCAGAGTGATGTTGGAAAGTGGAAGGCAGTTGTAGTGTTCTTTGGGGGCGTTGGATGACAATAATACAAAGGCTTTTAACAGAGGTATTGAAAGACAAGGGGCAAGGGGAGAAATAGTTACCATATTTTCATGTGAATAATCCACTTTCAGATAACCTCCACTCTTTTAAAAGAACTGTTTCTTGAAAATAAGTCCATAGATAACCCACAGCTACTGATAAGGTGCATAAAAATAGAAACAGATCAAAGGGAGTGGCACATGTTGGTAGAAACAAATCTGACAGCAGTGTATCAAATAAAGGGCATGTTAAGAAAGAGATGGGCATTATATGGGATTAGAGGCAGGGAAGTAAACAGTGAAATAAACAGTGAAGAGTGTTGTGAGATCCTGTACACACATGGAATTCACATTGCTGCTCAGGGTCAAGATTGGTTTTTGTCTATTAGTTTTTTAAACAGAACTATGATACACATGAAAATGTGGCCAATAACACTGTTAATATATTTCTGTAATACCTGAAAATACCTTTACAAATATTAATAATTTTCATATCAACATACTACATAGTATGTAAATAGTATCATCTACCTTTCAGAGAGTAGAAAATTGAGGCACAGAGAGATCGACTGACATGTTGAAATCATAGTGCACCTCGGTTGTTTAGAAGCAAACATAAACCCAGATGTCTATATATCTAATTGGTCAATCAAGGTATCTTTTAATTCCATACCTTTTCTCATGAAAATGTTTTATGTTTATGATGTAAGACAGACTTGAAACAAGTAGTTTGCTGAAGTATGTAAAAGAAAGTAAATGCAAATAGAAAAGACAAAACAGTTTAAAAAATATTATCCCAATAAAAAACTTCCAGAATATTTCTGTTTTACTTTTGATGCATATATATGTAGTTATACATGTATGTGCTGTTATCCATTTCATTATGTAAGAAAAGTTGCCATGAGACACCTTTTTTCTATTGAGGATGCAGACCCTAGTTCAGAACACTAGCCATTATATTAACAGGTGCATAACAAGAAATCTAAGAAGGAGAATAAGGAAACTGCTTAACAAACAATGAGATATAGGACTTGAGGTAATAGTGGCTATTTTATGATCTGTCATGAACCAGCTGAGTGATGATACAGAATTATAATCTCCACTGGAAACATGAAGGCAAGGAAACATGTCAAACATAGATCAGACAGCAAGACTGAAAGCAGAACAGAGAATCTTTTCAGTGCTTATCTGAGTTGGAATGTAAACCAGGCTGCTAATGAACTCCTACACCAAATGATATGTAGATTAAAGTGAAATGACTTGACAATTTCCATGCAGATTTTTATGGTTATGGGCCTGCATCACAAACTCTGACTTTGTAATTGGTGATGCTTGCTCCCAAATTAAGGCAGTAAGTCCAAGTTGTGAAGGTGTGTGGTCTACACACATACATAGTCCTCTTTGAACAAATTACAGACAAATTTACATACAACATAATGACAATTCACACAGATTTGTCGCTTCTTCCACTTCATGTCAAAGCATAGTTCAGATGCTTTTTCTTTCATACAGCTACTGCATCCAGAATTAATCAAATCTAGAAAAAAAAAAAAGAGACGAAACTTGACAAGAAAGTTGTCAAAAGGTAGAAACTATCTCAAGATAAATGTTTCATCTTTTTCGCAGGACTAAACATTTTCACCTTACCTATGAAACAGAAAATATTGTCAGTGATCCATAAGCCAGATAAGTTCTACGTTAATTGTTCTCCCCACATGTTTCATTTTACACACATGTACACATATTCCCAGAATAGAATGAAGTTGCAAGCTGTCACCTTTCCTATCATATTATGGTTAATGTCCATGTCTGATCCCCAGAGTGAATCTGTCTCAAAGAGGAACTCCTAGCAAAGGCCATAGCAGAAATAAAGCCACCCTGCTACCCAGAACACTCTGGGTGACTAAAACTAACAAAGCAGTGTTGTAAAAGGAGACACATTAGGTTGGAGAGCTTCCCCCCCTTCATCTGTTACAGGACGGGCCAACTCCTGATTGCTTCAGTTGTCAGCTCAATGTAAGAGCTCCTCCTGCTGACCCTAACCATCACAATATCATCCTAATGATGAGGAGTCTTAAGTGGCAAAGTAAGTGCTTTGCCAAATAGCACTGAGTCAGGCTAAAGAGTTCAAAGACAACAGAGTGACATATAAAGATTACTTGAAAAGGGCATAAATATGTAAGCAGACTATGGAAGAAATATTCCTACCACACCTTTGAAGAAATATTCTTAACACCAATGTCTGAGTATTAAATTTCCTGCGTAGGTGTGGAACTCTGGAGGCTTTCCTTATTTAAAAAAATAATTAGACACAGCACTGAAAAGGATTTGCTGCTTTGGGAGATTTAATAGTTCTTTCTTTGTTTGGAAAACTCAGAAAAACTGTGAAAAAAACCCAACACAAATCACTAATAGCAAGTGAGGCTAAGGGAGTACCAAGACGTAAACAACATAGGAGCATAAACTCCATTTCAATAGTCTTTCTATGACTTAGGATAAATACTGTTATCACCTGTGCTATACTAAAGTAGGAATTAGCACTACAATGCCTGTTACTGATATGTCATAGCAGCCATAGTAGCTTAGACGTTCTTCTTTTCTAAGGTTTACTCTTGTGCCATCCTTTAGAAACAGATCAGCCTTGTGCACTAAGGTGGAAATTTCCTCTGATTTCCTGCTCTGCAGTCTAAATAGCCCTGTACAGTTAGGTGATGACCACTTTGTTAATGGACTTTAGCAGCCACACACCATTGTACCACTTTAGCTATGCTCTGCTTATTAGGCTGAACAATGAATAATCACATGAACAACCAAAATTTTAGCAGTGCCAAAATAGCACCATTTCACCTTCTGCCTTCTCAACAGTTTTAAAGAGTCTATTATCAGTGTAATTTAGCAATCATGTTATGAAGTAAGACACTGTGTTTTTCTTTAAAACAACAATGCTTGAAACAAAAATTATTGTTGTCACCTCTTTCAGACTGAATTTAAACTTCAAGCAGGTATTTCCTTCCATTTTTCTCTTTCAGGAGGAAAGCCTGTTGGAAACACAGGGCCGATGACAGGCTCTTGAGAGTAAGCCAGTGAGTTATGATGACAAGAACCATTCTGAAGTGCTTTAATGGTGGATCATCCAAGGGGAAAAAAGAAAGGTTAAGGCCTTATATCTCTAGTGGGTACTTCAGTTCACATCTGACCTACTAGATGCTGGTAAACGTAGGTTATCATTGTTTAGAATGTTGGCCAAGCCCTCTCCAAAAAAATTGAAGTACTATTAGTGGGATATCATGATATGAGTGGGAAATGATCCTATCAATACCTGCTCTTTGAAGAGGTGAAAGGTTTACCCCTTTCTGTGTTGCCTTTTTTATCTTTTCTTTTTAAGCAGTTTTAAAGCTGGATGACATAATTATTGCCCCAGTGATATTGCACTGAGAGAAGCCAGCTGACAAATGTTGCAGAAAGATTGCAAAGCTGCAGTTTGAAACATAATCTCAAACATTTAAACACTTAAATAAATCAATAAAGTAGCCAGCTGAATGTCAGCAGCTTAAAGCCTTGGCAGAAGAATAATGAAATGGTCATCTGAGGAGATGTGTGGGTAATAGTTATATAAATCTTTGTATTGTATCTCTCCCTATGTCTGGCTAACTCAGAATCCTCCTCCATTTTTTGGCTTCTACACTGCTATTTAGCATTGATTTGGGCCCCTGTGCACAAGGCCTGAAGGACCCTTGCTCCAAGACTGGGATTAAGCAAAAAGAAAGGAGGAAAGATTTCCTGGCTCTCTTCACTGTATTGCTTAGTATGACTTAGCTGTTGCAAGCAGTTTTCAAAATACCTCGAAGAAGGATACAGCAGTAGCATCTCCTGTTATACTATCTTCTAGAATTTCTGATGGCATACTGACTATGTAAATTAGCCTTCTCCAAAAATGATACCTCTTTCTAAATATCAGTCCCACCTAATCTAGCTGACACTAATATTGTATATTTAGATTACAATGTAGACAGCTTGATAACTTTATCTCCAAACTATGCACAAAACTGAGTTCACCCATGACTGCAGTGCAGTTATTGTGTCTGCAATCACACAGTTTCAGAAGTGCCCACTGCTACTAACTGAACTGCCAAGAGCTTTCATTGGGAGTAGTCCATGGTGACAGTCCATCGTATTTGGCCTAGGAACAGTCACTACCCACAGCCTAGTCACAGCAGAGTTAAATACAATGGCTGGGCTATACATACAAATTATAAAATAAAATGTCAAAATAAATCAAAGCCCACTAAAATTATCTGTGTCACGGTGAGGCCTGATGTGTTCAGTAGCTGCAACACAGCTCTCCACAAACAATTAAAGGAAACTGCAGGAAGCCTGTGTACTAATCCCTGAAGCAAAGCAGTTTCAGGAGACAGAATCTAGCACAAAAACTTTCCTGTGACTCTTCATCCCTTGAAATGATGCCACCACTGAATGCATGCCAAGTTGTTAGTGAAACTGGTGTGTAACAGACCTCGTGTACATTGGAAACATGTGAATTATGTCAGCCAACCTGACTCTGATTGGCTTTTGTCCAGAAAGGATATCTGTTTTGATTCCCTGTATCAGAACACAATAGATGAAAATAGTTTACGGGAAGATGGAGTAAGCGAGTGTCTGGATCTAAAATTCACAGCTGTCCAGCTACTTCTCTTATGCACTGAAGAGAAAATCCTAAGTGTGGAAAAAGTTTGAATTCAGAGCTATCCATTGAGATTGGGAGTATGCTACCTTATCATTTCTTTAGTATATGGCAATACAGGATGTCTCTGGGAGACAGAGGTGGTCTAGTTGGTACTTTCCACATATGTTTTGTAGTTCAGTTAAAAACTTAAAATCTAAACCCTTAGGTAAGCCTTATTCCCTCCTCTCATCCAAATCAAGAAATTTTAGCTGGCATTGCTGATTTCAGCTAAAACCTGGGGATTTTGAATATTTCACTCTAAAGATTCGTATTAAAAGTGGCTAAAATATATTCTGTAGAAAACAGAAACTGTTTTTCAAAACAGTTAACAAAGTTGATCTTAACTTTAGTTTTATAACTTGAGATAGTTCTGGCAGATAATTTCAAACACACCAGAAAGACTTTAGCCCTTTAATGAAGCTGGATCTGTTCTTGTGGATTGTGCAAGCTGGACTGGGTTGTCCAGAAGGCTGTCAAGACAGGGAGTCATCTTCAAGTACAGAGTCATAAAGCTGTTGTAGAAGAAAATTGTTACATATTAAAGTTACATGTGTTATGAATTTAAAGAGTATACACTGTCAGGAAGAAAAAGGTGGGTTTTTTTTTTATTATTTCTTCTAAGACAAAGATACTTCCAGCGTGCCCCAATCACCATCTTCTTCACCTTTAAGATGAAGGTGACCTTCAAGATGTAAATTCTTCATGTATCAGGTCTAAACCCATCACTCTGACAGCTGAGAGACTCTGAGCTTGAAGTGACTGCATTTAGAGCTGTGCTCAGATAATCTCCCTACATGCTGCTGTTCTGTAGATTAGTGAATCGCTTTATTTTTCCATACAGTTCCCTCTTTCTGCTAGTACTGTTTACTCTGCCAGACTCCAGCTACATCTGCACTTATTTAAATGCCACTCCTAAGCTACCAATACACACAGCAAGCCTCTCCCTGGAAAAGGCTTAAAGTGCCGCAGAAATTCCATCTTTATCTAGGCTACCCTGAATCAGGTGGCCTTGTGACTGGCAGCACTCCACAGGGACCTGAGGAGTGTTGACCTATCTTAGGAATCAAAGCCTGAAAGTATGTTTGTAAGAGAATGAGAATATTCTTGGCAGCTAAGTCTGTGGAAATGCAATCCCACTATTCCAGACAGCCATGATGTGGGGATTCAGTCCAAGCTGCTATATCATAGGTGTGTGCATTAGAGGTATGTGCTATGTACCCTATACAGTAGCTATGAAACGCAGCTCCTGCTTTGAGCTTACTCAGACAAAAGCACCCTGGAGGCCATTAATAATGTGTAGCACGTGTTAACTCCTACATCCAACACAGTCTTTCTGGACTGGCGTATGGCACTATTAGCTTTCTCCCCTTCATGTCTCTTTCTGAACTCCCTTGTTGCAGCATTCCTAGATAATCAGTTAAGGAGTGGCTATCAGTCTAAAAAAATTTACTATATGAAGTAATGTTCAAGCTAAATAACAGCTATACCTCTGTAGATATGTTCCATTCTGAAAAAAACAGATCCATTAAATAATGTACCCCAAAATGAAAACTAGTCTAGGAAGCATATTTTCTATATCGCTCTTTTTGTGTAGTCATTTTTCTTTTGCATGAATAAATGAGTGAAATATATCTTATGTGTGTGTGTATAAACATATATATTTTTATATATCTGTCTATCAAAGTTCTCATATGTATCCCTTGCTATCTACTGGGTGCTATAAAATCCCACTTCTCCTTGGAGGGAGAGCCAACTGCAGGACGAGTGTGCAGAGACTGGCAGTGTTTTATGAAACCTGGCAAACGTAGGTGTAGTAACGATAGACATGTCAACATCCAAATGTCAACATCCAAAGTTTTCTGGCCAGACATTTAATCTTTTATGACCTGGAGGTACTTATTACTCTTTACAAAGATCCCCCAATGACTATTAACAGATGCATTGTCTTTATATTTATTTATCTAGTGGTATGGAAGTGAATGACACTGTTTGTCAATAAAGCAACAGTGCGAAGAAGCTATATTAAATATTGAAAAAGAGAGAGAAAAGGCAGAGAAAATCTCTCTTACATGAAAAGATCTTCCTACAAAATAGAATACTTCTTACAGTAGTTTATATTCACATCATAGCTGAACTCCCTCTTCCACCATAGTCTGTAGTGGCACTGAGCCAGTGTCATCATTGGCTTATTATGGGCGTTGATTCTGGGCTTAAGTTCACTATCCTGTCAACAGCAAGTGTGACCATTTGCAGGGCAAGGACATGTCAGGACACCTGGGACATATTTGTATATACAGGCTTTCCCTGCTGTATGTCTGCCTGCCTGCCACTTAAACTAAGTCCCATCCACATTCCACTTAAAGTCCACAGTGGAAGAAGGACTAGAGAAAGGAGGGGAAGAACATGGGGGCAGGGAGAAGAGGGAAAAAGTGTTGATAAGAGAGTACAGTGATTGGAATGTATAAATTGGGGGGGGGGGCATTAACGTTTGTTCTGTAAAGAGGCTTCTTTAGAGGAGCAGGAAGAAACAGCAAAGACAGAAGGAACTGCTTAAGAAGAGTTAAGACATGATTTATGGAGAAGTCCTGATTTTACCTATGATTCTTAGTTATTTCACATTTTAATAATTAAAACATTGTAAATATATTATCTATTCTTTATCTCTATACTGCTATCTCTTTGCATTTACATACATGTATGTATCTACATGTACATAGACCAGAAAACAGTTAAAATTGTGTTTTCAGCATAAGTCATGTATCTTCTTTCTCACTGCATCTAACTAAATAAATTCAGTTCAACTGCTCAGGGAAAGTAGGGATACTGACTGTCATTTCTTGTTTTGGAATAATTTGTACATATGCATTGTACATTTCATTCCTTGTACACATGCAAAGGTTGTAACATAGTATTTGACTTTCAGTTCTCATGAACTGTCAGAAGCTTACATTGATCTCTCTTTAAAAAAGTATCTCCAGTGGCACCATCCCTTCAAAAACACACAGTGCAATACCAGCTTCAGGATTCATAATACCAATACCAATTCAACGTGACCAATCCTTTCAGATTCAGGGTCTTTCTTTAAGTTCCTCCATTCAAAACTGACCCTTGAACATGGGAATTCTAGTACCACTAAGGCAGGAAAAAAATGTGTTGTGTGATAGAGAATGGGATATCACAAATGGGTCTGTGTCAATCCATCCTGGTAGTAAAGAGGACAGAAAAGGAAGCAAAGACCTTGCGTGTGAGTGTGACAAGATGTGGAATAAATAATGTAGTGATGTTTAGGAATGGAGAACATTAGAGCAAAATTTGCAGTAATTCTTTTTATTTATGAATAAGCCACTCATGTAAAATCTACACCCTGTGGAGTAACTGTAGGTGCCTAATTGACTGCCTGTAAGCAAACCATTACAACTCTATTACTCCATCAGCTGCGGGGAGGACACAGTGGGAAAAAATAACTTGTAAGTAAAGTTTTCACACCCCTGCCTCGTGGTGAACTCCACAGCTGCTTTTCACATTCTAAATCCAGAATGTGTCTCTTCTCACAAACTCCCTATCTTTGTAGTGCTGGCATACACAGCATGCTCTGCTATGGCAATTTTGCCAGATAATTAGAAACAAATTTAGCCCTGGTATAAGCTGCTCACAGTTCCCAACAAAACCACTGCCTTTATTAAGAAAAATGTCATGGTAAGAAAGAAGTTCTGTGACACTTAGATAAGTGTGAATATGTCGTCATACAGCATCAACAGATCTCTAGCTCTTCTTGTTTATCTTCACTTTGGCTTTCTCTAGAAGTAGCCTAAGAGTGATGACTGCAACAGAAGGTGGAAAAAATTGGAAAGCAATGGATGGGAGCGATTAAATATATTATTTTAAACACATATTTTTGTTAGCAATGAATATTTTGTGGATAGAAAATCAGGTCTTTTATTTTTTGAAGAAATATGAGAACAAGATCATAGATAAAATCCTCTTAGAAGAGTCACTGTATTCATTAACATTAAACTTTATACTGCTTCCTTCAGCTTTCCTCAGCTTAGCTACTGACTTCTAGTTTCAGGCTACAGAAAAGGATAATACATAATACAAAAGAAAACCAAAAACTAGTTCACTCCCATCTTTTAATCTGCTGGATATCTAAAAAGATCTCTCAACCAGAGTCAATGTAAAGACTACTAATAATTTGTGCAAAAAGACCGGTGCACTGTGAGGAATGCCCTCCTCTGACCCAAGCAGTACTCCAGAGACCCAGAGGATCACAGTGGAAATGCTCAGGAAATGCAGTGACAGCAGACTTTTCTGAAAACTTTTTGAAACTTTCTCCTTCTGTTTGGATAAGATATACCAAGAGAAGGGCCAGTTGGAATTAAAAAATGCAAAACTAAAAGTGGATATGAATATGTATTTATACATATGCATATAAATGTCTCTCTATATATAATTTCTAACAGTTAAACACTGTCTTAAAAACTCCAGGAAAATTTGGAACTGGCTTCACTTCAGATTTGAAGAAGTTTAAATAAGTTCTTTTTTTATCAGAAGGAGTCCGTCTACCCCACCCATCTCTGTAGATTAACTGATTATTGCCCATAATCCACAAATTTCACCAGACATCAATAGAGGTACAAAGAACCACACCTTAAAAAGGGTCAGGGTTGATCCTTGTGCTTATGATGTGTTATGATGTCTTATCAAAAACAGCGAACAAGGAGGACAGAGCTGCTAGTCAGTAGCCTTTTATAATCTTCATGCTTCTACATCATTAATATTCATCTCCCTTATGATAGAGGTAGAAAATCACAAGTGATTACTGCTTGTGGGAACTTACTGAACTGGGATAACTCAATTGCTTGCAATCACATATTATTGCCCTTATTTGTTTCAGCATCTGCTGTATTCTGTCCGCTGGACACCATCCCTGTGAACCAAGGGATCAGCTGAGAGGTTTGAGGTATTTGAGATCCGAACACATGAGAGTTCCACATGGCAAACAATTCAAGGTACTCTAATTGCACTTAATGACATTGCATGTCTTCAGCTTAGTCTTCTAAAATAGACAAAGGAAAAACAGAAAAAAAAAACGGACTGAGACTTTATGTGTTGAATGAAGATGTTCAACTTTATTCAGAAGCAATTACACTGAGGAAACCTGGCAGTGGAGAGAATTAGTCATTCCTTTTTCTGGGAAAGAAGTTTACAGGTAAGTCCGCCTCTTTTTTACTACCTGGGTAGCCATCTTGTTAACCTTTAAGGATTTACCCTTTGTGCTTATAGCCTTTGTAAAAGTTATAAAGATATTTGTAAGAGTCTCCAGCATATTTAAGGCCATTCTTAAGCCATGGAGAAAGCCAGTAAAGTTTCTACATTTTTCTGTACACTGTTTTCTTTCTTACAGGCTTCCTTCTTGTCAATATGTTTTCATGATATATCTCATAACAACACAATTCTACTGTTTACCTGCTTAGACATTGACAACCACAAAGAATGATGTACAGCACCTGAAAGAAAAACAAACAATGAAACAACAAACCACAAATCAACCCCCCCAGTAGGATGTACAGAAACATCTCAAAATTAAAGAGGCACCACTGTTAAAGCTGAAGGTCTAGAAAAAGTATGGGTTTTTTTCCCCTACCTTTTCTGTATATCTTGTTATTTGGGGTAAAATCTAGGCTTATTTAAAATTTTTATCAGCTTCCAGAACACAGAATAAAAATAATTTTCTCAGATCAGGCTTTTTATTACTCCTCTGTTACACCTCAATGCTAGTTAGAAGCTTGAAAAGTAAATTTACGAAAACTCTTATGCAGGGGCAAGGTCCAAAACAATCCAAGGTGAGATCCAAAGCAGCACGTAGGAACCTACCATACAGTCATAGTGTAATTTAAACACTTATATCCAGAAGAGTGATCTAAAATACTCAATGTACTCGCTTACATGTCTGAGAGTCCATAGGCATCTAAGTTTTCTAACTTAGTGTGTCACTGCACACATCCAGTTTCGTCACCCTCTCAGCTGAATGAAATACCTAAATGCACATCCTCCCCACTCAAGTCCATCTGGGATGCAAAACAGTGTGTCCTTGTGCTATGTCCGCCCAGAGGCCCATTTCAGTGGGTATGCTCTAAGCTCACTTCATGCATAATGACAGCATCAACTTCAGCACACTGCATAGCTCCCACAGTCACTTTGATTTGAAAGTAGGTCAGGAGAAGGCGGCAAGTAGTTTCATAGCAAGACTGTTATGCAAAATGTGTTTAGTAATATCACCTCCTCCTCCTCCCCCTTCTCGCTGGCTATCTTCTGAAAGAGAAGCAGGAGACAGTTGTCTTTGCTGACACTTCATATGACTTACATAGAGAAGTGCAGGCGAAGCGTTTTAGTTGTAAATCTTAGTTCCACAGAACCTAATTTGGACTATGGATAAGTGCCTAAATTCAAGAGAAAGACAAAATTTTAGATGCTTCCTTCTCTTTGACATTTTCAAATGTGTAGCTTAGACATCCACCATCCAAATATACTGGCTGATATGAATCATGTTTGAGGGCTGTACTGGAAAGTTTAGATGTCCCACGCTGCGCCATGAATTCCACTCCTCAGACTTGCATCTAATTTTGAGGCACTGAGTCAGTGAGCAGTCTTCCGGTACTTTTTCTTTCTGATTTGAGCCTTTCACCAGATTTTTGAAAGTTCAAGCTAAAGCCTATTGAACCTTGCCCCATGGATGTCTGTGTCCAGTGCCTTTCTCTTCTGAATATCTAAATGAAAGAAATTAGGTCTTAGTTTTGTCAAATGGGCACCTAATAACTTGAAAACTGAAGAAACTGAAATTCCCGCAGTTATTCCAAAGAGCTCCCAGTCAGTACCAGAAACTGAAGGACATTGGTAGACCCAGAAAAAGTTCTGTTTAGCAGATGAAATGTAAAAATAGAGGATCAGTCCTCTTCTACTCTAAACTCTGTGAGCCCTCCCTGCCTCTACCAGCTTCAGCAGGAACAGGAAAGTCAAAGCAGCACAGATAGTTTGGTTTGTTCATTTTATTCACAAAGATTACAGCGAACTTGACATCTCTGTGCAAGATTTCTGTTTCACAAAGCTACCTGCAAATGAAGCAAGGGATGCAGTGACAAGACAAACCAAGAATAGTCATTTTATTTGTACAGACAGTTCAGAAAAGAGCAGTCACATGTTATAAGAGAAAATTAAATCCTTAGTTAATATAATTTTCCTGATAGTCAAGTCAGTGTCTGCTTTCTCTATCATCTTCCTTGCAACCCTATGGGCTTGCAATCATCTTGCAACTGCTATTGCAGTCTAATGTGGACAATCAGCCATGCAGAAGTCCAAATCCGTGCTCTTTGGAATACTGTTTTTGAAATGCAAGTAGCTGTAGTATTGGGAAATATTTTGAAAGGCGTGAATGAATTAAATTTCACCCATGAAATTTAGATTCTTCCATCCTTCTCTCTCAGATCTTCCCTGTGAATTATCTGTCAGGTAATACCACAGCCAGAATTACTGAGCTATGAAAACACAGGTTCTAGTCCACCCCACTCATCCTACACAGCTCCCTTTCAAATACTATGTGGTATTTTCCCATTTTAAGTCCCCTTCAGAAATGAGATATTCAAGTTTTCTGAATCAAAACCCTTGACAAAGATTGGTTCACAGCACGTATAGGTCAGTTTTGTTAGCCTTGTGTTAAGGATGCTGGAACAGAAAGGTGGGATAAATAACCTTATGGTCACTGAGTGAGTTAGAAATTAAATCCAACATGAACTTTCCTGCTATGGCCATTAGACTACACTTTCTCCCTCCCAAAGCTGTCCCGCTTTTCCAAGATCTCTTCTTGTAGTGCTCAAGGGGACAGACTTAACTGCTTTATTTTTAATGAAAACTCTGTGTGGTCAGTGGGTATTAACTTGTACTAAAATGTTTGTCAAGGTCCATGCTAAAGGCTCATTGACACTGTCAAAGGTACAACAAGCGTGCTGATCTGTGTTTTCATTTTGGTTTTGGTTTTGCATTTCTAGATCTGTTCCTGCCCTTCAAAACACTGAGCAGGGCTCCCTGGAGCTTTTTTTAGGTATCACAGTGTGGGTGCGTGGATATCAGGTAAGTGCTGATAAACTAGGCCAGGTATATTTTAATAACCTTTGATGTGGAAAGTATTTGTGCACCGCTCTTACACACAGTCAGTCACTGTGTATCTTGGCAAAGCAGGATCCATTTCTGAGGAAAGAGAACTATTTCCATCCTTAATAAGTCATTCCAAGTTTCCTGTGATGTTATAAATAATCGGGCAAGCAGCCGGCTTTATTCTCCCTAATTTGATATGGCAGACTTGGAGAGCAGAAAAGTTCAGTCTCAACATAAGCTCTAGAGTTGGACTTTGACCAAGATTTCCCCTTTCCCTCTCCTAATGAGATAAAGTTTATCATAAAACTTGCTTACCAAGGCAGCTGAGACAGGGCCCAGGCTTCACATCTATTTCCTAGGAGCCCCCTGCTCATAGTCAGTCCTGCGTGCTGCCTGCATGAGGTCACAGTGTGCTGGGTTTGCTTTGGGGAGCTGGCAGCTAGGCTGACAGTCTTAGCTAATACACTTGTCATTTGGGAAAATAAAAAAGTGCTTGCAAAACACAGCTTAAATTAGTTTGTGAGTAATTGGAAAAGGAAATATAAAGTCACACTGGTTTATATGCATGTCGGGAAGGCAGTGAGGTGATGCATTGAGTACCTGGGTTACTGGCAAAGGTCAAGCACCCTCATGACAGGCTGAGATCTTTTCAAAACTTTGGGGAGAAACAGCAATCTTCACAGAACTTTCAAGAGCTGCACAAAGCAGAGACATGAGGAGGTTGCAGAGCTTATTTTTATGCATGCAAGAAGGTCAATTGAAAGGACACGTTCCTTCATAATTGTAAGAGCGACAAGAGGAACTTGTGATTATATTAGAACCTGAGAAAAGATTTTTTTAAGTCTGCCTCTGCAAATGACGCTTTGCAACATTTTAGGAAAGTTGTTCAAGCTGTTTCTAATTGTCATTCAATTGTAAAAGAAGTTAAATAAATAACTCTCTACCTACATCTTGGAAATTCAGGAAAATTAATTAGATAATGTTATTGAAATCGCTTATAGGCACTCTGTAATACTACTGCAGGACAAAGCAGTGCATTGATGTTCATTACTTTCAAATACAAGGGAAAGGGTTTTTTTTGTTGTTCAAATGCCTCAGGTCATATTTTTAGATCAGCTTCATTTCCAGAATGCAACCCAGATGTATTGTTATGGTTTTTAAAATAAAATTATTGCTTAAAGGTAAAACATGATAATAGGAAAATTAACTTGTTCTGATGAGTCATAACATAAAGTAATTTCCCTTTAAAAACAAAATGAAACCCTCACTTTGCTCCCTTAACCCAGATGGTATTCTTTCAGCAGAGGTAACATGTCCAACTTGGATCTCTTATGCTTCCTAAAACACTCTGCATTCCTAAAAAAAATTACTATATGGAAATTAAGGATATTTCCTAAAGAGGTCTACGCCCAATTTTAAACTCTGTATTAAGAAAATTAAGGAACTGTTAGCTGACTTATATTTTCCTACAATTTGTATGACTTCTTGAGAAAGAGTACCCAAGTACCTCCTGTGGTCCCCTCTCTCTTTTTCTGTCTCTGTCTTTCTATTCATCAGAATAAAAAGAGCTCTCAAAGACTGAAAAGTTCTTCCTGGATAGTGACATAATGTTCTCAGATAGAATGGAGGTTGGAAAGATGCAGAGAGACTGAACAGTTTGTTTGGGTAGTGAGGCAACCCTGCTGCCCGGAGCAGAACAGTTTCTGCTTCTGCAGCAGCAGGTCTGCACAACACAACCTGGCTGCTTTCTGGAAAATGTAGACCTCAATCTGATTGCCACAAAGGTTGCTTCACACCACTCAGGTGGTGGAAAGGAGGCTTAAAGTGAGTATAAATCATATTTATACCTACTACAAGGCCTCTTTATATGGCTAAGTGAGTGGAAAGTTGCTTTGGTGTAAATGCACTTTAGGCCCTCATACTTTTAATTTGGCATAAAAAAGGAAAGAAAAAAAGAGAAAGAAAATCCTTTCAATGTCCCAAGTTAAGGTTGGATAATAGCCATACTGTAACATAAGCTAGGATTTCAGAGGTGTCTCAGGAAACAGGTCTCCAGCTTCCATTCACTTTTCAAGGGGGCTGAGTGACTCACTTCCTTAGACCTGTTTGAAACCCTATCCAGAATGATTACTCTGTCTGCGTAGGACTAGATTGTTTTCTAATGACTGGCTGCAGTCTGACAGACCCACTATCACAAAGAGTCTACTTTGGGTCCAGCAGTAGAGCTCATTGTTTTTAGCATTGGAAGTCTTACCTAGCAGTACACATGTTCAAGCTGTAGCTGGCAAAGGTATTGTTTTTTGCCTATGGCGTCACTATAGTGCCACCTCAGTGGAGCTAATCGGGATGAGGTTTGGCCTCTGCTTGAATGCTTCCATGGCACGCTCCCAAGCAAAACACCAGGTGTTAGTCATTCTGTAGGTCTCACTAATCCCTTTGAGCCAACAGTAAACCATTGCCCCAGAATTTCAAAAACAGCCAGCAGCAGAATTACTCTGTGACCAACTGGTGACTGCAGGGTCAAGGGTTTTTGATCCACACCTACAAACGTTGTTTGTTCTCCTGAAATGCCAGGGGTACTTGCAAAAGTTAGATCCCATTCTGTCAGAAGAACAAAGATGTATGTGATGAGACTGCCCATGCTTCCATTCTGAGTAAATAGGCTGAGGACTTAGAAGAAGACAGCTCAAAGAGAAAATCATGACAAAAGATTTAGAGTTGGAATAGTTTCTGTGGTAGCTAAGAATCTAGTACAACCTCAGCTAATCTAAATTCAGGTAGCTGTCTAGCTTCCCCCTTCAGTCAGTGGAGAGAGACAGGTGCCTGCAGAAGATGGTCCCTCTCTTCCCTGACCTTACAGAAGCAGTAAGGATTACTCATACCCTGGAGTTACCTTTTTCTGTCCATAGATAAAAGAGGTGTCTTAAAGGATGAATTTATGTTAGATAACTCCAATTTCCTTGGCCTTAAAGCTTTAATCACAGTATCATCAAATTTATACATACTCTAAACACAGAGTAAACTGTTTAGCAGCTGATGTTATGGTGTATACCTTTAAGAATCTTATTGATTCATGATAGAGCAAATAAATGGTGAGATTCATATATAGAGAGATGCAGACACACACACACGCGCGCGTGCACACACACACACATGCATAGGTATTGTATATTCAATCAATACCTGAAACCATCACCAATGTAAAACAGCCAAAAGTCCTTTCTGGAAAGCTGAAAGCCAAAAGTACAAGGTGATTAATGATGATGGATTTTATTGATTTTATTAGGAAACAAGTCCTCAAATAACTGTTCTTTGTTCTATGAAGGCAAAATTCCCAGCACATTGAGCATCTAAGTATTTGCTAATTTATGATGTGTAAAGCAAGGTCATGGAGTGCATTGGATTTCTTACTCCTCAATAAGAAGTATTAGAAAATATCTCAAGTCTTAGCTCCTGCAGGATTTTTGCAATAATAAATGTCAAAATCTTGGCATGGCCAGATTGATTTGGAACATCTAAACTGCAATTCACCCACTTGATTTTTAATCATTAGTTTGAAACCAGCCCATGATGGTACTAATTTGCAGCCATTTTCCACATTGACTGTATAATGTTAACTATCTACATCTTTATTTAGCTATCATGGTATTGATTTGGATTTAGTACAGCCTTTGCAAATTACAAACCTCTAATATGTAAGAGACCCAATATAGATATCCAGGGAAGATCCTTTGGACTCTCAGATACAAATCTTCTTGCTTTCCTGTAACCATCTATGCATTAAGCATCTGACCTAAGCTACCTGCTCTGGGTCTCTATATACTGAAGAAGAGAGACAGGCTCCTGATGAAGGTGATTAATTTCTCTTAGGTTAGTCAGGACATTAAGAAAGATGAGTCAGAGTCTGGAGGTGTCTACCTTTATTCAGTGACTATAAATAGAGTCTTGGTAAATAGCTTATACCTTTACATGGCTAAATTTAGGAAAGACTAATCCCAGTCCTAATGACTACTAATGACTCTTCAGTAAATATCAGTCAAATCAGAAGTAAAGATTTTGTACCTTAAAACAGAACAGGAGACAAAAGTCTACAGTAGAAGCTGACTTCTCATATATAGAATCATAGAATAGTTTGGGTTGGAAGGGACCTTTAAAGGTCATCTAGTCCAACCCCCCTGCAATGATCAGGGAAGTCTTCAACTAGATCATGTTGCTAAGAGCCCCATCCAACCTGACTTTGAATGTTCCCAGGGTTGGGGCATCTACCACCTCTCTGGGCAACCTATATGTATCTATATATATCTATATATCTTCCTCGAACTTGGAAAATACATAAAAGGTTAAGGAATTTGCACCAGGGGTGTCCCTTCCACTCATGCTTAAGGTATAATAGAAGGATAGTTTGCACTCTATTTTCTTCTGTGTGAATGTCACTGCCTTTTAAATTAAACTTATTTTAGGGCAAGCCGTTGTTTTCTGGAAGTTCTTAGTCTAAAGCATTTTAATATGTCCAAATGTCTTTTTAATGACTCTAGAAAACATGTTGGGCAAAATTAAGGTTCAAATACATAATCTTGACTTAAATGAGAAATCAGTCTTCCAGATAGCATGATTAGAATTTTAAGACTTTTGTATAAATGTCCCAATACAAAACTCTATTATTTTGAGATTAACTGATCATCTCATTCTTTATATTGTTGAAATTTAAATTACTGGCCTCTCCAAGCACGAACCTTGATTCTATTTCTGTGGCCATAAACTGCCGCAGCATTGACGATGCACTACAAAGGGAATCTGACCAGTAGTTCCTACCCTCCACTGCCTTACTAGTAGTATGTAGTAGCAAATTTGGCAACTAGAAACAGGACTCCATCTGAAAGAGGGACTAAATGTATCTCAGTGGGTTTTAATCTGCCAGATTAGTAGTCTGAACTCCTCAACTCTCCTGATTTGTATCAGCAGATACAAATAAAACCCATAAATAAAACCCATGGATGATTTGCACCACTGCTCTGGCAGAGTTCTACTCTGTGGCACTTTGTGCTGTTCCTCTAATATTTGGGTTTTGAAGCTGTCACACCATTAAAAAACAACTAAAACCTAAACAAAAAAGCAAACAAATAAAACCTATCCTAAGGAGTGGACCTAATTACAATACTTGAGCAAGAACCATACCCATAGTTTTTCAAAGTTAGAGGCCCTGGCCCGTGATTTGAGATCAAGTTCCACCTCTGTTAAGAACACAAACCAGAAGACACTTTTAAAAGTCCCCAGACATCATGTAGACAGCACAGCACTCCCAACCAACAGCCAGGCACATGGCTCCAGCCGGCAGGTCTAATGAACAAGATTAGTACCTGTTTTATGAATTAAAATTTGAAGTAAAAAAATAGTGTTTCATTTTCTCAGCAACCTCAATCTAATTATTACCAGCAGGTTCAGTTGGCAAATTTCAGTATTTTTCCTCCTTTCATTTGTAGCTGAAAGATTTCAGCCTCTTATTTATTTTCTTTCTCCTCTAATGCTGTTGTAGTTCCATGCCAGCTAGTTCTACTATTTTCTTTTTTCCCCCTCTTTTATAAGGTTTCATTTTCCAGTAAAATAAATATATAATGTCTGAATTGCTATTAAAGCTCACACTTTTGCATTTGTTTCTCCCCATTGTTAGCAATCCAAAGTAGCCACATGTTCACAGCATGTCCTGTCTGGCAGGAGCACCCATTGCTTAATTTCCTACCACCACCCTCACAATCCTGGCAGGATCTGGCCAGATGCATTTGTTTTCCCTAATTGCTTGATGGCATTTTCAGAAAGCCTTTTCATTGAGAAGTGAGTGATCATGGGAGACTTCCCCGAACATAAGAAAGACTGATAGTCAGCAGGCTGAAGGAGGTCAAAGAGTGTTGTTGCAAGACTGTAATGAACTTGAAGATATCTTATTATTAACTGTTATTTAAGCATCTTATAAATCTGATATTTTTCTCCATGAATTCTCAAAGATACTATTGCTCTGAAAAGTGAGATCTGCATCTTGAAAGACATTCAACTGTTAGTAGCTTCAGGGATCACTGACTTAGTGAGGGAATAAAGACCAGAAGAGTAAGTCTGCACACTCGTTATTTGGAAGTTATGATTGTTAAGAGACAGAAAATAGAACACATTTCAGAATTCAATACTTCCAATAATGCAATAAAGCATTACCTACTAAAAACTTATTGAAGAAAATGTCTCCAGGGAAATCCGACGTATTTCTGCCCATTTCATATCCTCCCTCCCCACTTTCAATGGGGATCTTTATGGGAGAAGGGATTCAACTAATATTACCACAGAGACAGCTATCAGTCCTATTTCTAGGAATACTCTCTTTATAAAGTCACTGTACAATTTAATGACTGAATACCTTAAAGTGGGATGGTCTGAGTGTTGTCAATTCAGGGAAAGACACCAGATGCCTCTGTTTACTTCATCTTTAATTTTAACAGCTCATACAACTAGGTGGGAGTCTGGTAAACATTTAGTGCTGTAGATTCAGTTTTGTTTTGGTACACAGATTCTTTCATTTTGATGCAAGGTTTCATTTGTCTGTCACAGAATTGTTTCATAAGGAAAGATTTGCATGGTGTAGAGAAATGATTTTTTTTCTTAAGGCGGACACAAAAGAAGACAGGATCAAACCCATCCCTTCCAGCGGTGGGACTGTTAACTGATTTTACCCTGTTCTGAACAAAGCTGTCCCCCCTGGATAAATGCACTACCCTAGGAATGCCAAAAGGGAATTAATTTATGTTACAAGAGTCACCATCTTGTTTTTCTTATTACTCTCTATTTGCCAATGGATACCTAATTTGTGCATAAACTTTCTCCTTTTTTTCCTGGCAGCCCTTTTTGCTTTGATGAGCAGGACAGAATCAGAGCTGAACAGATTCTTTTGCATCCCACGCATTTTTGCCCCACACCTTAATCTTCTCCCATGAATACTAAACATATCTTTCTAGGCAAGAAAAGAAGCAAGGAAACAGCTAATCAACCCTACTGCCTCTGCACAGTAATATCCTACAAGCAGCATCTAACCTTTAATCTGTAGTTCTCTCTCATGATTTGTGAGTGTTGCTATTATGCTTTCCTAGTTATGATTCTGTCAGTGGTACGTGAAGCATGCAATGTACTCTCTGTCTGTAATAGGAAAATTTGGGGTAATCATAAATGTAAAGCATCTTAACTGATTTGATATGAAGAAGCTTAGCATAACTACAGTCAGAATATCTGAGTACAGAAACAAAGCTTTCCTACAAAATCAGTAGATGAGAATTGAAATGTCTTCCCAAAAAGAGAAAAGAAAAAAATAAGGAAAACAACAGCACCAAAATGTACTCTTAAATGATCCATTATTCATGCCTTAATCTAGTTTATGACATTATCTTGAGGAAACAAATAATTATTTGCCAAATTTTCTTCTTTTCAGTTGAAGCCTTGAGCATTTTTTAGCTTTTACTTGTATTTTGAGTCCTTTGTGATTTCAAAAGGCATAGACAGGACAAAGTAGATTTTAGTTTTGTTTTAGTATCAAAGAAACATAATGTCAGCAAAGAAAAAAGGTGCAAATGGCATTATATCTAGGTGGCAAAACTTCAAGCACAGACGTTCCCCAAGCAATGGTGCAGCCACTGAGACACTTCACTGTGGGGTCAGTGACAAATGTCTTGTGGTTTTTGCCGGTGTTTCCCTCAATTTACTTTCCATGGTATACTTCTGTATGGAAGATCTTGCTTCAAAAACTTTTTCCTACCTACCTGGAAATAAACAAATAAATAAATAATAATAAATCAATACAATAAAAAATGCTAGTGCTGGTTTTGCTGAGTGACTGTTCCATGTGTAACCAAGCAAATCTGTTTTTACATACTAACAGTATTACAGCAATGGTCAAAAGCCTCACAGTTTCAGTTGCTGTTGTGCTTCAGCCTTTAGAGATACCCAGAGGGAGGCTAGTTTGGCTATGAAAAGTTCAGAATGGAAAAGAGAAGACACATATAAAAGGAAAGGAAGAATGATTCTTTCCATAAGCTTCAGTAATTTGCATTATTTCTTTTTTTCCCTCAGAAAAAGTAAAGCAGTGCATTTTGCAAATTGTAGGGCAGATGGTTGCTATCAAAACATGTATGTTGCTTATAAATGCTTTCTCATTTCATCAACACATTTGTCTAAACGTCACTACAAACTGAATTAAATCAAAACTCACGGTCAATTACTCCACATGGGTACAGGCAAACACTAACCTAGAAGTATGGTGAGATTAAACATACAGAAATGGATTTTATCTACTTCTACTACAGGTTGCTACCTTTTCGTAGTACCTACTCAAATCTTAATTTCTTCACTTCAATATTTTCCATTACATGACTATTACAACAGCATTTTCCTGTCTGGGCTAACCTACACCATATGATGTCCAGCCTTGTGCCTCAAACAGCTTAAACTATCATCTTCCACATCCTCATTTTATGTTACCTCATGCAAACTTCAGGACAGTTACCCAAACTGGCTACAAAATATTTGTACAGTAACAAACAGAGAGACATCTGAAAGTCTTATATTTTGGTTTTTATTGCTGAACTTGAAATTACTTCAAATTTTGCTCTTCACAAATATTCACACACAGTCATCTGGCACAGAGCCACGGTTTAAGCTTAAATAGTGAGTTAGTAAGTGTGGCCTAGCACTGATGACTTATTTTTATGGACAGTCATGCTTCTTAAAGAGAGGGATGCCTAACCTGAGTTACTGCTCTTCCACTACAATACCTATGCTGCTAATAAAATCATGTGCAGTGGCAGTGTTGCTTTATGGTGTGCCCATTCTCCCTGTCCAGCAAATGTGACACAAGCAGAATAATGCAAGTCTATTAATTCTAACTGCGGTACTGAGGAACATGGAGGACTTCTCTGTATATGACGGTTCATACTTTACTTCAGCCACCTTTCAGCCATTGGTTATTTGAAATTATATTGGAATATTTTATAGACTTTTGGTTCCAGCCAAAGCTCAAAATACAAATCTCTTTAAATGTTGTCAATCAGGTTCCTTGCTCAGAGTCACATTACCATATAAAAATTAATTATTAAAGTGAACAAGAAAAAAAATTAAATAAAACATAATAAAAGGAGATGTTTGGATGAAAACTGATTGCATCGTGAGCCACTTCTATGTACCGTATAGATCCCCATACACTTTCCAATACTCTTTTCTATGCATTTAAATTTAATTTCTTGGGTACATTAGTATTTTATAAATATGGTTTGTGACTGGGTGGGATTAGGGGTTTTGTTTACAAATGCTTGAGTTTTTTATTGAAACTTCATGTTTTCTTATTTCTGCTAAGATGCCAAAAGGCTCTGAGGTCTGGACACCTATAAATTAGAATTTATTATTATTATGATGATGATTACTAAAAATATTGTGTGAAGTCCCTTGGGTCATGGCTGCAATATAAACTTTTAGTAGAAAGGAAATCAATCTTTTATACTGCTATCACTACAGTGTAACAGATATGAACAAACCTTTCCATGTACAGGAAAAATAATAATACTTTGCACTTAAACAACTTTTCCAATCTGATTATCTCAAAGCACGTTACTATCATGAATTGAATAACTTAGGAGCTCTTCAAGTGTCTGTCAGGATCAGGAGTAGAACCTGCAGTCAATTTTTTGCTTAATCCCCTAAAATAAATTGTGAGAAACATTAAAAAAATAAGGTTTTATGTTGTTTATTTCATGGTTTATTTGCTTTTTACTTTCTCTGCTGCTTTATAGTAAACAAATGTCCCCTTTTTCCACCTGGACAAAACAGCAGGAAACCTTGGAAATTAAAAACCTGTAAACAATATAATTACAAATAATCACAAGAGAGAATAAATTGCTTTTTGGAAGGAGATGGTGTATATTTTGTCAAATGAGTAAAAAAAAATTGCCTGAGATTTCTCATCAAGTTTACCTAACATATGTAATTATTGTGATTGGTAACACATGGTATTCACAAATCAATTCAGTCTTGAAAATGTGTTTTTCCAGTGGGTGGCTATTTTTTGTGCATGTGTGAAGGATTTTATTCTTAACTGTATTCAAAAGTCTATGATACAGCTGGCTTTTCCCTATTGTTCTCAGGAATCATATCCCCAGCTCAAGCAATTTTGTATTGCTCCACTGACTTTACCAGAGCAGTGCCAAATTACTCCAGCTGGGTGCCTGGACCCTTATAGTGAAAGGAAGCCATTGTGACTGCAAATCTGTAGTCTCAAAATTGAGGAAGATTTCATATTCATTTTGTTTCTAGATTAAGAACTACAGACATTGTTACAAAGACATTCTTACCTGGGAAACATATTCTGTAATAAGTCTGTCTGATAATTTGTCCTTTAACAATCATTCTAGAATGATTAGTGTTGCATAGCTTATTATTAACAAATAAGAATGTTCCATTGGTTTAACTCTGTACATTTACAGGATAGGTGCCAAAAACTTTGTCCATGTTCAACATACTTGAATCACTGCAATTAATTTCTGAATTCACTCAAGACAAATGGAGTTTTTTGTCGTTACAGTAGGAATACTAATTTATCATTGGAGAACAAAGTTGTATATTTGACAATTGGAATGGTAGTCTTTTAGTCCAAATTATCTAGCTCAAGTCAAATTCATGTTTACTTGTCATGGACACTTGGAAGCACAGCATGAACAGGAACACTTGTCCTGGTTTCAGCTGGGATAGAGTTAATTTTCTCTCTAGTAGCTGGTACAGTGCTGTTTTTTTGATTTAGTATGAAGATAATGTTGATACACACTGATGTTTTAGTTGTTGCTAAATAGTCTTTATCCTAAGTCAAGGATTTTTAGGTTTTGCGTGCTCTGCCAGGTGCACAAGCTGGGAGGGAGCGTGGCCAGGGCAGCTGACCCAAACTAGCCAAAGGGATATTCCATACCGTAGGACATCATGCTCACGATATAAACTGGGCGGAGTTGGCCAAGAGGCCTGAATCGTGGCTTGGGGGCTGGCTGGGCATTGGTCAGCAGGTGGTGAGAAATTGCATTGTGTATCACTTGTTTTTCTTGGGTTTTATTGCCATCTCTTTTTGTTATCTTCCTTTTCATTATTATTATTATTGTAGTTGTTGTTATCATCATCATTATAATTATTACAATATTTTATTTCCATTATTAAACTGTTCTTATCTCAACCCACGAGTTTTACTTTTTTTTTTTTCCAATTCTCTTCCCCATCCCACCAGCGGGGAGGAGTAAGCAAGTGGCTGTGTGGTGCTTAGTTGCTGGTTGGGGTTAAACCAAAACAACACTGAATTTTTCAATCGATATCTCAAGGACTGGTGCTCTAACTAGTGGGCTATTATATAAAAAAACCCACATAATTATCAGTGTAGGTAAATAATAATTAGGTAAAAGTCACAAATGTATTTGTAGGAAGCCTGATATCATGATTATATGTAGGATATGTCTGAATACTCCTAGCATACTTGGCCCTCTGTATTTAGGCAGGAGAATGAGACAGGTGTGCTTGCAAAAAAGTTGCTGTAAGCTGGAGTGAGCTGCTTCCGTGAAATTGATCTCAAGCACAGTTTTATTCCATAGAAAGTGTGATGATGCTTTCTGTTCTTTAATTGAGAGTTAGGCTTTCTCCTGTTTATTGCAGAGTTAGATTATAAATATTAGGCTCTAGGAGGAAAACACAATACTAAGAAAATCCCAAGTCCCTAACTTTTTTAAGCAGGAGGTACAAGTCAGTAGATCCTCTCTCTTTTCAATCTGTAATCTATAGCAGTCTAAGTTTCCTTCTTCACTTCATTGCAGATGCCTTGACTTCTAGCCTTTTATTCCTTTCAACTTCTTTATGTGTAAAATAAAATGGATGTTCACCTCCAATTCATGCTAATGTTTGTCTTTGTTCATTGTGTTAATATGCTTAATGGCTGGCAGCAGTCAGGCTGAGATACATCTTGTAAACTTGTGCATACTCCCATCAGCTCAGACAACAACCACGAAACACATCCATTTAATTAAAGTATGAATAAAAATGAATGGACTTTTTTAAGCTTAAGTGTAAAAGTGTAGAGCCTTTCCCTTTTTCACTTCCACTTTTTTGAGTTGGGGATTGCTAAGACTAGCAGAAGGAAGGACGTTTATCAAAAATATTTTAATAGTATATAAAAAGACTAGTAATGAATCAAAATGGATTGCCTGAACTAGTCAGCATATTCTTCAGCCTGTATACATCTTTTTGTTCATATAATACTTCAGGAAAATGGAGTTTTAACCCTACATGTCAAGCTAACCTGACACGATTTTAACTCCTCCTGGCCTTCCCCTCAGAATAATAATCGTAGGATCATTACGCCTAAATCATAGGACAATTCAGGTCAGAAGAGCCTTCAGGACATCTCTAGTCCAACCTTCTGCTCAAAGGTGGCTCAGTTATAAGGCCAGAGCAAGTTGCCAGGGCTTTGTCCAGTTGGGTCTTGAAAACTTCTGAGGAGGGAGATCAGACAACCTCCCTAGGCAACCTGCTTCAGAGCCTGACAGTCCTCATGGAGAAACAGATTTTCTATACTGGTAAGGGAACTGAATCCATTGGATATTAAGACTCAGAGGATTTCTCCTCTACAGTCTGTTTGCTGTTGTTCCCACATGTAGGTCTATTCAGTAGCAAGGCTCAGCATGTTTCCAAAATGCACGCGCAACCACAGACACACACAGAAAACCCCACAGAGTGTACACACGGCCAGCACAGAGTGTACACATGTATATAAGATCACTACACACACACACACAGAACCCTCACCCAGGAAAATACTTAGGAACAGAGATTGGTGAGAAGATGGGACAGATTGTGGTGATCATGCACAGGGCTTGGCCAAACAAGGGTACTCATCAGCAGCCTGTTTACATGTGATCATTCCTTCCCCCCCACCCCCCACCCCTTTTCATTTACCCACTCTTCTTCCTTTCTGATCCATCTTGATTCCCGCCATTTTTCTGCTCTTGGCCCTTTCTGTAAACATTCAACAAGCCCCCTCAAATATTCCCTGAGAAGTTTGTAATTTCTCATGAGAGCCATGGTTATCTTGTTTCCCCTTTTTACCAGTTGTAAAGTTCTGTATGAACCTCTTCAGGGCTTTCAGTAGTTCCTTCAGTGTCTTGAGAGCTCTGGGCCTTGCTGTTGTTTCTGATATCTACTGTTCCTTAGGATATGTGTCTTGATGTTCAATGTATTACTTCCTCTGTCTCTAGTCCCAAACTGAATGTCTTTGTATTCCACATATCCTTACATGTCTATCCAGGCACAAGCTCTCCTGTTTCAATTTATGCTGTGTTGCATCTTCCTGCCTCACACCATTGTGTGTCTCCATCTTCTTGATACATTCCTCATGGATACTGGGGGTCTGCTTATAGGTCCCACTAAAACAAGCTTTCCCTCCAGGCTGAGCTCTGGACCATCAGCCTCTTCCCACAGAGCAAGTCCTCTGCTGTCTGACCATCTTGGTGACCTGTGCTGCATTTCCTGAAGTTTATCAATGACTTCATTCCATCTGGGGGACCCAAAAATGTATGCAGTATTCTCAGCATGGTTTAATAAGTGCTGAGTAGATGGGGATAATCCCTTCTCTCAGTCAGCTGGTTATGCTATAGGCCAAGAATGTTGTTGGCCATCTTTGCTGCCAGGGTATACTGCTGGCTCACATTCAGTTCACTGTCTACCAAAAGGACTTACTTATCTTTTTTAGCCAAGCTGCTTCCTCAGTCAGTCAAGCCTCAGCCTGTGTCATTGTTCCTCCTTCCCATGGGCATGATTTTGCCTTTGTGCTTGTTGAATTCCATAAGGTTCCTCTCAGCTTATTTCTTGAGTTGGTGTAGGTCCCCCTGGCTGGCAGCCTTTCATTCATGTGTTATCAACTGGTCCCCCAGTCATGGTCCCCTGATCTTAAAAGTGAGATGCACTAGTTGAAGCAGATACGAAAGGACAGTAATGTGTTTTTTACAGAAACACTGCTCTTTGAAATCACTATATCATCCTCTTTCTTTCTAGTTTTCAAGTAGCAAATACATAGCACGGTGAGTTAGCTGACAAGATGAAGGTTCCTGGCGTGCAGGACTCTTTCACTGGCCAGGATAAGGACTTCTATGGTGTTTGAAAAAACCCAACAAAACAACAAAATAAAAAATAACAAGTTAATTAGTCTAGAAATGCTGTTCCCTAACCAAGTGCACTGTATGTTTTCCCTTCTGTTTCTTTTCTACTCAAAATGTTCCAAAGGTTATTTTTCTGGAGGATTTCTTTCTAAAATGTGGCCTAAAACTTGGCAAACAAGGTTAGTATTCCATATTAGCTTTCTAAAAATACTATGATTGGGAAATCAATGGCTATTTATTTTCCGTTATATCAAGAATATCTATTGTTAATATATTAAAGCTTTTACTGCAAGGTAAAACCAGGAAGTATGTAACAGACGGTAAATAAACTTCTAGGGTAACAATCAGTAAATTTTAAGAATTATTAAGGAACTATACATGTGAACATGCAGTTTGGCTTTTATCAAACAATTCTGATCTTCAGTTCTTTTGCGGACCAAACTCACTGTGACTTCAGGAGACACTTGAAGATATCATGCTTAAAACATTTTGATTTGATGAAAAAGATCAAACAGAAAGCATGCTTAAAAGTACTGTGTGGGTTGGCATGGAAACCAGGGCTATTAATCACAAACAAAGTGAGGATCAGACAGCACAAGTGTCAACTTCTCCTAAAATATACAGTGTAAGTCCAAAATTATATTTAAAAATTTGTGTAAAAATACTGAACATGCAAAAAACGTGCATCCAGAGAGACTACTATATATGATGAGAAGGAAATGAAGTATCTTTGGCCAGTTCTATCTCTTGGGGTCATAGTAATAGTGATATTGATTCATGTCATCTGTGTTGACGTCTTCATGAATTTAGCCAACTAAGTCCTTCTGAGGTAATCATTTGAGGAAATTAGAAAGGCAAAAGCTCAGCTAGAACTCAGTCTGGCCACTAGTGTAAGGGACAACAAAAAATGTTTTTACAAATATGTTAACAGTAAAAAGAAACCCAAGGAGAATATCTATCCTTTAATGGATACAGAAGGGAACATTGCCTCCAGAGATGAGGAAAAGCCTGAGGTACTTAATGCCTTCTTTGCCTCAGTCTTTAATAGGGAGACCAGTTATCCTCAGGATACTCAGCCCCCTGAGCTGGAAGGCAAGGACACAGAGCAGAATATACCCCCCCTTAATCCAGGAGGAAATAGTCAGTGACCTAGTACGCCATCTGGACACTCACAAATCTATGGGACCAGAAGGGATCCATTCAAGAGTACTGAGGGAGCTGGCGGAGGTGCTTGCCAAGCCACTCTCCATCATCTATCAGCAATCCTCATCAACAGGGGAGGTCCCAGAGGACTGGAGGCTTGCCAAGGTGATGCCCATTTGCAAGAAGGGGCAGAGGGAGGATCCAGGGAACTACAGGCCTGTCAGCTTGACCTTGGTACTGGGGAAGATTATGGAACCGTTTGTCTTGAGAGGGCTCACATGGCATGTACAGGACAAACAAGGGATCAGGCCCAGTCAGCATGGGCTTATGAAAGACAGGTTCTGCTTGACCAACCTGATCTTCTATGACCAGGTGACCCGCCTAGGGGATGAAGGAAAGGCTGTGGATGTTGTCTACCTCGACTTCAGCAAGGCCTTTGACACTGTCTCTCATGGCATACTCCTTGAGAAGCTGGCGTCTCATGGCTTAGACAAGTGTACTCTTCACTGGGTGAAAAACTGGCTGGCTGGATGAGCCCAGAGGGTTGTGGTGAATGGAGTTAAATCCAGTTGGCAGTGGGTCACAAGTGGTGTTCCCCAGGGCTCGGTGATGGGGCTGGTTCTGTTTAATATCTTTATCAGTGATCTAGATGAGGGGATTGAGTGCACCCTCAGCAAGTTTGCAGACGACACCAAGTTGGGAGGCAGGGTTGATCTGCTCAAGGGTAGGAAGGCTCTACAGAGGGATCTGGACAGGTTGGATTGATGGGCCAAGGCCAATTGTATTGAGGTTCAATAAGGCTAAGTGCCGGGTCCTGCACTTGGGTTACAGCAACCCCACGCAGCGCTACAGGCTTGGGGAAGAGTGGCTGGAAAGCTGCCCGGCCAAAAAAGACCTGGGGGTGTTGGTTGACAGCCGGCTGAATGTGAGCCAGCAGTGTGCCCAGGTGGCCAAGAAGGCCAACGGCATCCTGGCCTGTATCAGAAATAGTGTGGCCAGCAGGAGCAGGGAGGTGATTGTTCCCCTCTATTTGGCACTGGTGAGGGTGCACCTCGAGTACTGTGTTCAGTTTTGCGGCCCTCACTACAGGGAAGACATTGAGGTGCTGGAGCGTGTCCAAAGAAGGGCAACCAAGCTGGTGAGGGGCCTGGAGCACAAGTCTTATGAGGAGCAGCTGAGGGAGCCGGGGCTGTTTAGTCTGGAGAAAAGGAGGCTGAGGGGAGACCTTATCGCTCTCTACAACTACCTGAAAGGAGGTTGTAGTGAGGGGTGTGCTGGTCTCTTCTGTCAGGTGGCTGGAGATAGGATGAGAGGAAATGGCCTCAAGTTGCGCCAGGGGAGGTTTAGGTTGGATATTAGGAAAAAATTCTGTACTGAGAGGGTTGTCAGACATTGGAGCCAGGCTGCCCAGGGAAGTGGTGGAGTCACCATCTCTGGAGGTATGCAAAAAGCACATAGACAAGGCACTCCAGAACACGGTTTAGTGGGCATGGATGATGGTTGGACTCGATGATCTTGAAGGTCTTTTCCAACCTAAATGATTCTATGATTCAAAGATAATGGTTTCAACTAACTAACTACTAATTTTGGCTAAATGAGAAAATAATGATAAAGTGGATGTCCCTGGAATATTGCTACTAACTCTGAGATATAGAAGGCTTAGTGAGTGGATATTTAGTAAGGGTTCCTCTTTGCTTTCTATTGGTGTTGGATAATCCCTTGGCTAACTCAATGTAATCTCAGGAACTTGATGTTTAAGCAATATGACAGGTTTGTTGAAGGCCAAATTGTCTTCTTCCCATGCAGTTAATCAGCTGATAGAGGATGTAAAACTCAAACAGTGCTTGGATTAAGGAGCTCATGGACTACTTCTGTCTACATCCCAGGAGTAAAAATATGGTTTAGTTCTGCACAGAAGGGTGCATTCTATATAGCACAGCACTGTGCCAGAGGGACTTTTGCAGTGTATGGGTCTTTCCACTGAGAGAGTGGAAGGTGGACTGAGAGGGCGTCTCGCTCCTTCTTTTGGCCTCCTCAACCTCATCCCTATTCCTTCCCTTCTGGTGACTCCAATGTGATTGTGACACCTCCATGTATTGCAGGTTTAATCAGATTCAAAAGCCAAGAGTTTTAAGAGAGGAATTGCAATAAATACAAGGATGAAATCGGGGAGAAGGATGGCATTGCTATAGTAGTGCTGGATTATAATCATACACTTAAGGATTTACTCAGCTCTGTCTGAATTCAACAAGAATGTTTTACCAAATTTCAGAAGAGTTCGTCTGACTTTTTTTTCTTATATAAGGGTTTTTTGGGTTTTTTGTTTGTTTGTTTTGTTTGTTTGCTTGGTTTTTTAAATCCTAAAGAGACAATGGCTGCAATTATCCAGAGGTTTTTTACAGATATACAGCCTGTAATTAATTTTTTTTTTTTTGCCTAGTAATGGTGAAGATGAATGCTAAATTCAGCAAGTTTGGATAGGAAACATGTGAAATCTCATCTGAATCTTCAGAATTCAGATGAACTTGAGGGCTTTCAGTCACATGTCTCCTGTGATCAAGCAGCAGGTCCTATAGGAAACTGGATTAAAATAAAGGTAGATGGAGGCATCCAAAAGAGACATTTCATTATTTCTTCCATTTTTTTAGCGACTTGATGAGCAGTCAGCACTAAATTACCTCATTTTGTTTCTTAATTTCCCCATCTGTAAAGCGGATAAGAAGTCTCCCTAAATACCTCTTTGTGTGTGTGTAAAGATTTATTGGTTTATAAATAGCTCTTTGAAGCATTTACACTGCAGAGATACTATGCATTACTTTTTTTGTTGTTTTTGCAAAGAACATGCTTGCCTTTGCAGCTCCGTGCGACAATTTTCTGTGTCATGCAGAAACAGTATGTGCTTTCCTTTTGACATCCTGTATCAGCACAGCATATTGTTTCATTAAGTGCCACTTGTTCAGTAAGTGTAACAAAATTAAAGCTGAAGAAGATGAATCATATATGAGGGCAGAGATCAAGGAGATGTTTATTTTACAAATGTCACTAATAGGCATATTTTTTCTTTAAATCAAGGAAATATTTGACTCATATCAATGGAAGCATCAGTATAATAAAAGGGCATCTGTACTTTTCAAGGCTTTGTGTATATAATTGATTTTCAAAAGAAGTTTCATCACTATGTCATTCATTACTTCTGCACTACAATATTTCTTAAGTGTCAGTGGTTTGCAACTGTAATTGTCAAGAGTATGATTCATAAATGTGAGTTATTTTAAAGACAAAAAGATAGAAAGAAACGTCAAGGAACTGCTTATCTGTGGTTCAAGAAAACTTTGTAGGACTGTTTTAAACTATCCAGCAAGGTTTATAATCTAAGCAAAAGACTGCAAGTTAAACTTGAAAAGGCTTCAAATAAACCACTAAGCACTCCGTCTTTTATATATTTATTTGAATTCACAGAATATTTAATATAATCATTACTATGTGAATTCATATGTACATTATGTGGAAACTCTGTAAGAACTGCATTCATAATCACTCTAAATGACCATGTTTATGTATTTATAGTCTATGCCTGTCTTGGTTGATGTAGTAGACTGAGTCAAGGTAATGGCTACTGAATCATCTGCTTTGGAATTCATTCTGGTCACTTCAGCATACTTCATGGTGTATGGATATGTTATATGTTAGACTTACATTATACACATATTATGACTGAGGAAGGTGGAAGAAAGAGGAATTGGTATTTTTCTTTAAGTTTTACACCTTATTTAGAGTTGCAGCATCAGTGGCCATTTACCTTGCAATTTAAGGATATATTTGGCTTATCTTCCACTAAGCTTTTGCCACATTAGTGCAGGTGGGAATTAATTTCTAAATGTATCAAATGGTAAAAATTCTTTGAACATTTTAGAGAATGTTTATTATTTTGCTCTTTACTTTGTAAAAGGGCATAGTAGGCACCTCTTTAATACCATTCACTGTGTTTATAATAACAGAAAGCACTCTGAAATGTTCCCCTTGTAGCAAGGTGCTTCTCCTGGATGCACTTTGTCTAGGTCAACGCGGTGATTGTGACTCAACTGTAGAGCAGGTGTTTTTCATGCAGACCCTACTCAGCTGGTTGGTCACCCAGTTGTCCATTGTGCTGGATCTTTTTGGAGTGCATCATAGACTCAGAGTGATTTAGATAGTAAGGGTTCTCTTGCAGTATCTGTGGTCCATACCATTTCTCAAAGCAGGACCACTTGGAAGTAGATTTGCCTTTGGAGTTAGATCATGCGTCCATCCGCACCTTAGCATCTAGGTTCCCTTCCAAAGGAAACCATGGTACATGGATACACTCTCAGGTCTCACATAATATGCACAAATGAGTTATGGCTACCCAGGCATACAGGCACTAAGAGTACCAGGGACATTGTTAGGCACACCTGCTTGTAACATAGACTAATTTTTTGGGCTGTCACTGAACCTCAGTTATATATTACACAGCAGAATATGATATATAATAAATGCAATGACAGTTGCTCAGCAGAAGTGTGTGCTTGGAGATATGAGTGTGAAGAAACGTAAGGGAGAGCTCGTCACCAACTTTAGAGAATTTATTGCACCAAAGCTGAAATCCATATCCAATTCATTCCTAATTCATAACAATACAACTAGATGAGGTGAAAGAAAAAGAAAAAGGAATGCAATGGGAAGAAAAGACTGGATGAGAAAATTTGGGAGGATGACTAGTCCAACCAATTCTAAGACATGACCTTCCTTCTGTTCTACTGCCTTTGTACTACTGTGGGGTTAATATCTGTGTGCAGCTCCAATGAACAAATATTATTTGTAATTAGCCACAAGGGTAGCTGCACTCATAAATAAAGAAGGCACATGGACTCTGATTTATAAAAAACCCTGGCATTGTTAAAGAATGCTACACCAAACACAATCTCTGAACTTTTACACTTGTGAAACCAGCCTTAAACATTGTGTTTGCAAGGCATAATTTCACAATGTTGCCAACAGAAAAACTGTAGTTTTGGGGAAGGAAGAAAATGATGTCTGCAAAAGATCTTGTTTCCAAGCAGATGTCAGTAATAAAAGAAAAGTGAAATAAAGAAAATCTATGAGGCAGAGGCAAGAAGGTGTTATCGAGTTCAAAGTTTTTTTCAAGTTTTTCACTACAGCTATATTTCAGAGGGCCATAAGAGCCTACACTGAAAGTCTGTGAAGTCTGTAGAAGTGATTCACCACAACACTAACCTTTGCTGTGCAATTTATTGAAATTGAAAGTGAAGACCTCTTTTAAAATAAAAAGGAAAAAAGAAAAAAGAAAAAGAAAAAGAAAAAGAAAAAGAAAAAAGATAAAAAAGAAAAAGCAAAAAGAGAAAAAAGAAAAAGAAAGAGAAAAAGAAAAAAGAAAAAAGAAAAAGAAAAAGAAGAAAAGGAACAGTAATGAGGAAGATCTGGCACCTCAGGAAAACAGAAAGAACAGGAAGGCAAAAGGGAATCTGTTATACTACTCAGGCAGCTGAACAGGCTGCTGAACTCTGGCCCAACGATGGCGCACGTCAGAAACCTGCCATGCACATTTCCTGTTTTGCATTGTTTCATGAATCCCAAAGCAGCTGCTGTGCCACTGAAGTCAGGAAAAGCCTCACCCAGCTCATTGTTTTGGACATTATGACAATAAATATTAATGATGTAAAATTAGAATTCTTCATGCCAGGGCCACCGGTCTGTCCCATGGACTTTACCATGACCAGGAATTTATGCTGATCTTTGACTTCCACCTTACAGCTTTAACCTTTAAGATTCTAGACAGAATTGTATATTATATTTCTTTATTATGTTATATTATATTATGTAATGTAATGTATTGTAATGTAATAGGACAAACAAAATCAAGGACAGTCTGAATTTGTGTCATCTAAAGGGATATCATGATAGAAACATAAAAAATAAGCAGAAGAATAGTTTAGTTTCTTGGACAGGAAGCTTTCAAGGAAAACCAAGCATTCTCCCTGAAAATCCAGTGTCACTAGAGAGTTTTGAAACATCTTAGTTCCTTTTTGTCTCAGTACGATTATGTAGAAATTTTATTAAAGTTTAAGGATTAAAGTTTGTAAACATTTTCCTGAAAAAGCAACTTAGCTGCTATTCAAGACCTGACCCACCTTCTGTTGAATTAAGTTAAACATTCCCACTGATCTTAAAAGAAGTTGCATTAAATTCTGGCTTTATTTGAGTGAAGTGACTAGAGAGGTTACTGGGATCTTGCATCTATACTTATTTTTGAGCAAACCCAAAATTCAGACATATAATCCTGTGTTTTTACAGAATTGTGGAATAGTTGAGGTTGGAAGGGACCTCTGGAGATTGTCTAGTCCAACCGCCCTGCTTAATGCTGGCTTATCAAAGCAGATTTCAAAGATCAATTACTTATCCCTTGATGTATACAATGACACAAATTGAAAAAGTTCTTCTGAGACAAGATATATAGAAACACCCTTTAAAAACTGATGCCATCTAAGGATTTTACCTGTAATGTACACTACATATCTCTATTAACATGTGATTTTCTCAGGCATTCCCTAGGACAAAATCACTATTTAAATTTATTTATTTTTATAAATATATACAATCCCCTCTCCTTCAAGAAAACAAATTTATAGTCATCAATTACAACTAATGAATGTTTCTCTGAAACTATAAGAAACAGCAAATACTAAAATACTCTGTACATAAGTATCAGTTTGTAATGCCTTAGTGACAGACATTGCAAAAAACTTGTCACGCTGTGTGAAAATATTTCTTGGCCAGAAGGAAAACCATCCAAAGATTTTCTTTCCTTTATTCATCAATTTTGAGACTTCTGTCATTATGAGGTTTGTATTATTCTTGTCCATTTGGCAGACTGTCAGGAAGGAGACAATACTATTAATAGCAAAAGCTACAACAAAATATCAAAAGGGAACAAGTCCTTTAATAGACTGAGACTGCTGTGTTTATAATTAGTTCAAAATCTTTCAGAACGAGAACTCATACCACTGAAGTACTGGATATTAGATCTTTGAAGGGTATATGGAAATCATGGAAGGAAGGAGAAAGTGAGGAAAAGGTGGTCTAGAAACAGAATGTTTCTTCTGAAATAGTGAACATCAGATTATCAAAGTACCCAGTATCAGATTTTGTGAACATGCACAGAACTGTCAAGGATTCAAGCATCTGTACCCATGCACTGCTGTAAAGCATTAGAGTTTATGCTTTGTAGGCACTTCAGTATGTAAGGAAAACAACAGTCAGCAAAAGACATCCAAAAGAGAAAATTGAAAGGAGTAACCTTTTCTGATTTTTTTGGCAGCTAAAAGAAGGAGCAAACCATTAGTAAAATATATCTGCAGATCTTCTGGAGATGTCTTTCAAATATTAGATGCAATAAGAAGTGAAGGGTATATCCTGGGAGTTTTTGTTATTCACTCACCATATTTTTACCCTTATCAAAAACTGCCAATCCACACAAGAACAAAATGAACTAGACACCTCACAATAGCCAGCTCTTTTAAGACTTTCAGCATTTTCCGATAGACCGAGCACCACAAAATGTCTAACTTCTTTCTTGAATTTACTCTGATTTTTTTTTTTTCCCAACAAAGTTGTCTCCAAAAAGCAGTGACTTGGATTTGCCTTACAGATGGAAACTGCAAGACAATCAGGCTGAAATAAAGCACAGTATGCTTAGAGCAATTATCTAGCAACTACAACACTATGGATGAGTTAGATACCTTTATGCCTTACTTTATGCATGAGGTCGGCCAAAATAATCATTCTGGTCTTTTCATTATTAAGATCTACTGTTCTACTTCATCTCCTCTGCTCTTTTATTGCTTTAAAATGAACATGAAGCCTGATCTTAGAATCCCCTTTTCCAAATGTTTCATAGTTACTGACCTGGAACTGACTCAGACTGCCTTCTAAAGGTGAAACACTTTACATGGCATGCTGATTTTAACAGTGGGCCTCACTTGTACACCAGGGAAGTGCTAGATCTTCGAACAATACGTAGAAGTAACTGAAAGTGCTACAAAAGTTTACTTTCATAAGCTTCTGATATCATGCTCTTCATTATACTTGCTCCCTGGAATTGCTGTTCAGTCCTTTAAAACCCTAGTGGGTTCATAACATCTAATTGTTATCTCTTAGTTTTATTCCAGCCTTTCTTCATGGCATGGGAAGCCAGTGTAGCAGTATCCTTCCACTCAGCCCTCTGCACTAGAACTATTCTAATTTGGAGAAAGGGACTAAAATTTTTCCTCCTCAACTAATGTGGGGAATTTCTCTAGATGTGAAATTCTATGTAGTGGGCACATACTTTAATCCTAGGTCACCCTCTTCAGACCACTTCAGCAGAAATTGTGACCTAGAATAGTTGGGACCAGAGAAAGTTCTTTATGCCATGCCATTAGGGTACAGAGATTTCTCAAATGAGTGGGAGGCAAGGCCACAATGAGTGTAACAACTTTACCTAACATTCACAGTGGCAAAAGTAAGAGAAGAAACTTGAATTACATACAACACAGTCTCAGTTAAAGTCTGAGTTCATGCAAAGTTGAAATTCAGTGCTGTAGTTAGGCTTGTAAATGCCTAATGCCTAAAACTGCCAAGATCCATCAGACAGTGTTGTTATTTTATTAGAGAGGTTTGGGCTTTAGATATATCCAGCTGGACTATGGTCATTTAGAATTCACAGCTTTCTAGTGTGAAACTGGCATGGGACTCCATTGCATACCCTATATCATTGTATTTTAATTATTTTTTGTAAATCAGTGTGTGAGTTTGAGGGGCCCTCCCAACAAGGAATGGCTGATTTGGCTTTAAAAACAGTTGTGGATTGTCTCAAGTTAATCTTTCCCTTTTAACTCCCCTCTCTTCACCAGTACCACAAGCCCCTTAGTTGCCAAACTGGACCTTCGACCTGTGTTTAAAAAAAAATAGCTGGGATTTCCTCTAAGGCAGATGTCAACTGCTACATGTAAATCAGCCTGCCAGATGCAATGCCATTCAGGGAATACTTGAGCAGGCAGCTTTTCCTCTGAGGCAGATAGACATCCTCTTAGCCATGTGACTCAAGGACAAAAGGACAAGGCAAATGCGATAACTCTAAATGTAATCTACCAGCAGTCTAAACCCTTTTAATAGTTGGAAGCTGCTACATGTCCTGGGGCAGTTTTGTCTCCTTTTCTAGTTGGCAAAATCTGTTGATAAGGCAGACAGCTTTGCTATCACAATTTCAAACTAACCAAGAAACTTGAAATAAAAGGGAATGTTAAAATATTTTTGGGGGCTTATTCGATTATGTGTGACTGTGGTTAGTGCATCATGATGTCTGTCCTTTTTTTTTTTTCCATCCCCCGAAGAGAGAAGAAGCAAGTATTCCATTCAGATAGAGCACTGATTAATGTTCACGGCTCTCAGCGTTTGCTGGCTTCAGGAGTTGTTTATTGAAAATATGTAGCTGAGTCTCAAAGCCAACAACATTCCCCCAGGGTGCCCATTAGGCAGAAGGGCAGCACAGTTGTAAACAATCTATTTTGTAAAGTCAAAGAATTTGATAGAAAAGACATCTAAGTAATATTTGGTAAATATTTCATATTTTGCAATGTGTAGCTTGCAGGGAGAGAGAAAAAAGGGGAAGACAAAAATTTAAAAAGAGTTACGCAATGGAAAAAAATATTTCTCTAATGATAATCTAATAATGTTTTTTTACAAAGTGGATACATCATAAACGCCCCATCTGTGCCAGCTGATGTGAGTGGGTTCCTTAGGTTTGGATGGAGAACTAGCTACCAGAAAACAACAGGCCAAAGAGTGGTGAAGTGTGTACTGGGAAGGTAGTGTGTGAGAGCTTCCTGATGAGCGATGAAACTCTAGAGATGGTTTCTTGTGCTGAACCCACAAGAACTGATAAAGTCAGGACATGAAGAACCTGATGCATCCGTATGAGGTCACAAGCACAGGTGGGCACCCACAGTGGCTCTGTACTATACGGCTAGTGCCTGCTGTATGCAGATAAAGACTACAGGACTGATCATGTGCCTGGTGATTATGTGCCCCTGAAGCCTCTCCTAACACCTCCCTAGAAGCCCCTGGCACATCACAGCCAGCTTCACTTCTTTGGGGGAGCTCCCCACTGGGGATCACCCCACTGGGGCTGCCCTCCCTGCTGCTTCCTCAGACTGGTAGCTAGGAATGAGCATGAGAGGGTGCAAGTGAACTATGTGAGTACATAAGCGCACTGTGTTATCTGCTGTTAAGAGTAACAGCTTGATTCCATTATTAATAACAGCTTAATGAATAAAAGGTGTTCTAAAGAAATATTGGCTGTGATCTGTTCCTCCTTTCCCTTCCAATCCCTTAGTAGGCAGAGGAATTTACAACCAATACATGCTCAAAAGAAAGACAGTGAGGAGGAAAGGCAGCAACATTAGGGCATTTATAGGTGCTACAGGGTCCAATATACAAATTGTGGGTCTGTAAAAATTAGGCAAGCAAAGATGTTTTGAGAAGTAGATATAGATGGCTGTACTTTATTTGTAAGAACAACAGGCTCCCTGAGACTGGTATATTTCTTTCATAAAATGTATAATTGTAACCTGATATCCTATCATATCTTTCTCCTTCATCCTTTGTATGTCATTCTCTCTGAAAATTCTGAGAGCAGAGAGCTTGTCTTTGTATATTATTAAATTAAATAAATAATAATAATAGCTGATTGAAATACATAAAAACTGGAAGTTTTAAAGAGGAATGAGTGGGCATCGAGCCTCAATTTTGCATCACCTTGAAGGATTAAAATTGAATTTTATAGAATCCATGTTTCTTCTGTTAGTTTTATCACTCTTTGTCATATGTAAAACTCATCAAAGTATGTTAAATACTCATTCATTAAGGAGAATAATTTGTGGTAAACATCTGTAGCTTTAGAAATCTCTCTAAGAATAATAATTACATCATAGAGATAGAGCTTGATTGTCTCTTTATTTGTTTTTAAATGCCTCGCTAGCCAATTCTTATTTGGTGAAATGCACCAGGGTGAAATACTCTCATTTTATTTCTAATATGACTGATTTGTTGTTGTTGTTCCATATTATGTTGCTTCTAAGCAGAAAAATAATGAATGACATTTGTAAAAAATTTAACACATCTTTAAGCTTATAATAATATATTAGCAAACTTTCAAAATCCATAGTAATAATTGTTTTAATGATTAGAGCTAAGTAAAATTAACATTAATCCACCTACTTTAGCTTAGCATTATTGTTTGCTAAAATGTGCATGCAGCCTCCCTTTTACTTTCATGTTCTATTTTCAAAGCACAGAATCTAACAAGCTTTATTTCCTCTGTCCTCAAATTCAAAAACAACAACAATAACAAAAAATGCAGCCAAAACTCTGAAAATGTTCTCTAAATTAATTGTCCAATTTATTAAACATTCAGATAATGACTTTAATTTCAATTTTGGAATGAAATCCAAAATCAGTGTAGTTTCTCATTGTTCCAGGTTTCATTGCAAATTTCTGATATCTTAAAATGTAATGTATTGCATATTAAAAATTGACAATTGTTGTTAGCGTTCTATTACACAATAATGTTGTATCTGAAATTTAAATACAGTTCTTAGAGTGTTCATAATTAACCGGACTTCAGATTTTCACTCCAACAATGTGAATTAAAACTGCCTGTAGAGAACTCTTGTGAGGAAAAGAAGTATTAATCTCCAGCCAACAAGTACTGGTGTTGAAGTCACTCAAGAGGTACCACAAATTGGCTGAAAGAGGGACATGAGACTTTTATGTCCCAAATGTGTACCAAATATGATCTGGACTTGGTCTCAGACCAGAATTTTCATCCTGGACCTGAGACTATGTTTTTGCAATCATGATGTGCAGATCTCAGTGTTACTGGATAATCCTAGGCTCTCTCTACTCTACTAATCCAAACAAAGGGCCAAATCACAGGTTCAGACATGGGTACATATGTCTTGCTGTTTGTTCGCATACTCTTTTACATGGTTTTAGCTCATGCCAACTAGTTCCTGGACACCAGGAACTGTTCTCTTAGAAAGTACAGATGAGGCAAGTGAGTCCAGGAGGTTGCTATCTGTGACATGCACTTTCTAGGAGTGACAAAAAACAAGCCCTGGAGCATTTTATCTACTAACATAGACATAGCCTATGTGATACAAATTTGGTCCAGATCTTCAGGGCATTTCTAGAAAATTACTAAGAGCACGTTGAACAGAGTTTATGCCAGATTTCTGATTTTATGCCAGTTTTATAACAGCTGGGAGAGGCCACTTGGTACCTAATCCCATACAGGCTGTAAGAGAAAAATGTCCTTTCAAATATTTGAAATGCAATCAATAGAGCCAGTTTGCACCAGTTAATATTCTGTCACATGGAAAGACCACTTCCTACCCAGTACCAAATGTCCTAAACCCACAGGCTTATTTTGTTTTGTTTTGTAAACTCATAGCCTAAAGACTTTTTCTAAGTGAATATTTTGTGTGTATAAATTCTGGGTTTCTTTTGGTCTCTTCCAGTACTATCTTCCAGCTACATTATTACAATAATTTCAGCCAAGTGAAAAAATGTACAGCACAGCAACCACAGTGCTTTCTCCTACAGTCCAAAGAAGAATTTTCCAGAGGAAAGATAGATGACCTGCAGTAATTATAATGCACTATACCCTGTAGTGTTAAAAAAAAAAAAAAAAATTGTGGTAAACCAAGGCACCAGGAATATTTTTATAAACTGAATTTTTCTGAAAATATAGGTCTATTCTAAGTGCATCACTATTCAGAAAACCACTCCATGTCTTATATAGATGGATTTTGATTATAGTTTATCATTCCAATTTAGCCTTGAATAAATAACCATGCAGGAAGGTAGGAGCCTTGAGGAGAGAGTCCCCACCACTTCAAGCTACAGTCACCAGAGTCTTTTAGTCTCTAAATATGTATTTTATTAAAACATTCAAATAATTACCTAAAAATGAAATATCTCTTTCAGCTGAGAGAAATCAGCACTGTTAAGCAAGAAAGACTGAACTCAAGATTTAGCAGCAAACTTCCCCCCTGTCCATCTGCATCTTCAAAATAAGTATCCTTTCAGCAAACTTGGAAGGTTATCCAGGGTTAAGGCAGAATGTTTCTTGAGGAAGAAAGTACCGAGTAGGTGGGTTTTCATCTAATGACTTACCCAAGTTTTCAAGTAAATTCCTAAATAGACTGCTTACAATCTGCTTTGAAGGTAACAATATGATAAACTATGGGAAACATCATATCTTTAGAGTCATTCTTGTTTCATGAATTCATGAATCTCAAGGGTAAGACTAATAGCCAAATGTGAAAAGAATTCTTAGGTGAGCATGGCTGATAACTTTATGTTTAGAATTTGGCAATGTTTCTCCTCAGTCTACTGATAAATAAGTTGAAGTGTCAAAGAGAAAGCATATACCAGATTTATTACCATAATTATTATTTCAAACTCTATTAATTCATCTTTCACTATGGCTTCATCCAAGACAAAATATCTTTTTTTGGTTAGATAAAAATTCACACCGCAACAAATATTAATAAATTAAATACTGTATTTGTGACATGAAATTAACTTAATCAGAGATGACATAAGACATATGGGAGTTATTAAAAGCCTTTATATAGGAAGAAGCTACTACGGAAACATTATTGCAAGGTGCAGTAAAGATGAGAAGAACTTGCCAATACATTTGAACCTGTGAATGATAGTTGGACAAATTCATGTGCTAATTGCTATAAGAATCTGTTTACTTTTTCTGCTACTTCTGAATTAGTGCAATGAGCATCTTGGGCCTCATCTCTGGTGCTTGTTGACACAAGCGTCAGTGTTCCATGAAAAGGTACGGTTGATGTGAAATGTGTGTCTTTTGCTACTTTGTTTTGACATTTCTACTGATCTGGTTTGTGCTTCATAATGCAATTAGAAATCTGAAATAACTGTAGGAGATACAAGAATGAGTGGCAACTACAACAAATTACTCTCCTTGCTTCATGTATTCTGAATATGCTTGTTTGCACCAGCTGGTAAAGAAAGCTGTGGTTAATTTACCCATCATTTACATCCTGTTCCAACTCACACTGAGGTCAGGTGAAAGACAAAAAAAAGATTATTGCTATTTTACCAACACATTTAAGGTAACAGAAGACCAAATGTATTGTTTTTCTTTTTTCTTGAAGTGTAGACTCCTAGAATCAGGTGATTATTTAGCAAAGATCAGTTTTAACTAAAAAAACCTCAACCAAACCACCTCCATCTATGAAAAAGAAAAATAAGGCTAAAAAATTAGACAAATAAGTGAAGGAAACCCTAAGGGCATTAATTTTTAGCCTGCCTTTTGGGATTAGAAAATTTTAGAACACTTGCAGTTGTAATTGCAAAGTATATATTTAAGAAAACTGAATCTACACCTTTTGTTCCTTCTCACTTTCAATCAAATTTGTAGAGTTTGAAGTCATTGTTATTTAATGACTGATTTACTCAGTGACAATTGGCTTAGTATCTCCTTTCCAATCAGCTGATACAAACAGCTTTCTGTCTTTAAGATATTTAGCTTAATATAATTATTAATTCATGAAGTGCAATGTTAAACTAAATCTCCACTTCTAAATAAACACTAAGTAAGCCAACTTATTAATAAATGTAAGATTGCTGCAGGATTTTTGGCTCAGGGGAAGCCATTGTTTTAGAATGACAGTTTCAGGACATAAAGTTTGTTTGAATAAAAAAGATGTGTTGTAATGATCTGTGAAAAACACTGTTGGCAGCCAAGTCCCAAGTATAATGGGAACTGGCAGTCATGTTGTTGGTGATTTGGCAAATCCAAGGGAGGACGACCAAGACCCCTCAAATGGAAAATTAAAGGTTGTCTTATCTGGCTATTTTGGTAAGCATTAAGGACTTTTTATGCAAACTTGATTCATTCAAGCATGAAAACAGAGTCATTTACATTACATGAGTAGCTTAGGACACCTAAGTGTCCTCTGAGAGTAGAGCTGATAGTAACTGGTTGCCAGTAATGTCAGGCTGGGAGGCCAACTGACCCTGAGAGGAGCTGCCACCTTCTGCATTTCTTCAGGAGCTTTCCTGAAAGCTCACAGCAGCAAGTCGTTCTGCTACAGTGCAATGCGGTTTTTCTCTGCAGAAGAGAAAATAGGAAATACAAGTGTTCGTGAATGTCAAGCAAGCTGATTGCAAAGCCAAATTCATGTGCTATTTCTTTCTTAAAAATGTATCAAATTTCCGTTGATGTCTCTTCTTAGAAGCCATCTGAATTATGGTATGGGTTAATTTGGTTTAGTAATTGTTCAGTTCATAATTTAAAAAGAATCATGAACAATTAAAGGATTGGTGGCTGTACTCCGGAAAAATGCGCTTAAAGGCATTGTTAAAATAGTACAAGTCTAGGATACCCACATCATATTTTCCTAATATTAAACCTTGCTGTTCTACTGCAGATTTGCCAAAAGGAATATAAATTCCTTCACTGACTTGTATGTACTAACTTCAAACAAGTGGCTGTGGGGAGCGGAGGACAATTATTGTGCTTCTGCTGGAATAAATAACATTGCATGTATTATTAAAATCAATAAAAATAATATTTAAAAGCCAAAAAATACAAGTCTCAGGCAAAGTAAAAGTATAAAGCAGTATTTATGGATTAATATAAAAATGGTGTTTATGTTTATCTTATTAAAGAATTCTTTATCGTGAAATACAGAGTGGCACCCAATTACTGTTTTTTCCCTGTGTCCACTTACCATGATAAGTTTTGCAGAGGCATTAAATTGTTTCTTAGAAACATTTCTGCTGAGCTTTGCTGAGAATTCTTAAGAAGCAAATAAGGTTAAGGAGCTGCAATTTTTATTTTTTTATTTATTTATTTTTCATTATTGTTATCTTTAGCTAGGTCTAATTCAAGTCTGTTATCTCTATGTGGTAGGTTGACCCTGGCAGGACACCAGGTGCCCACCAAAGCCATTCTATCATTCCCCCTCATCAGCTGTACAGGGGAGAGAAAATATAACAAAGGGCTTGTGGGTTGAGATAAGGACAGGAGAGATCACCCACCAATTAACGTCACAGGCAAAACAGACTCAGCGTGGGGAAAATTAACTCAATTTATTACCAATCAACCAGAGTAAGGTAATGAGAAATAAAACCAAATCTCAGAACACCTTCCCTCCACCCCTCCCTTATTCCCAGGCACAACCTCACTCCCAGATTCTGTCCCTATCCCCCCACAGTGGCGCAGGGGGATGGGGAATGGGGTTTACGGTCAGTTCATCACATGTTATTTTCTGCCGCTTCATCCTCCTCAAGGGCAGGACTCATCACACTCTTCCCCTGCTCCAGTGTGGGGTCCCTCCCACGGGAGACAGTCCTCCATGAAATTCTCCAACATGGGTCTGTCCCATGGGCTGCAGTTCTTCATAAACTGCTCCAGCATGGGTCCCTTCCACAGGGTCACAAGTCCTGCCAGCAAACCTGCTCCATGGGCTCCTCTCTCCACAGATCCGCAGGTCCTGCCAGGAGCCTGCTCCAGCATGGGCTTCCCACGGGGTCACAGCCTCCTTCGGGCACCCACCTGCTCCGGCGTGGGGTCCTCCCCGGGCTGCAGGTGGATATCTGCTCCACCGTGGACCTCCCTGGGCTGCAGGGGGACAGCCTGCCTCACCGTGGTCTTCCCCACGGGCCACAGGGGAATCTCTGCTATGGGGCCTGGAGCACCTCCTCCGCTTCCTTCTTCACTGATCTTGGGGGTCTGCAGGGTTGTTTCTCTCACATGTTCTCTACTCCTCTCTCCAGCTGCCATTTCTGTGTCCCAGCAACTTTTTTTCCTTCTTAAATATGTTATCACAGAGGCGCTACCACTATCGCTGGTGGGCTCGGCCTTCGCTGGCAGCAGGTCCATCTTAGAGCCGGCTGGCATTGGCTCTGTCGGACATGAGGGAAGCTTCCAGCAGCTTCTCACAGAAGCCACCCCTGTAACCAACCCCTCCAGCTACCAAACCCTTGCCACACAAAGCCAATACAGTCTACTATCTACCTGATTCCTTTTTAATTAAGAATATCTATCTCCCAGTTAATTGTCCTGGGAAAACTTAACTTCTGACAAAACACACCCTATCTTCATCCTGCCATTAAAGCGCTTAATTAACTTATTTTAAATTGAAAACAAAAAGATTAATTCAATGCAAATTCACAATTATGTTTTCCATCTACAAAATAACTTTCAGTGAAAACTATTTTTACTTGAAAAAAAGCCAATTCTGTCCACTAGTGACTTATTTTGTCATTTTCTGCTCTGTATTGATATGTTGTATTTTGTAACTGACATTATAAGTAGAACAGGACAATGAACCTAAATTATGTAATGTACTTTCCACTTGGACATATTAGACAGTTACTAGTTTATGTTTCCTGTGAACTTTGACCTCTTTGAAAAATATTACAGGGAGGAGAGATGCTAGTATGTCAGTGGGCAATGGAGTATTCAAACTTACTAACCACATAGAGATAATACTTTTCCATTTTCATGTATCCAGGCAGTTTATGCTGACTGTGGCCTAGATGGTGATACACTGAAAAGATTTTGAGAGTAGTATAAGAAGTCAGAGTATACATAAAATGTGCACAATTTCTAGTATGTTTGTTCAATGGTGGAGAATGGTTTGTGCCATTAATTAAGTAGGAATATATTTACCACATGTATAAATGTTTGCTGTTCCCATTAATCTCTACACTCTTAATGTAGTAAATGTAATATTAGTTAAAGACTTGGTAACTTAGATTACTTAGTTTCTTCTGGTTTAACTTCATTCATTCAATGGTGTCTTGTCTTTGCATATTTTTCCCTCTGGATTTATTCAGTATGTTAGTCATTAATTCTCTCTCTGAAAAAAATCTTGCAAAACTATACAGTTGTAAATATGACAAACACATGTCTTAACTGTGTTTCTGGTTTAATGTTCATAACATCATAGTAACAAGAAATCATAGGAAACGTAATTACATGACATCCCCTTAAATGTACAGAGTTGTGTTCTCAATGCTTGTTGTTTGAGAAAAATATTGATTTAATGGGCTGACAAGCCATTAAAACTTGAGTGCATTTTAACAATTTATTTCCTGGAAACTTTGTGGTCAGAGTTCTTAAAAACTAGTAGATTTGAGTAGGGATAGGCAAAACTAGCTGCTGTGATAACGTAAAGAGCCACTGAAAACTAAAATACAACATAACAAATCTGGAGAGTTACCTAATGGACAGATGTTGCTATTGTTCTGGCTGATGCCTCATAGATGTATTTCACATCTGGCATTCAACTGTATTTTCAGCTTGCTTGTTTCTGAAATGTGAAAACAGCCGTTGAATAGTGATTAGGATAGAGATGTGTGTGCTTGGCAAAGGTTTCTACAACTGAAATATCTGGCCCATACAGCACAGATCTGCTTTGTATAGATAAAATAAATTTATTCCACTAAATTTTGGTTATTTATAATCAGGAGCAACATGTTCAAAAGTGTATGTGCTTAAAAGATGACTGAATTTCTTTCCATGTTACTTAAATAAAGTTCGAATAATACTTCCTTTCCAAATAAGACCATTCCTTCTGCACTAAACATATTTTGCATAATTATTTTTTGTCAGTAAAAGACAGATTCATATGTACTGAGATTACCTGACTTAACTGATTCACCAGACCTATCATTTCCCAGATTAACCAATACATGTATGCCTCTGGTATTTTTAGGAAAAGGTAGCTTCATATGCTAAATCTATTAGCTAACACCAACCTTTTAAGATGGCATAAGAGATTCATTTTCCCTATTCTTTTTTTTTTGTCTACACTTCTTTTATATACACTTACTTTGGTAAGTTCTAAAGCCACCACCTTAGACTATTTTTATACAATCACAAGGCAAAAAAGCATGATTTATTTTGAAGAAGTTAAGAGATCCAGACGATGCCTTCATACTTTGAAGACAGATTGTGCCACCTTCCAGATTTAAGGAAAAGACATGCTTAATGGAAGTAAGAACCAACAAGGAAGTTCTGAAATTTCACTATGTCGAGAGATATCACTCCAAATACAGCGTACTGAACCAGGAAAAGAAGCTGAGAAGATGAAATGTTTTATTTTTTAATGGTGGGCTAGTCAACCGAATTCCCCAAAGCAAGAATTTGTTGATATAGCATCTACTATAAAGTATAAAACACCTGGGAGTAAGATGAAACTCAAGTATAACCACAGCCTGCAGCCTTGACCACAGATGCTTCGCTGTGAATACTACAAAGCTAAAGGGAAAAAAAGAAATAGAAATTTTTCTGAAACTCTGAATATTCAGAAGCTGAGAGAAAATAGGATAATTCTGTTGTCTCTTCTGTGTTCTTACTGATACTTTCTTTAATATGTATGTAAAGAAAATAAATAATCTACCATTTAATTGTCATACCTTAAAAATAAGTAACACAGTGAAAATAAGTATTCTGCCTAGCATGTTTCCAAGTCCTTTCTTCCCTCCTCTTTCTTCTTCACCTTTAAAGCATCTAATTAATGTCTTGTTCAATATGAGTTGCACTGTTTTTGTGATTCCACTTTGTTTTCAAAATTGTATGAAATCACATGAGGGGCAAAAAATAATGTCAGTGAACATGTCATTCCAGTTAATAACCTTTCAATGGGAAGGCTGGGTGAGGGAGAAGTATTTTTTTCCATTTTTCCTCTGGATGGTTGCATTAATTACTGACAGAACCACAATGTTGCTTGTAAAAGCCTGAAAACTGAGTAATTTTGGTAATTTTGCTTGTAAAAGCCTGTAAACTGAGTCAGGATTCTGCTCTTTTGGCTAATCTTATTTACTCCCTGACCCAGCCTGACTCCCCACTTAAAACACTGGTAAAGCATCTGTCAGGCCTAAGCAGACCTTTGTGCAGTTTATATGTATATTTCTTTGTTATGATTTTGGAATTTAAACAGAAGATGAGATATCACATTACTGAGGGTATGGTAGTGAGAAGAACTTAGTCTGTTTTTCCAAGGAACTCAGGACAGAAAAAATAAATCGGTGTCATAATCAATATTCTTGCTTGAAGATTGACTACACCTTTGGCCTTCTGTCATACCCTGCCCCTCTGCTTGTTCTCATGGAAAACCCTCCTGTCATGGCAGGACTAAAGCGAAGCAGCCCTAAAGACCACACTGTGATGACTACCCTTTACTGCAGCAGCAGGCTAACTGGAGTCTCTCTCTCTCTCTCGAACCACAGTAAAAGGAGTGGACAGAAGCAAGAGGTAAGTACAGGTGTGGAGGGGGTAACTAGGTCCAAGAATCTAATGAAGTCTCAGTCCCTCAAACTAGATGAAGTAATTTGTTCCTGGAGGAACAAATCTGCCACTGCTGCTGTGTCAGACAAAAATTCCATCAGTACCTGGAGGGGATTCCAGAAAAAGCCCTTTTTATCTCTGAGGAAGATATTTGCCTGTGTGGTGGGCTGACCCTGTCTGGACGCCAGGTGCCCACCAAAGCCTCTCTGTCACTCCCCGCCTCAGCTAGACAGGGGAGAGAAAATATAATGAAAGGCTCATGGGTCAAGATAAGGACAGGGAGAGATCACTCAACCAATTACTGTTACAGGCAGAACAGACTTGACTTGGGGAAAAATAACTTAATTTATTGCCAATCAAGCCAGAGTAGGGTAATGAGAAATAAAACCAAATCTTAAAACACCTTCCCCCCACCCCTTCCTTCTTCCCAGGCACAGCTTCACTCCTGGATTCTCTACCTACCCTCCCCCAGCGGCACAGGGGGACGGAGAATGGGGGTTATGGTTAGTTCATCACACGTTGTCTCTGCTGCTCCTTCCTCTTCAGGGGCAGGATTCATCACACTCTTCCCCTGCTCCAGCGTGGGGTCCCTCCCACGGGCTGCAGTTCTTCATTAACTACTCTAGCATGGGTCCTTTCCATGGGCTGCAGTCCTTGAGGAACAGACCGCTCCAGCGTGAGTTCCCCCGCAGGTCACAATTCCTGCCAGAAAACCTGCTCCAGCGTGGGGTCCTCTCTCCGCAGGTCCTGCCAGGAGCCTGCTCCAGCATGGGCTTCCCACGGGGTCACAGCCTCCTTCGGGCACCCACCTGCTCCGGCGTGGGGTCCTCCCCGGGCTGCAGGTGGATATCTGCTCCACCGTGGACCTCCCTGGGCTGCAGGGAGACAGCCTGCCTCACCATGGTCTTCACCACGGGCTGCAGGGGAATCTCTGCTCTGGCGCCTGGAGCACCTCCTCCCCCTCCTTCTTCACTGACCTTGGGGTCTGCAGAGTTAGTCCTCTCACACATTCTCACTCCTCTGTCTGGCTGTAGTTTCTGTTGTGCAGGGGTTTTTTTCCCCTTCTTAAATGTTATCCCAGAGGCACTACCACTGTTGCTGATTGACTTGGCCTTGGCCAGCAGCAGGTCCGTCTTGGAGCCAGCTGGTATTGGCTCTGTTGGACATGAGGGAAGCTTCCAGCAGCTTCTCACAGAAGCCACCCCTGTAACCTCCCCACTACCAAAACCTTGCCACACAAACCCAATACAGCCTGCCCCACAACTTTGCCACCCTATGTTACTCTCTACTTTGTCTGTGCTAATATTGACCTTGACTCTAAGCTTACACATCTTGAGGCTGTATGGACAAGACAAGACTCAGTCCTATTCTTTTATTTCAGATATACGAACATGTACCTTCCCTCAGGATTTGTGATGGCTTCCCATTTGTAAGCACAACCAAGCATTGCATTAATGGCAGCAGCATGAAAGACACTGATGGAGGGGTGGGGAGAGTTATGAAGACATTTTTCAACTAGATATATTAATTTCAGTTTAATATTGTGGATCATTCATAACTTATAACTTAAGAAGTCATTTAACAATCCCTAGTTCTAAGATAACGACAGACCTCAATTACAAGCTCACTCATGAAGTACTTAACATTTAGCTTTAATAGTAATTAGAACAGTCATTTTAAAACTTCTTGTTTCCTCTTTCATTTAATATGCACTCCTTTTTTTTCATCACTTTCTATGGAAGAAGTTTAACTACTCTTTGTGCTAATCAAGCTGGACCAAGGACTGGGGACCAAAGGAGAAGAACTAGGTGAAAAACAGAAGCCTAAAACCTTCCTTCATTTCTTAGAGTAAATTTAAAGAAATGCAGGAAGGTAGACATTCTAATAAATAGTCTATAGAAAATAACAACATTCTATTACAAACATGCATGATACCAAGATTCGGTGATCTTAATTTATAGAAATAAAACTGTGGACTTAAGTCTCTAGTTCATTAAACAATATCTACAGTTTTAAAAGGTAGATGTGTCTGTCAATAAATGTGTTTGTGTGTCAGTGCTCTTAGAACTCTTAAATGTTTCTGGCCAGTTATTCTTTAGAAAAAGTTCAAAATTAATAAAAAAGATCATGCTAATTCACTGAGGTCAGGCAAGTGTCCCTTGGAAAGAATAGCATTGAGTTTTAAAAAGCAGAAAACCAGTTAATACATTAAAAGCCACTTAACTTATTATTCAGAGGTTTCAAATAGAAAAAGCTGTGTCTGCACCTAACCTATAACTGGAATGATAAGAGAACAACCCTACAGTCATCTAGAGACTTTGGCAATATCCTGAATCATGTCTGCATAGCACCAGAAAACTGCTGTCTGTACTCTACCAAGCCTTTCATTGACAAAAGATATAGTGAAAAAAGTGGTAGAACTATGCTTCCATAATTAATGAAACTTATTTCCATATAAAGACATGTCCAAAATATCTTGATATTTTCTATGTGATGATCAATATTATGGTCTATAATATAGAATTCAGCACATAAGGAGAAGTTGGTATCAAATTAAAAAAATGTATGTAAAGCAAAATAAAAACCAAAATATATGAAAGCAGATGCTCAACCCCATGCTCAGAAGATAAACAAATAGACCCAAATAGACCATAGCAGCATCTGAGAGTAGTAAGATAGTGAAACACTTTCCAGGTGCTGCACAATCTGAAAGCCACTATCAATACTAAGTGCTAACATCTCCTGGCAAGAAGAACTTGCCAGTTTCTAGGCATACAAATGTGAAATTTGGATAATGAAAATATGTAGAGCTGCACTAAGAAAGTCAAAGTAAATGTCAGTTCCTCAACAACACCCTCAGAAAAAGGAGCAACAAATCTGTTTAAAAAGAAGGACAAAAAAGTAAAAAGCTGCATGATAAGAGACAAGAGGAAATTTGTGAATAATAGCACCAAAGAGACAGAAACAGCTGCTGTGAGAAGTGATAGTAAAACACTTTACCAACTCAACAAGATACTAAGTGGCAAATTTACATTAGCTAAAGGTTGTATTAGTAAAAAACAGAGAAAGACCACAAAGACAGTTTACCATGTCATCCATCTGTGTACTTGATTTTCTAAGCTTTCTCTTCTTTTTTATATGAAGTCCAATTTTCTTCTCTTCACTTTCAAAACTGTGTTCACAGCCTAACCTCCTCTTGTTTCTGACTTTTCATCTGTAGAGTAGATGACTGTTCACTGATATTTCCACAGTCTGTCTCTCTTGCCTGTGTGAGACAATTGAAGAAAACACCTTTGTGCTCGGTCCCATCCTTTGCTCAAATATGGAGGAGCTCTGTGTAAGTGTTGTGAAAAAAATATTATTCTTTTCCTTCCTTATTGCCCAGGATGGGATCAAACTGTATCAACAATATTTTTGACATACTAAGTTATTTTTCCTTAAAGACCTTTAATGATGTGGTATTAACAACATCCATATATAATATCAGGTCAATGCTTCATTTAATTCACTAATTTGTGGCACAGGTAAAGAATGTACTGTTAATTTTTGTTTACACTTTTATGTCCTTGAAGATTTTTATTATTAACTGTTCTTCTTGAGACAAATGAAAATATTTTTCCAATCTTTCAACAACTGCCATGTTTGCTAAGCGCTTCAATTTCTGTTGTTTGCCTCAATATTAACTCAGGGTGATGTATATCTTTCTTGCAATGCAGTGCCCAGAAGTGGACATGATAACATTGTTGAACAATATGGGGTTTACCCCTGCTTTTCTTGTTATGCAGGGTTTTGCCTCTATTCTCCTCTCTGTATATTCCAGTGTGAAGTTTACCTTGCTTCACAACAGCATGGACTTTGTGATTCTTCTTCAGTTCATAATGTAGTTCATAATGTAACAAGCGGAAGAACATCCTCCTTCATTTTATAGTTGGCTATTCCTCCCAAACCATTGTCTCTGAATTTTATCAATTTTTTCTAACCATTTTCAAACTATTTCAGTATATATAGATTGAATTTTAATCCCACTCTTTGTTGCTCTTACATTCCCTCACAATTTCTTATCTGCTAAGGCAATAAACTTAGCCTCTACTTCATCATTTAATTCTTCACTGAAAATAGTGAATACAACTGGACCCAGAACTGACCTTGTAGCACCCCTATACAAAACCACACTGGAATGAAATAGCTTTTTACCCCTTCTGTTTCTTTCTTGTTGATTTGGTTAGAGAGCTGCAATATAGGCACCATATGGCTTATCAACAATAAACTAATGTATTTAGGTATATTTTTCTAGCAATAGAGCTCAAAATAAGAGCTCAGGAAAACAAAGACAAAAAAATTACGCAACAGCCTGCATAACAAGACAGAAAGCTGATAATAAAGGAGAAATCTAACAAAATTTCACAGTTCCAAATTCAAACATTAAATTAGAAAAAAAATCCCGGATATATGAAGCAGGTGAATTCTCGCACTTTGACAATAATGCCTATGCCAATAAGAATGTACAGAAAGAAGTAAAATGTGAAAGTTGGAAAGTTAATATTAACCAGTTTAAGTAAAATCTATGCATCAAAGTAAGAACTTCAAGACCTTCACCTTTCTTTGTCAAATCCTAATTCCACCTTATTGTGTACTTCTGAAATCTACAATTTACCAAAGCTATGTAGACAAATGTCTAAATGGCTGTGAAAATAAATACACCCTAGAAAAGAGATATTAAAAGAAATGAACTAGTAACAGCTGCTGAGGTATGTCAAAGAGTTTTGCAATCCTTCTCTTTACTGTTATCCATAATAAGAGATGGAAATGTTTAGACTGTGTGTTAAGAATAAATTTATGGAATCTTTTATAACAGGTGTAACTTTGGGCAGCTGGAGGAAGAAGTAAAACTGCCATTTTAATGTGGTTGTGTGTCTTAATAGCATATAGGTATGTTATCTATACATAAATATAAACATACACAGAGGAATTTTGTTGGGAGAAGAGGAAAATTTGACAAAAGAAGCAGCAATCCTGAATTCATCCCTTCCCAGCTGGGTCTTGCCAAAGGGCTGCCTTTGTTCCTCCCATAAGCTTACAATTCAAGAGAACAATACACTCTCTAGCTCCTTGTCTCTCATGAGGAAAGAAGATGTGAAATTACTCACTATAAAGACATGCCATCAGAGAAAAGTAGGACCTAAGACTAACAATGAAAGGGATGATGAAAACTGTTTTACCTCCTCTTTCCAATAAATTTATAGCATTTTTTAGTTCTGGTTCATCCTCGGTGTGTTCAGCTCTTTGAAATGCATCCTTCATATTGTGTTAGAAGGTTGAACTGAACTGTGACTACTCTTCCTATTCTGTCTTGGCACTGTGCTGAAATAAAGTCCGCATTTTTACTGAACATCTGCTGCTGTGGTTTACCTCTGCTTTGCCTAATAAGATGTCTTAATCATAGTATTTTGTTTTTTCAAGGTTTCTTGTCAACAATAGGTTTCCACTCACAGGCCTCAGAATAGTTTTGTTGTACATCCTTAGCACCTGGTCAGGTTACTCCAGGCGAGCTTTGCTCTTTGTAACTGTGTCTGGATTGCATTGCAACTAGCTTCACCATCCAGCTGGAGTTAAATTAGCCATTGATGTAATAGTTGCAAATAGGGCATTGCATGACTGGCAGCTCACTTCTACAGCACAGCATTTTAAAGAGATTCAGCTTTACTAAAAATGTTTTCCCCTTCATAAGTTTTCAGCATTATTCCTGATATCCCGTTTCTTAGTTAGAAGTCTCTGGGTGCTAATACCCTGTGTATTGATGCTTGTTTTCATTTCCCACCTTCAAAGTAGGATTTGATTATATTCTCCATATAATTTATAAAACTGCCTGTGAACTAGGTGCACATCGTTTTTCCTTTCCTGTAGTTTCCCGATGGTGTATACTATGTATGGAAACTGGTAAGTGTTCTTTTTTTTCCTAAATCTGTTATGTCTTGTGGTCTGGACTTTCTTAATTTAATCATATGTACTTTCTCTGAACACTGCCTTGAGCATTTTTCTGCACATTTCAGCCATATTTGCTGTTTAAAGACATTTCTGTGGAGCTAGATCTGTCTCTCGACAATCTCTCATGAAGGCTTTAATCACATCCCACAAATGAGCCTGGCTCTAGTTAGCAAGTCTCTTATGAGTCCAGTGCTGCGTGTGGATGCCAGAGTTCTCAGCTGTGTAATGTTAGTATTAGTTTTGGATGTAAAACCATGTTATCATATTCCAGTTTCGTTCATTTGTAGGTCATAATCCTCAGGCACCTTTATCCACAGTTCCAGTGTTTCAGTCAGTATTCTTAGTTACAGTATCTCACTCAGCTACTCATTTTTTTCCCTGCCCAATGAGCTGTTTAAGAAATTTCTTTTAATTTTTCTTTATGTTTTAATGGTCACCTTTCCACACAGGATCAGTTTTTGCTTCACACTGCTAGGTTTTTATCTGGAAACATAGTAGTCATGGTTTGTGTTCGTGCTGACCGTTTTGTTTTCAGTCATGCTTTGCATGTGACTTTGGCTCTCACAGCCATAAACCAAACATCCATGTTTCTCCAGACCAATCCTGTTTTTTTCAGGTGGATTATAGTTTCTCTATGTCCATTTGCCCTAGCAGGTTGGGAACCTCCTACCCAGATATTGGACATTCAGAAATCTTGTGCTTATGGCTGTCTGGTAAAAGCCAGTCTATGTACACTGTACTGCATGCCTACACACAGTAAATTCAATATTATTCAGGAATAAACAGAAGTACCATGCTGTGTGTATCTTCTGGGTGCTTTCTGACACCTCCTGGAAGTAGCAGATGTGCTTCTCCTGCCTACCTCCTTTCAAGAGCTGTGAAAATTATTTCATATATTCTCCTCAATTATTCTGCGCATATAGCGCAAATCCTATGTAAAATGGAAGTGTTGGTACTGAATAACTCTATGGTGAATGCACACTTACTTATGTCTTGTAAAAAAAAATTATCCTTTATTAAGACATTTATAAAGATATTACACTGAAACTGAATTCAAAACACTTTGTGTTTTGCAGTCTTCTCCAAAGTCCTTCCTCATGCAAACTGGGTTTTCTCAAAGGTTTAATGTATTTTATCACTTGAAAGTCAGGAGGAGCTGCTAGTTTTGTTTGAGCATGTTTAAAGCAGCTGTATGTCAAGCAGCTGTACTGTATAAGCATTGATTTATTAAAATTCTTTTTAATCAGCAAACTGTATTTGGATATATGTGTGCTAATGGCTCAGAAAGCTTGTTGGTAATTTTAAATCTGGGCAAAATCAGAGGAAGGGAAACTAAAAAGTAAAAACTTGCAGATGGCTGAGATCTATAAAATAAATTACTTTCAAGGAAGTGTCAATCAAGTATTTAAAACTCCCTGGCTCCTTAGGCACATCATCTCATTAAGTTTATTTGTAAGATGATGTTAGCTTTGAAGTGGCCCTTGTTATTCAAGGTGTTCCTGGTGCCTCTGGCTGTTTTTCTGCCAGGTCTGTCATTTCACAGCCTGCCTCGGAACTCTAATACGAGTTAATCAATGAAACTAAAGATCTCCTAGGAACAAATGCCTAGACAAGAAAACAATCTTTTGTTTTGGCTTGCTGTTACAAACTGTCATACACTACAACACAGCAAAGTCCCCCACTGTGTGCTAGAAGCTTTGTTAAAATAAATTTCTCTAAGATGTGAATGTTATTCCAAGCAGAACACACAGACATTCATGAAATTACTGGCTTGAAGATAAGCAGCTCACTGGGAGGAAAAACATGTCTCAGCTTAGCCTGATTTCAAGATAGCAGCTCGGACATGCAGGATTAGATTTGAAGAGGAATTGTGCTCCAAATCTGGGCCCTGCTTAAACGATTAGGTGGGAGGTAGGTATAAAACAGTTTTGTTCAAGGTCACTAGGCTCAGTAGGTTTAATTTTTTCTTAAAACATCTGCAACAAACACTCAGGTTCACTTTAATAGAAAGCATAAGTTTTCTCCAGATAGAATAATACTGAAGGACAAAAAAGAAACAGAAAAAGAAAATAAATACTTTCCTTGGAACAGATGTTGTAAATTTTTGTTTGTTTGTTTTATATGAAGGAATTCATACAAATACAAACAAAATTATTAGCACTGAAGTCATCCCAGGCATTTGTTTTGACATACACTTATTTGCTGCATATGTTACGAAAGGATCTCATTACTTGATTTCAGATAAGAATTTGGACTCAGTCTATGGGTTGCTTATCTATAAGTACAGTTGTGCCAGCAATGTGAACTCTGAGAAAAATATCAAGAAGAAAGATAGATTTGTTTTCTTCTTGGTAGGGTTACATTTCATTGCAATGAGAGATTACAGTTATATAAAACCTTTCATTTCTAAGAAACTTTTTCTGCTTGACAAACTGCATGCATGTATGAATCATTTCACAGAACTAGAACTATTTTCACCCAACACTGAAATGAAATCAGCATGGCAGGTGCTTCAACAGTATGGCACAATAATTTCGGAAAGGAAGAAGGAAAGAAAGTGCTAAAATAAAGCTTTACAAAGAAAGAGTGTGATCAGCCATTCAAATTAGAACATAGAAATGCTTGACCTGTTTTTAGTCAAAGTTTTCCTTGTGAAGAAAGTCACATGAAAAGAAACCAAATAATTTTGCTGAAAAGCGTTCAATCTATATATTTTAAATCTTTAATTTTATCAGTCAAGCTGGTTCTTTTGGCACCTAAGACTAAAAGAGGTAACACATACAGAGAGGTAAAGTTTCTAAGCAGATAAAAAGAAATGATTGTGAAGCACCCTGTCAGCTATTTGAAATGAGAAAGTTGCTAACAGCATTTTAAGAAGAGATACATCTCCTCAGGATTTCTGCATATAGTTCTCATGGTCAAATACTATGGCATAAATTCTTGACAGCTTGATCAAAATAGATTGTACTTGGCATTTTCCATATCTGAAGCAAAATAAATACCATAAACAAGCCTTTCAGTTTATACTGCTTTTCATCATGATATTTAGTAAGGATGCAGAACACTTTCCTTTGAGCTGTCAGTGGGATTCTCCTGCCCCCAGGGTATGATCTGCTGCACATGTGGACACCAGTGGCAAGGCTCCTGCTCTGTCTGGCCCCAGGACAGGATCCCCTCAGGAGCTCAGCAGTGCTCCACTTTCATTAGCCATGTGTTTGCAACTGAGTGGATAAACATATGCTGATCAGCCAATGGAGAAAATCTCCTTTGCAAACATTAATTCTCATGATACACTTGAGAGTTAAGCAAGTTTTTATTATACTGATTTCACACACAGGCAACGCCTGAGACATGAAGGCAAAATTAGGCTGCAAACAGAACACTTGCCACTGAGAATGAAATCTAGGAATACTGTTGACTTACAATTCCCTGTTGTAGCTAGCAGGCAAATTTCTTTCTTAAAACTACTTAACACTGAAGTAACTTGATTTAAAAGTTTTCAGGACAATTGTATACCAATGAAAGCTACTAAATGCTGCCTTGTTAAATTCTATTAAGCCTTAATTGGAGTACACACCTAGCATAGGTCAGTTTAAAGAATCTTTATTGTTTTTAAAAAGTGTGAAATATTATAATTGTGCACACCACAGCTCAATTAATAATAAATATCCCTTATGCTTAAAAGTCATAGTAGTAATTTATGGAAGTAATTGGAAGTACCACTTCTGCAAAGTAGGGAGTGAAGTGCTGTTCAGAAAACTATGCTGAAAATGGGAACTTGATATTATTTTGGCTGAAGAAAAACATTTGCAGTATTTTTTTTCTCTCCTGTAGGTTCTTAGGGTTTTTTTTAGTGTCAGAAGATAACAACAACAAAAAGTACCATTATTGGAAATTTCAGACTTACTATTAAAAACTACCTGCCTGAAAATAGACCAGAAACAGATTATAACATTGGTCCAGTAAACTGAAGATGCCAATTGTTAATATGTACGATCAAGAGAGATGATACAATAATTGTTTCTGCTTAGCAATTAGATTAAGAGTATTTGCATTTCAAACCCGGATTCAGTTTTCATTACTGAAGCAGCAATGAGAATTGCAGCAGCAGTTTGAACTGCAAATCAGGAGAAAAACATTCACAGTTAACTCCATATCCAGCCAGATGTACAAGATGGGCTTCTTAGCAGTGTAGGAAAAAGTGAGTTTAGGATCCACATGGAACAAAGATGAGGGTCTGAGGTTATGCTGGGACCGAGGTGCTTCTGCTACTGGAGAGACAGGGTCAACCTCTTGTAACATTGTAGCTGGATCTGCTAGCACTCAAGGATCAAGATGAGAGCGTTCATAATCTTTCTCAGATAGTAGGGACTGATTTCTCAGTCTGAAATCTTTGTTGACAATGAAGAGATTAATCTAATTTGCAGCAAAACTTCTGAAAAGTTATTAGGAATGCACTTCTAATGTTGAGGAGGGAGAAGTCCTACAAAGTGCTACCTAGAAAAAGAGTCATTATACATCATTATTTTTTGATAAAGACTCAAGTAACCATTTCCCAAGGACAATTAAAGAATTTTAAATTCTTTTTTTCTCTTAGAAAGAGTTGGACAAAATTATGTCTTAGGGTTCTTTTTATTCCATTCTCCTATGTTTTAGTGGTAACTCTTGCTACCATAACAGTATTTAGAGAAAATGCTCTTCCCTGAGCATTTATTTAGGTGATTCAATGCAGTATATGACTCATGTTTTGACTTCACCTAACTGACAAAAAGTGTGCTTAAAACTGTGGGTCTTGGTACTAGTCTGAGGCATACGTGAGGTGGAATGGAAACAAAAGGAAATGGTCCTCTCCTGGATTCTGGGATTGGTCTCTACTAGAGCACTGCCTGTTTTCCAGCAAGACTCTTTAGAACTTCATCCCTAAGACAAGAATGCAGTGCAACTGAAGACAGTCCAGCTGACCTATATCATACAGCAGATACGTGCCTTTCCTGAAAAATGGAGAGTAAATGGAGGTTTATCCACAGCTGATGTTAGAGTAGCCTCTTTTGTGACTTTACAATAGTTTTGGTTTATCTAAAGAGCATGTTCTTTAAATACTAGCAAATTAAGTCTCCTGGGACATGATGTGAGTCAGCCACACAGTCTTTTTCAGTGGCTCAGTTCAAGTCACGCTTTCTGAAAAAGTCACCAAGAACCATGATTTTATAAAACCAACCATGTTCTGTATCAGACTTTCTGCTCACATTCAAGCAGTGTAAGTAGAACTCTGGGTTTTACACCAGCCCATTAATTTTAAATGGTTGATCCACACTTTTGATTCTCTTTCTTTTAAACTTTGCAAGCAATGAGAATGGCTATGACAGTGTCAAAAAAACCACTGGTTTGTTAGGTGTAATGCAGATAGGTGCAATGTAGGTTACTTCATGGTGTGATGCCAGTGCACTTCAGTTCTGACCTTTGTTGTTTCAGATATGTGTTACTGAAGGCCTCTTAAAATGTCACAAAACAAGCTGTGATCAGACAGTTGCACTTAACTCTCTGCAAACAAAATGGACAGGATAAAGTCATGCTTAAGAAGATACTTCATGATGATGAGTAGTATTTAATTTTGTACCTCTTTTTTTTTTCTTTTTAAACTGTATGCAAAAATATAACTCAGAATTTCATGTTTTCTGAAAGATTAAAATGTATATTAAGATTGCACATAACAAAGAGCTTTCCTGCTAGGACTTGCGAAATCTGCATGGAAGCAAACCCACTGATATCCAGCCAGTGCACAGTACTCTGGGCTGAGACATTACCCCAGACTACTATCCAAGCCCAGAAAAAGAAATGTTACATGAGCAGTACCAGCACCGCCCAGGGATATGGGAAGAGCAAGGCCTTGCTGGCACTTCCAGAAAGCTTATGATTGGACTGCCTATTTCCAGGGATATTGTAAAATTTGGACAGATATAATCATGTGTGAAAACAAAGATGCTTCTTCCTTTGCAAGTGCCCTCATACCCAGACACTTCATTGTGTGGGGTGGTAAGACAAACTGACAAAGGCCCTGAAATCAGGACTGTCCTGGTCACATGCTGAAGAAGATCATTCTTATTTCACAGTTACATCCACTTCTGAAGCAAAATGAAACAGAAGTGATGGCATAGAATAACATAGATCAAGTTTAAGAAGGGCTTAAGCAAAAACTCTTAACTAACTGAAACTTTGGGTCATTCTAGGCAATTAATCAATCTGCTTGCTAAGAAAACTTCTGTTAAGTATTTGTTCAACTCTCTTCACATCCAGTCTGCCTTCATGACCCATGCATATTCACGCATTTGAGTTTTCACTCATCAAGATGCTCACAGGAACAGTGATCCACTGCCACTGAAGTCAATGGAAAAAGACTCTTGCTGATTTCCATTGGAGAAGGCCCAAAACACACACTTTAAGTTTTACACTGTAATCTCACACATCAAGCGTTAAATACTTGCACATGGGAGCAGTTGCACCCAGATTGACTATATTAAGTCAGCATGGGACATTGCTCAAAATACAGGACTACAGATGTCTCAAGAGCTCTGTTAGAAAAGTCAGGAAACAGAAGGAATATGATGCCGTTTATAAGACACAATCATAATTTAACAATACAGAAATATCAGAATGCCAAATACAGTTTTTGCAGTCCCTGAAAACTTGTAATCACCTTGTACAGTTAAAAAAAAAAAAAAAAAAAAATTATTTTTTTAAAAAAAAAAAAAATGCCTCTCTTTTGGTTCACCCTGAGAAAGGAAAGAAAATGAACTTGTCAAATGAATTATATGCTGTGACCCACTTGCTCGGGTCTGTTCATTAAACCAAGCCTTTTATAAAACATTGTTCCATATAAAAATTGTCTTTGCTGTTTCTTCCCAGCTGCATGAAGGTCCTTCATTCAAAATTTCACTTTATTCTGCTAATTAATTACACATGCCTTTGTAGCTCTAACTTTAAAATGTTATTTGAAAGAGAACATGCTTTTGAATCAATATCAATCACACTGTTTTATTTTCTTAAGGGAAAAAAAGGATGCTCAAAGGAAATTAGTCTTATGTCTACACTAACTTGTTTCCATATAGAATGTTCTTCTGGCCTTTGGAAAGTCTGCAGCATTGCTCACATATATTTACAAGTCTCTCTATAATGAATTTTCAAAATAACTTCTGGGTTTTTATTTGACTGTTTTGTTTCAAGAAAGGTGGAGTGCAGAGTGATGTCCTTATCATCACAGGACTGATATTGTGAGTTTGCTGTTCTTTGTCCCTGGCACATGATTCTTGGTTACCCAAATTGCTCTCAGCAGATCAAGGTGGGACATGGTGGAGTTCTCCAACATGTGATAAAGAGTGGTAAAGACCAACCCTGACCTTTCTGCTTCATACTGTCCTCTCCATATTGCTGCCAAGAAGAAAAAAAAATGTGTGCAGCAAAGTAGTTTATAAAAATGAAGTTTAAGTATACCAAATAAAGAGGTTTCAAAGTACACCTGTTGAGATTTCCCCCTGTATAGACCTCTATATTGCTAATTCCCAAAATGTGATGTTTGTTATCATAATATTTTTTTCAAATACAACAAAATCACTCAATCATGTGAAAATTGCCTTTTTATTTTTCGTTTTTCAGAAATGTTTACTTTTCTTGGGACAGGGAAAAAGCAAGACAAAATAGTATGCCCACATACTGGTAGTATTGATAAGTGGACACCATATTCTAGTTTATCTACTATATATTATTCAAATTATACAGCAAACCCAGTCAACTATTGCATTGCAGCTTTTATAAAAATGTTTTTTGGGAAATACTACAACAAGTACATTTCAAAGTAAATATTGTTAGCCTCATAAAGAAATCTTCAGGCTTGGAAAGGTGAAACAGTTTGCTCCATATAAACAGTAAATCTTTGAGCAGTAAGATGACAGAGTTGAAACTCAATCCAAAGTTCTGCCTCTTAGCCTAGGGTTCTACAGGTAAACATGCTGCTTCCAATTTTACTTTTGATATTTTTTTCTTTCTTATTTCCACTATGAAATGCTATTTTCTACAGAGAGAAAAATATTTGATGGCAAGAAAAGCAGTGTATCTCAAAGTAAAGCTTATTAAATTTTATAAAAATTCTATACATCATAGTACAGGAATATTCCTTTGAACTCCAGAGTCTTCAAAGCACTGCGCCCCTGAATCTACCCAAGCAATGTGTACCACTGCTGTGGAGAGGCTCTTATTCTAGATGCAGTTTATTTGGTATCTTTTTGAGAGAAGAAAGTCAGTCTTGTCTCACAGAAATCTTTGAAGCTCATTCTAATTAGAAGGACTTCTATTATTTTACTGTTTTCATTCTCTCCACTCTTTTTTATGGCTAAAACTATTACAAGAAAATGGTCTTAGCAGTTGGCTGCTTAGCACTTCATCTGTTCCTGCTGCTTATTCTTCCCTTGAAGTCACACTCCTGTGCTAAAGGCACTGAACTTCTCCCTGTAGCCATCGGTCCTTATGCAATAAAGCCATGCACCAGAGACATCAGATGCAATTAGGCTGTAAATCAAACAAGCAGGGAGAATGCCAGAAGTAAAGCCATCATCTCTTCAGGCTGAACAACACAAGTCTTAATAGTTTAAGTCAAAACCTAGTATGAACAGTAAGTTTTTCACTTGCTTCCATGATCTTATAGCTACATCTATAGTAATATTAATACCAATGTTAATAGTGATACTAATAGTAACAACAGCATCATACAAATTCAGGTAAACTGTCAGTGTATCTTGGAGATTCCTTTTTCATTGTTGACAACAGATGTTTTCCCTGTTTCTTTAGGAGATTCTTGTGTTCTTCAGAAACCATCCAGACCCAGCGACACAACAGCAGTCTGACTGACCCAGAGCCTAAGCCTTAATATTAGCTGCTCAACACCAGTGAGTTAGAGACTGTTACAGACAGCTTGTGGGAGAACACACTAAAAGTGCAGCTCCACACATTTCTTTCTCTGTCAAATACACAAGCACCAAAAAGTAAATTTATACAAATTTATACAATAAATTAAGATTTTAAATTATTATAGTTAACCCATTATGGAAACAATTTAGGAATATTTAGTTTGTCTTAGATATTTTCTGTTCTGTCAGGGGGCCCACTTGTGTCTTTAACACAACAAACTACAGGCATTTGACTTCAGTAAGACCATTCATTCTGCCCATATTAAAATGATCATTGGAAGATTGTGGAAACTGAGTTTTGTGCTTACTAGATTGTCATGACTGTATTCATCCCATTTGACACCTTCATTTTTTCAGATTAATTATTAAGATTTAAACCATATCCGTGGAACATCTTTGCAAGTGTGTATCTCATACGGTACTCATTGATCTCAGTTTTTGTGAAATAAATTGATTCTATTTTCTCTGAACAATTCTCAATTACAAAAAGCCTCTGCATTTGCTATTAATTAGGTGGATTCATTGGTGGTTGTTCTAACTTGATTGCAACTTAACTATCCATCTCAGTATATAAACATTTTTCTCAGATGTGCTAATTTTGTTATATGAAATTTATTTCTTTAAATTATTATTTACTTTGTGGTTGTTCTTGTTCTTCAAGCTCCAGTCATGCTACTTTGTAGTTTTCCCTTCACCTCTGACCAATCTGCAAATATGAATCCTAGAACTACCTGGGCTGACATAACTTGCTTGTATTTTCCTGTGAGATATCTGGAAGTCAAGAACAACCAAATCTGGGTTGAAGAAAGAGTCTTTCTGAAAAAGGTTTTTAATATGAACGGATGTTGTATGTCAGTCACCAGAATCCCCACTGATGTTTGAAGCACCACCTTTGGTTCAGGAAATGAATTGCCTGCTGAAGGAATATTCATAGGAAATATCACTACATGTGTGCTTTTTCCAGTATTTTCTCCAGGTATCCATCAATCACTGACAAAAGAAGGCATGCTAATCTAGAAGGACATTTGATCTAAAACTGTATCCATGCCTCAGTTAAGCAAGGATATTGACAATCTTGTCCAAAACATCTCTCCTTAATTATTGTTCAAAATGTTCTGTCTTTCCATATTTAACTCTTTCTTGTGATCACTACAAAAGATAAAGATTTCATTTCTTTTCCATTCTATTGGTAGCTGTCCTTATTGTCATTGTAGGTCAACGAACATTTCTCTAAGCCTGTCCAGCTCCCCTTCTACCTCCAGCCTAAAATAGATACTAACTCTTTTTAGAGCATGATCTATGAGACAGAGCATTCCTTTCAACTCTGTTCTGTGTTCTCCTGACAGCTGAAGAGCTTCCTCAAAGTTGTGTCTGTGGTGTCTTGTAGATACAATGCTGGTATGACATGGATAAAGCCAAGTACTTGAGTTAAATTACAGAAAAAAAATCTTTTGTATTTTCTTTTGTGCTTGCATAGTTAGTTACCATGCTTCCTTTTGAACTAGATGTGGACAGCAAGATTGTCATGATCTGGTCTACTATCACAGATTCAGTTCCGCAAAATTTCAAGGAGAGTTCTTCAATCTTAGATACATCAGTTCCTTTCTGCTTTTCATGCACCTTTTAATAAAAGTTTACTTATATTGTGTCCTTATGTTCAATGCAGTACTTTTCAAACTTCTGTCATAGAAGTTTTTAATCAACTTGTCGTGATTGATTTAATGGAAACATTTACTCTACACATGGTTCAAAAATCAAAGATATCTTACAGACACCTGCTCTGTTCAGTATCTGAGATGTAGTCAATCTATTGTTCACAGAATAAGCCTTTGTACAACACATAGCTAGTGCCTCACAGCAAGCTTAAAAATTATATAGTTGACCACAGCTCTGTCTCATTTACACAGACAATAATTTGGAGTCATTTTGCTTAAGTACTTTGCTGAACTGCAATATTAAAATATCCCTGCATCTCGACTGTAGTAAATCCAAAACTTCAAGAATCACAGAATTCTCTAAGTTGTCTAAGCAATGCATGCATCTCAGCAATGCGCTCTATAAACAAACCGTCTGAATTGAACTAACTTTCCATGCTCCACACAGGTTTCTTATAAGAAATTCAAACTAATTCTGGCCTGAATCCAGAATGTTTAAAAGATTGTCTGCCATCATGGGAAGAAGACTGAGGCCAAGAGTTCTGCTATTTTGCCACAATGAAACTCTTCACCAGAAAGACATATTTCATCTGAACAGAAAACAATGTTTTCTCCTGAATATATTGAAGACTACATATTGAATCTTCATTACTGTGCATAAAATATTTCACAGAATGCATTGCATTCCAGATAAATGCAAGGCTGAGTTTTGGCTGTATAAAGACATCATGACTGAACACCCCACTCCTCTACCCAACACCCCCCCCCCCCCGCCTCATACACTGTCAGGAACAAAATGATTCAGAAATAATTTTTGCTTGAGGGATTAGATTCTAGCATTAATTTAGGTGGTAGCATAAATTCTCCCAGATTCAGAGGTATGTTCACTCTTTATTTCCAATATATTCAGAATACCTATAGCTTTCAGTAAGATACAAAAGCTAAATGAACTAGAAAGAACAGGAAGAAATTATTTGGCTCCACACTGAGAAACAAACAATCACTGCTATAAAGATGGAAAATGTATAGTGGAGACAAAAGGGGCAGTGAAGCCAAACCACCAGCTTTATACAATAGGGCAAAGAAAAGATATATGTGATTTACACATTTTCATCATGCTAACCATGATGTGAGTTTAGAGAAAGCTTCCACTGTGAATCTTGACAGCCAAAATCAATTGGAAACAGCATGATATGCTGGAATGCCAGGCCGGTGATGACATTCACACATTTATAAGCAGCCCAAATGAACATCCATACTTTGTGTTGCGATGAATGGTGTCTGCGTATGTTCAGTATTATCAAGTCTCCTTATGAGAATGTGTTGGAGTTTCTAGTGTTCTTCTACGATTTTCTCTTCATGTTTAGCTCACTTCAATTTTCTTTTTTAGATTAAGTGACACTGTGATAGGATGTGGTCAAATGATAAGGTCAGAAAAAAAGATTGTCTTTGAGCACTGAGCAATAAATCATTTGAAGAAATTAGAACAAAGGCTGGTAGCAGAATTTTCTCACTATCTTGTGAGATAAAGAATGAAGCTTGGTTATAAATAATTAATGCAAAGTAAAAGTTGAGACCTGTAATACAAGGAAGGTACTACCTTAAATATATCTTTGGCTTTGTCAGATATAAGATTTAAACGATTTAGCAAGCATGTACTTGATTTGAGTCTATAATTACAATGATTACATATGCTGATAGGGTAATTGAATTTGCTAATGACAATTAGCCATTTGCACATACAATTATCCAATTAATGTGCACAATTTCAAATGAAAAATTGTGTCTTTCACAGGTTTTAAAAATAATTTTCTGTATTCTAGATAGCAGTTTACATTGCTACCCCACACTGATTAGCGTTTTTGTAATCCACAGTCTTTAATCAGATAAGCATACTCTTCTACAACTGCCTAGAGCATGTACCTAGCTATAAAGAACGTCAGTGTACACCATGTCTTTACATCATGAGCTAAGAAGAGTGAACAGGAAGCTTTTCTGCAATTTTTTTTGTTAACTGCTCCTAAGTGGAATGCTAATTACACTCAAATAATGGAATAGAGGAGGTGACCGCTGACGACTACTACCATGCTTGCACTTATGGTGATCTCTTAAAATTATTCTGAATATATCTGCTTGATTTTGATCAGTTTAAGCTCTGGAAATTCCCTGGTATAATGCAGTTCAGGAGGCATTCTGCATTCAATAACATCACAGAGCCTTGCAAGAAATAACAGCAGTAACAATGCACACAGCCATCCCCCAAAATAGCCCATCAGTCCCTTCTGGCTGTCATTTTTGTTTCCACCTAGCTGATCATAAGATACTTGTCAAAAATCTGGAAAATTCATTACTGCAAACAGTTCCAAGGAACATAGAAGTTAGCAAAACTGTGAATATGTCAGGTAATGACATTAGGTGAGATCGCTGAATTTCAGTATCACATTTTTTATTACAAACAATATTAATCACTTTTAGTTAAATACAGAGATCCCAAAGCACTTTTCCGAAGTAGTAAAAATCATAAAGTAATAATATAAGCCGGAAGCTTTTACTGTGATCATGTCTGGCCTCCCACATAATACATTCTAGGAGATTTCACCAAGCCATTCTTATCAATTCCTAATGAAGTAACAGAGGCAAAATTGGCATCTTTCCTCTTACTTAGTAAGTCAGTGGCACACTTGCAAATGCAGCTCAGACTTGGACTTCCAGCACTGTTCTTAGTGCAAGAACAAATTCTTATGTGATAGGATAAATGAGGAAGAGAAGCTATCGCACCAAAGGTTTTGACACCAAGCTTTTTTTGCAGTACATTAGCTGCAATGATGAAAGTTACTTCTGGTGGAGAAAAAAAAAAAGCCCACATGAAAACAAAACCAAAAGGAGGGAGCAAGAGAAAAGAAGAAAGAATAGGCAGCTAGGAAGAGCAGTGATGGGATCTCCACACAGAATTCCTCCTCATGGTGGAAAGATGATTGAACACAAGAACAAGTTGCCCAAAGAGGTTGTGAAGTCCCCATGTTTGGAGATACTCAAAACTTAACAGGCCACGATCCTGAGTAGTCTGCTGGAGCTGATCCTGCTTTGAGCAGGGGGTTGGACTAGATCATGTCCAGAGGCCCCTTCCCATCTCAGCTACTCTGTGATTCTGCTACAAATGTTAGGGCACTGAAGGCACTGTGCAACTGATTTAGTGTGTTTCAAAGCTATCAGAAAAAATCACTGCCATTTCACTGGGAATACAGTGCAGATTAGTCATTTAAAGAGATCTCCTAAAGTGAGTTAATCTTTTCTCCCAAACTTCCTATTCATGAGACAAAGAGGCATACAAGAACACCAAATTGTATGGAAAACTCTAATAACAGGGATTCCTACTCTTGAATCTATGAAAACCCAACACTTTACTTCATTTTTGGGTGTCTTGCCTCTGCTTCTCTGCCACTACATCCCGATATGTAGCATGGTCATGTTCATCATTGTCGAATAAACCTCTGTTGTCATTACTTAACGAAAATAGCAGCTTAGCCTACAAGTAACAGTCATTACTAATCTATATAGTTATATAACTTATACCTAGATTCTTAGCTCAGTAATCAAACAATTTGAAATGTATTTAATTTCTGTGCATGTTAAGGGCACAACAAATGATCATATAGATACTGAACGGGAACTTTAGTTTCTCTTGTTATCTGCCATAACCTTTCTGCAGGTTAATGTAAACAAATCTGTTACATATAGATCAGTAGTAATCTGAGAATATTAACATTGTCCAGTTTCAGAAAGGTGTTGGAAAACTTAAGTTTGTAATGTATACAAGGTTCTTAAAAGTAATAGGAACACATTGTATTGTTTTTGAGTCACAGTAGAAAAAGGAAATTTTATTATTAGGGTTGTTATTTTACACTACTTGCAAATTTAGGTTGAATTCTGCCAACAGTTGTCCTTCCCTCTGTTCTCAGAAAAGAAGCCAGGGAGGACTCAGTTCAGAAAACTGATAGATATTCTGCCATCATGCACTATGCCAAGGCTGACAGCATGCCCTCGGCTGTACTGGTTTATTCCCCCGCTGGAGTAAATTCGCGCACACTCTTCTCACCTCTCTGGAGTGTGTGCTGTTATCGCATTGTGATAAAGCATTGGACATAAAAAAATACATGGACTTATTCTATCCTGATGAGATTCTTCATTTTATATGAGTAGTTGAACTTTCACTAGATTCATTAGAAAGTGATTAAGAAAGGACAAAAAAAGTGTTTTATACAAACAGCTCTGCCTATAGGGATTGAAAGTGACCTAAGTGTATTGCATCAGCCCAGTAATCACACGTGTTTATAATTCAGAAGCTTTCTTTGAATTCCTTACCTAAATCATGCAGAGAATGGATGTGACCATGGATATCTCATCTTGCAGGTGAATATCTGATTCACTACAAGGTATTCTGCAGGCCTTTAACCCCAAAGTATTCCTCTGAAGCTCTTCCACCTTCCATAGGCACTTGTGAGATGAATGAGAGTATGCTAGAATTTCCCCAGTTTTCAAGAGATGCTGCTGTTTGTCTTGCAGACAACTTATACATTCTAAATTCATATCATATAGATGGTTAGGTTTACAGGCGATTTAAAGCTTTGGGTTCCTTTCAGTTCTTGCTCTGTGGGAATGTATTCTTAATGGCTAATTTTCTTGAAGTTATGGTTCCCTAACACCAGTGTCCTTGTTTCAGCTGGGATAGAGTTAATTTTCTTTCTAGTAGCTGGTATAGTGCTGTGTTTTGGGTTCAGTATGAGAAGAATGTTGGTAACACACTGATGTTTTCAGTTGTTGCTGAGTAGTGTTTAGTCTAAAGTCAAGGATCTTGCTGCTTCTCATGCCCAGCCAGCAAGAAGGCTGGAGGGGCACAAGAAGTTGGGAGGTGACACAGCCAGGGCAGCTGACCCAAACTGGCCAACGGGGTATTCCGTACCATGTGATGTCACATCTGGTATATAAACTGGGGGGACTAACTGGCCTGGGATGATCACTCCTCGGAAACTAACTTGGCATCTGTTGGCAAGTGGTGAGCAATTGCATTGTACATCACTTGTTTTGTATATTGTGTTTAAAGATAATCAAGAATCATAATCTGGTTTTGTTACTAGCCTGAAGTTATGGAAAACATACTATGTGTAACAGGCCAAACTGAGATACCTTTATTTCTAATGGATTCTATTTTTCCTGGAAAATGCCTCAAACCCACGAAATTCAATGCCAGGGGACTAAAAAAATTGTCTATACAGACAAGGCATCAGTTGGTTTTGTCAATGGCTACCTGCAGCATTCCAATTCTCATAAACAGCAAACACCACAAACCTTAGAAGACATGACAGCAGCCCCAGGTGCAACTTCCTTTGCCAAATTACTCTGCTCAAATTGACAAACTACTTTAGGAAAGGATAGTAATTATCTTTAGAAACACTGCAACATGGGAGAAGCTTGATTTAATTTAATCAGTAGCACTGTAATTTAAGTTATGATGCATGCTTTAATTATTCAAAGCACAAACGTTCTTCTCAGAAAACTTTAATTAGGGATCCAGTCATTGGGAAAACCTAGTCATATATGAGTTTCCTTTCCACAGTCTCTGTGAATATTAGGTTGGGTTTTTTTCCTGAGAATTTTAACTAATTCTGTTTTGCTAATGATTAAGTCCAGCTATGTTAGAATTGTATGACTGATAGAATAATCATATACTTATAGTTAATTATACATTAAATTTACAAATTCATACAATTATATCATTACAGTTTTTGCAACTACTTTTGGCCCAGTTCCTGATATTTACTCTGTTACTCCTTCCTGTCCCAATCATGGAATTTCATATTAATATAAGACTCTTATTTGCAACACTGATTAAATCAGTTAATCACTTATCCCTACCACCTAAAAAAAGTCACATTGCATAAATGGTTCATGTAAAGTAATAAGAACAAAACTACCCCTGAAACAATATTGCTAAAAGCATGATTTTGAAGTCATTCCTAAAACCAGGCAAGATAAGTAAGCTAACAGCAGCACTAGATTAGTGATCATTACAGTGCTTCACATTTACATAACACTTCTAAATATTTCATAATATATACATGACTAAATTAAACCTCAAATGCTTCCAAGAGACAAAGGAATAAATTACACTCACCTTGGAACTGTATGTTCTAAGACAGAGAAATGTTAAATCACTGACTGAAGCTAATATTTAAAACAGGGTGCGGGGGGAATCCCAGAAGTCATGCTCTTGAGCCTTGATCAAACTAGTAGTACTGCTAGAACAATACTAAAAAGATACAAATTAAACCCCAGAGTTGAGTTTCTGTTTGATTTTGTGTAACATCTTTTAGTGGAACTGTCTTTAATTTTAGGTCATCCTATTCCTGGTAAACACCCACCCCGCACACTCTCCATGTAAAATATTACAAAAATAACCAGGCATAAAGAAGATTCCTTGCTTCAAATCCAGTCAGTTTTGAATCTTATAGAATCACTTTGCTGCTTTGGGGTTTCTTTGCTGTTGGTTTTAAGAGAGCAACTACAGTGGTTTTCATATTATAAAATACATTGCCATTATTGTTAACAAGGACACTAAGCTACACTGTGTTACATGGAAACAGTCTTTGAGTTCTGATAAAATATATCAACTCAGAACATGATCAGCGCTGTTGATCTCTGCGTACATCTGCAGCTTACAGTATGTGTACATCTGTTTCTTACAGTAATAGGCCATAGTTTCATATACTTTAAGAAGAATTGTGTCCTCTTCTCATGCTGTTCCACCTTTGTGCATAGAAGCTGTCTTAGTTACAACTAAATTTTGCTCCATCATCACCCCTCCCAGCCCCAAAAGGATGGCAAAGATTGGGATGGAGTATTTTAGCACCACTAGCTCCTTAACATGTGAGTGATCCTATGGTTTTAGTTATGAATTTCTCATTAAAATCAGTGGGAGTCTCAGCTGTCCAGAATGTCTGGGTTTTAACAAGATCTAATATAGCTTTAACAATTAAAGATATCCTGAAAAGTTTAGCACAGTGATCAATGCATGTAGAGCGTCTTTGCTGCTCACTCTTTGATGTCCTCTCTGCAGTCATTGAACATGACATTTCTTCCTCAAGGCAATCATTAAGATGATATTTAAAAGTCATTTCAAGAATCTGTCTCTTTGACTTGTTTCCCTTTGGATTTCACAAACAAAACCAGACACTATTCATATTCCATATAGGCTGATTATAACCACGGAAAATCATACTTATTCTAGGAAGCAGCCATGGTAAATACACTTAATCTGAATCACAGGCAAATTAATGTCCTTGCATGATGTTAAGCCCCAGTGCTGGAATGACACTGTCTCTTGTGTCTTACGAGATATTAGGACTGAACGTCTAGCTACTGGCTTTATAGAAAAGGATACATCTCCACCTGTAAGACCGTAATAGTGGGGTCTTGGAGGGGTTAGCTCAGGTGTCCTGGGTTACTATCATATTTAGTACTACCTTCCATCTTTCCAAGCCTCCTGTGGTTCACACATGTGAAGCATTTTGGTACACAGTGTTGCCACAAAAAAGGTTCTCTATTCACAGCCCAGCAAGTGAAATGATCTGTTTCTATAAAATGTGTCAGTCTCTTTGGATAAAATATAGTTCGTAAGTATCCTCTTCAAGTCTATTTCTGAGTGCTGGATAAATAGGGGACATTGTGATATTCCTCCTAACACTTTTGTGCAATCAACCCCTCCTGCACTGCATATTCTATCAGCACCTTGTAATGACTGGAGATATATAATCAGACCTCATAAATGAGGCATGCGGCTGCATCATCTATAATGAAACATATTCTTTCTTATAGCAAAGCAGGGTGCATCTGGCTTCTGTATTTGAGCAATAGCATCAATCCACCCAGTGTACATTCAGTCCTTGCTGATGTACATTCCTGTTAAACAACATTTCTTTTAATTCTTGGGCAAATGATGACTCAAATGAACTCAATACATCTACAAATCATTTCAATGGGTGGCTGCAAAAAGGCATAGAATGTTATGTTAACTAGAGGAAGTGTCATCTAAAATGAGAGGCTGCTGTGTAAAGTTTATTTAGTGAGTGCATGATGATCACATCAGCCAGGATATTACAATGTTGGAAGCAATTACTAATTATGGTACACAAGATTCAAAAGTAAAAGCAATTTGAACTGCACAGAGGAGGATAAAACAAGCTCATAAACAAACAGCTTTCCTAAAAATATTCTAATGTGAATTATGGTGTGGCTTTTGTTGTCCCCTCCTCCAAATATATAATTTGTGTGTTCATAAAGGACATTAAAAGTCACAAAATAATGAGTGGGTGTTAAAAATAGAGTAGAGAGACCAGGATACAAAGAATGCATATAAATTCCTGAAGACAATTAGCCAAATGTCTTGTTTTAAAGCTGTCATCTAGAAATTTGTATTATTGCTAAAAACTGAGTTTCTTTTTTTTGCAACCTCTCTCTCCAAATATGCAGTAGAAGTTATGCGTAATCAGATTTTCAAATGGTATATGTCTATGTTGTGTCACAAAGAAGATCAGCTCTTAACATTTTATAAAAATATTTTTCACTTTGGGTTCATATTACACTAGTAGAGGATGACACCATCGGCTGTGGTTGTTACAGCCTAATAATTTGTGACACACTAGGTCTGCAAACATTTGGGGGACAGGCTTATAAAGACATCTACAGTCACCCTAGATGAGCCCATCCTTAAGTCCAAACTCCTCTTATAATGCTGATGACATGAGCACCTACTTGTTATGGGTTTCAGTCACCTCCAAGGAATGTCAGGAGGAAACAACTCAGGTTTGTGCTACCTGTAGTGCAAGTGATCACCAGTTGACATGCAGTGCAAATGAAATTAGAACTCAATGCCTTGCCAGGATATATGACTGCAAAGTCCATCACAGTAAAGCCCTACCACATTTAAGGTAAAGTTAGACAGAATCTGTGGGCCAGCTGAGCTCCAGAACCAAGTTTGCATCTCCAGCAGAACCAAAGCACTAGTCACTTCATGAAGCATTATGTACAGCTATCTCACAGAAAGCTGAAATAAGGCCCAACGGATGCAGATTTACACTGTGTTATCTTAGTTTTTCTGCTCCTTAACTTAGAAGCATGTTGCTCAAATGTATATACTTTTGATAGACAAGTACTATAATATATCAGAAGACTGAGGTGACAAGCACCTGTGATTTTACCATCTTCTCCCCTAAAAAAGCTTGTGATCTTCATTCCTGTCTCCTTGTCTCTAAAGTACTAAGTATTTACGTAATATATTTATGATTTTCTTCTTCGTGTTTTTCTTCTTTCCTACCTTTGCAGCTCAGTGTCTTATTCTCAATATTTCCGTCTGGTCAGAATATTTCTGACTGATTCTTTAACATTGCATCTGTTGTATTCAAACCCTCCCCCAACTTCTCCTCTTTCTGTTTATGAAGTTAGTTTTCTGTGCTTATATGACAAAGTTCTTCGGATTTATAACCGCAAGTACAATGAAGTAAAACAGAAGTTAAAAGACTCTGAAATTATAGATAAATGACCCTGTAGGTTAAAAATTCTAGTGTCTGTAATGACCTGCCAGTCATGTACTCGCTGTGCAGGCAATGTGTGTAAAGAATATAGAGCTAAAAAGCTTTTCACATAAGCCTAAAAGAAACATAAACTTATTTTATGCATAGCTAAGATAATTTTAAACTCATCTTCTAGAAGAATAAATGTCAAAACACACCCAGCAAAATTCAAAATGTTGCCCTCTTTACCCCTGATGTATACCAAAGCCTTTGACTTTGTGTAGAAATGATCTGGGAATCCACAGATAGTCAACCCTTGCATCTTAGCTTGCAGGATACTAGCATCTGACTAGGTGGCAGTAACTTCATAACCTGCCTGAACTCAATCATCAGAGCATGTCTGGCTGTGCCCTAAGCATATGCAGGAGAGCAAAGTATTTAATGTCTGTAATTTGCAGGCAAAGCAAAGAGGCTATAAAGGCTGTGCAAGGTCAAAACAAACCTAAGCTCCTTGGAATGTTAACAGATTTTAATTTAAAATAAATAAATAATGTTGTTTATTTTCCCTGTGAGTTTTATTTTTAGTATGATGACATCTGGTTGATTTCAAGCTATTTGGACTTAATATCCAAGTCCTGAGTACTGTATATACTTATAAGATATAACACAAGGTGAAAGTTAACATGAGGAGCCCTGTAAAGCATCTTTCTCAAGGAAGGTGCTACTCTGTCAGAAGCTTATTCTCATATTACATTTTCCAAGAATTTTTAATTAAAAAAAGTTGCAAATATTTTAAACTCAATTTATATACACTTTAAATTTACCCCTACATGGGTCTTTTTTAGCTTAAAAAAGTACCTGAAATCCTTTAATCTGAAAATATTGGGACATTTAAAAAAGTTTTAATTTTGCAACAGATTGAATGGAAGTGATGTTTCAACATCTTATCCATTTTTTCTTATGTTTCAACCCACTTTTAAAAATATCTTTTAAATGTATAAGATTGAATATGCTGCAGCCATTTTACCTCACATATAGGCTTACATCTAAATGACAGTAGAAAAAAAATCTGTTATGTAGAATAAACTATTATTAAAAATCTTTCTATTGCCCAAAGAAAATGCAAACATTGCATTATGCTGAATATATTCAGTTTGATGTCAGAGGAACTGGGCTGGCAATATAACCTGACAATCTGGCAATGATTTAAAAATTGTCGGAAATAAAGTTTTGAAGCCTTGTGGAAAATCTTCAGCAAGTGCACATCATTTCAGTGAGTTGTCATGGGATTTACATTCTGAAAGTTCTCTTTCATCAGAGATTATTTATCCATATTCTGAGAAGTGGTAGGATCCATAAAAAAACAGGGATATCACCTCAACCTTCAGGTTGATGGAATGTTTTTACCAGGCTTGGACTTGGCTCTGGCATCTCTCTTTATCCAGCTAATCTGAAAGCACCTGACTTAAAATCTATGCCTCACACCCTTCTACTTAACTATTACCTCATAAACAAAAGTAAACAGACGTGAGATGCCCATTTTGCATCTTTCTGCTTAGTCTTCAGGATAACTGAAACAGACAAATGTTGCGTATTTCTGTTTCATTACTGGAGAAAATGAACTGTAGGGGTCTTTTGTTTTCAAGAATTCTCAAGGTTAAGTTCCAGTGCTGCCCAAATCAAGTATCCTTTAATTTCATCCCCTGATAGGGATTATTGCAGAAGAAGTAACAACTATGAAGGCAAATGTTAGAATAAAAGAGAACAAATAAATTATGGACTGAGAGGAACTATATAGAGAATAAAATAATATAGATTATTTTTCACTCAGAACTAAAACAGCTTCTAGAAATAAATGAATACTGAAAGACACATTTTTCTGAGAGCAATAACAGCAGAAAGGCATCCTTTCCTCCCCTGTAGACCACATACTGAGAACATTCTGGTTACTATTTTATCAGGATCCTTTGACCACATTTCTAAATACACTTAAGTAAGATGATTTCTCATTTGCACTCCCACCCACAGTCCATGGTATATGCATTTCCTCCAGACTGTTAAAATTGTCCTCAGCCATTGAGCTTCATTCACTTTGATATCCAAACACAATAAACATATCAAGAATCAGTAAATATTTTAACAGAATCTGGATTAATGTTAATAAAATAGTACATTATACCTATGTATGTAACTTTACATATTTTGTCCTTTTATGCTTCTAGTCATGCTTCTTTTCTTTAATTATTTAAATGAGTAGAGATGTAAATCTACTGTGCAAAGCCTCACCTAGGGGCTGTGCTTTGACAGCTAGTGGACCAGAGTTCAAGTACTAATTCAGTTTTTCTGTTTCCCCAAGCATTATTTTTACACAATTTCATGTTCTTACAGCAGATTCTAGTACTATAGGCTATCAAATAAGGTACTTTCTGCATGACGACAGTTAGGCCTTCTAGATAGAGAAACAAAGGGGCATAGAGATCTAATGGAGTACCTTGCCCTCTAATGAAGTGCCTTTTTGTCCACATAGAATGGCACAGCATGGTTGTAAATGGAGATTTGGATACCTCTTAGGTCTGCCAGTTAGAGGTTTAGGAAAAACAAAACCAAAACTCCCCCACCCAATATTTTTCTTTCTTTTTTTGCTGCTTAATAAGATTTAAGTGAAATTGAAATATAATGCAAATTATGTTTGCAGTGTTGGGGAGGGCACAGACAATAGAAACTCCAAGGGTCCAATAAAGACAAAGAAGATACAATTCCAAGAGCTAAGGGCAGACCCATAATATAATACTGGTTCTATTGTACATACTATTTTTAAGCTGAACAGTCAAAATAGCTGTAAATTAAATTATTGGGAAAGCAAGGAAAAAGGTTTTATAAGGATGAAAGAACTCTAGAAAACAAACACTAAAGAAATTGACACCTTCTGTGGAACTTTATTGAATTTTTCGTGGATGTCAAGGTAAAAATATAGTGTTTTCCCAAGTCAGTATTTTTGTTTATGTAGTGTGTCAACTTCTTTCTTCTCTTTCCTTAATTTTCTTCCATTTGTCTACAACAATGCTAATTCACTGATTTAAATGTGAGAGAATTCCAGATCTCACTCAAACTTGATCAAATATAATAAATGGTTCACCACAGCGCATTTGTTTAATACGCTTATGCACAGCCAATTGTCTTCACTTACAATGCAACATTATCACATTAAACTTAGCAAGGATCATATGCTTTGCCTGCTCTTTGGATAAAGTGTGCAACACTGACTTCAGTACTTTTTACACCATACAGTGTATCTAACATGTTATAATTTACTGAGCATAGAGTAGGAAATAAAGCAAGAAAAACCTCAGTATTTTTTTCTGATAGCTTTAGCTCTTGAGTGAATTGTGTGTAGACCGCATCCTGTTATGTAGATAGGGAACTCCAGCATTATTTTAAATAAGTCCATAAAAACACACTTAGATTTCTAATATGATGACTCAGAGAACTGACAAATATGGAGATTTTAAACTCTAGGTCACCTGGCTCAAATCCCACTTTGGCTGGTGGTGAGTGAAAGTCATCACTACCCATATGCAAACAGTGATGGTGGTCTTTGTCCAGTAGTCATTCCAGTAGTTATTTCTGTCACATAAAGGGGAAAATAAAAACCTCCACTGTGAAAGCTAAGGTCTAAGCATGTGGCAAGTGAGTTAGTGTTTACTCCTCAGATCATTTCTGTAGGATGCTCTAAAGTTATGCCACTGATGAATGAGTTTTCTCTTACTTCAGAAGAAAATGAAGATTCAAAAAAAACATATCCAGGTTTATCTTACCAATAGTTCTCTCTCCTATTAAATGTCTTAAAGCATATGCCTTTTCAAAATTAATTCAACCACTATTACTAAACAGAGTCTATGACTGGATTATAAAAATGCCAATCAGATAGTATACAAATATATTCTAACATCATTTTTTTTAAAAAATAAAAAATACAGAAATACGGGTACCTACCTGCTATCATGCCATGCTTGGGTTTCAGTTAGCAAATATACAGTTGAATGTTATTAGAATCAAGCAGTTGCATGGTCACAAAATGCATGCAATTATTTGGCAATTCATTAGCACAAACTAATGCAGATGTGATTAATTCAACAAGTGTAATCATTTTGTACAGGTGAAGACTTTGAAAATTTGACTGGAAGTCAGTGACACATCAGATTTGATGAGTTGTATGTCTAGGGAAAGCAGACCACTCTTGCAAATAGCCCATAGGCATATGCCACACCATGAGATTAAGAATGTTGCCACAAAAGAATCAAATTAATCAGCAAAATCTCCTAAATTTCTGTGAGGCAAACACCCATTGATGGAATATTCCTGCTTTTGCTTTTCAGTAAATGCCAGATGTAAATACAATTGTATATTAGCTAGATTTAAAGGTGTCAATGAAAAGGCAAGACAAGGCAGGGCAGAAGTTTGACCCACCGACCCAAAACATGCTCCATTGTGTCATTGTGTGCCACTTGTAAATCTGAGCTGTGTGTGTCCAGATCAGTTTACCTACAGGGTGAATGCAATAAAAGTTTAGGTGGTGTCTTAACAAAATTATGCATCTATGAAGAATTGTGACAGAAATGCCAGAAAAGTCTACCAAGAAATAGTAGGAATAACAGAGGCAATCAGAGAAAATATTGAGAATCTGATCCAAAAGGAAAGGGTAAAAAGCAAACCTTCCAAGTATGAAACATTGCATGAGAAAGCACCAGAAACAAATAAGTTTAAAAAGCCTTGTGCTGTGTGATTTCTGTTGCACTGAAATTTGACCCATTGTCCTAAAACATCTCCCATCGTGAGCTACTTCAGTCATAAATCTGAGCTGTGTGTCCAGGTAGGCTAAACTCAATTGCAAACACAAATGTAAACATTTGTATCTGACTCTTCTTAGAACTCTGTAATGAGCATGGTATGCTTAGGCAGAATTTATGTACAAAGTATTTCAGGATTCTTCACCTTTCTGAAATAGGTAATGAGTTATTTTCTATTCTATGCAAAGGAGACTGCTTTGTGGTTTCTCATCAATGCTTCAGAACAGGAAAGAACAAAACTAATCCAAATCTAAAATTTAGACAATTTATGTTGTAAACAACTATTAGCAATTTTTAATAGAAAATACAAAATACACTCCTTTATGCTCCCAATAAGTTTTTGAAAGAGTGTTAAAAACTGTAGAGGTAGTTATTTGTAGATACAAACTTCTATTTGCAAAATGAGTTGAAAATTAAAGAATTGATCATCCTCTTACAATTCAGTAATAAGGTTTTTCTTTTTTTCTTTTTTTATAATGCTTTTTATTACATGGGATATTTAATTCAGCATGTTTCATTGCATAAAAAATCAGAAAGCAATTCTGAAAACAAATATATGAGCTTTCTAAATGCCAGAGTTTGGCTAATTTTTACCTAGGGATACTAATTTTTTGTAAAAATAACTTGAAAAGATATTTTTGTCTTGTTCCTGTCACTCTTTGAAGTGTTTTGTAATCTGAGTGGTTATTAATATCTCTCATTAATCTTGGATGAATTAGGGAGCCAGGATCTTTGAGGCTGAAGTCAATTATGTATAAAAAGAGTCCATTATTTACAGCACCATTATGTCCCCAGTTCATCTATTACACAAATCTATTCCTATCATCTGGAAATTACCCATCCTTATTAACTAACATTTCTGGATAAATTAAAAAATTATGACTGAGGTAAATCTATCCCACTCTGCAGAACTAGATAGGAGTCCAGTTTATTTAATTTCTCATGCTTTTGAGTCTCTTTGAGAGGATGTGATTTTCAATAGTAGTAGAGGAAAAATCTCTACATATGAATGGCAAAAGTAGATTCAAATATTTGCTTTCATCTTGCAAAAGAAGAGGTGTCCTTGAGAGCCTTATGAGCCTATTCTGTGATGTTATTATGACTTAATAGCAAAATTTTAAAGCAGAAGAACCAGCCTAAAATTAATTTGTATAGTTTGGATAGTTATTCTGTTTATTTTTAGCCCCTGCTTGAGCTGTGAAACAACAGGACATTGATCAAAACAGTGTCATAAAATTCACAAAAGCTGCTTGGCAAATTGCCTTTATTTTAATTACTCAGCATAATAAAGACAGGAGTACTGAGCAATTCTCTTGACCAATACTTTGACTTTCTTTCATTTTCTTTTCTAGTGGAATTTTATGTTCCATTTTCTTAAATTTTAGTTTTATCTCCTAACAGCTGCAACTACAATTATCTGTTTTTATAACTATATGAAGTTACAGTATGGAAATATGGGGAAAGCAGTGGGAAGGAGAGATATGTACGTTTTTAGACGGTGATCATCTTTGGGAGGTGGGGAGCAACAAATTAGCAAATTCTTTCCTTTGGTAATTCTTAACCTTAAAATGGGTTTATCTAGCATCAGAAAAACCTGTATCAGATCAAATGAAGAATATTTTCTGCATAAAAGATGATCATGCCCCTCAAAAGATTGGACAAATTTCACATATACTTTAGCATACAGTATTCACTGATGAAAATAAAATATTATCACTTAATCTTTACGTTGTGTCTGTTCTTTGCTTTCTGTCCCAGGTTTTTTCCCCCCTTTTCAGTTCATTGAGTAGCCTTCTTTGCATTCATTGCCAGAGTCAAAGATTTCCCTAACTTTATTTTTTTTGCCACAACCAATTAGGTGAAGTTGCATTGCCTCCTCTGCTGTCTTCAATTCTGTGTCACAGACTGCAAATCAAAACACAGAGAAGATCTGCATTGGTCTGGCTTCAAGTAGAACTTGAGAGATAGACAATAAGTCAACAATCATTACAAATATAGAGACTTATCTTCTGGTGTCAGACCATCCCAGCATTTCAAAACTCTTCCTCAGTTCTTCATCTAATTAACTCTTGAAACATTAAACAATTATGAAATATGTTTTTTCTTAAGAATTTAATCTAGCTTCTTCAGAAAGGTTCTTGATCTTTGGAAATTCTGTAGATTTATGCTTTGTAATAGTACAGTGCCAGCATTGTCTATCATTTATGAAAAAAAAAACCAAACCAAAACAAACAGGATTCATTCATTGCGACTTTTGATGGGCAGCTCATTGTACGTAATGCCAGTCTTTGCTTGTAAAATAGAAAGAGTTAATTTCAGGGAACAAGAGAAATTATATTACAGGGTCTGAAGCTTGTATTTAATTTATGGTGAATTGTTCATGCAGAGAAATGGATTTTACAATGAAATGAGAGATTCCAAACCTTTCAGCTGTTTAATAAACCTTATAAATAGAAGAGATGGGTTGGGATTGAACTTCTCAGCCCACCTGCCTACTTGCACATATGGCTGAAATACTCTTGGGTAACAGAGGATAAAATAACCTCTTTCCTGTTCCTATAAACTAGGATACTCATGAACAGGAATGATAGACAGGCCAATCAACCAGGCAAATGAACACTGGTGGTGGGATATTTCAGGAGACATGTCTTTGGTGCACTTTCCAGTTCAAGTAAAACATTTTCTGAGAGACAGAACATATGACCTACAGTTTTGTATTTGTGGATTTTTATTCCTGATTCTGGCCATAATTTTTTATGGTCCTGCTCCAGTATTTAACCTATATTTGGTCTTCCATGAATGAAAAAAGATACCACACTGACAAGTTTAGGAATGAAATATGCAACAACTATCATTGCAACAAATATTCTCACCAGGTCAGTGTGCTTCTCCTCTCCTCAACCCCCAAAAGAATGGTTTGTAAGATGACAAACCAGAGTTTGGCCTTAGCCATTCCATTTTCACCCTTTGTACTATGTAGTGAATGCAACAGCTTCAACTATCAGCTGATTATAGTAAACCTTGTCCATTAATAAACAGCCTTATTAAACCATACGCTCCTGAAGATGAAAGTGTAAACTTAGGTCCCAAATCAGTCATTTGAAAGGGTTTATTAATTTCCTTTCATCCTTTTCTAGGCTTTTAAATTCTTTCTACAACCTTTTTAACTTTTCATTTTACAGTATAAAGCTTACAAAATCAGACTCAGTAGAGAGCAATTTTGAAATGTAACACAGTTTTTCTTTTGTTTTCCTACATGTTTTTCCTCTTGCCTGGGATTATTTACTCTAAACCTTTTCAAGCTATCTGGGATTTTCAACAATATAACACTGTTTGGAACTATCCTAGGTGACTGGCTACTGTGAACACTAAATATCAAAATTGTTATTATGAAATATTACCAGCCATTATTCGCATTGTTTCTTTTTTAGCAGTATACTTGGTGTTTTCTGATTTCTTCCACTCTCAAGCTAGCAACTGGATATTGAGCAGAAACTTGAAAAAGGAATTGCTGAAATTATGGAAACTGCTGATATGATAGTCACTGGTCTGTGTTTTTTCTACAGTCTCATAGTGAAGGAAAAAATATCCAGTTTCCAACAAGCAAAAAGTACTTCAGTTTGTACATTGTCCTTTGTAAAGGACAGCAAATTTTCAAGCAAAACACCTTAAGTACATATGAACTTTAAAGCTATTGGACTCTTCCCTTGGACTCTTGCTATCCTGCTGATGGATCTGAAGCACACCAACTAATTTTTCACATGAAACAAAACCACTCGTCATTATTTTTCACTATTAAAAAGAATTTTATAAACATAAGATGAATTTCAGTTACCTTATATTTGTTTCTCTAATTTCTAATTAACAAGTCCTACAATGTTAATTGATGCCATGTTACAAACAGCAAGGTAACTCCAGTGATAGTTGAATATCAAGGATACTGAATTGTAATTGTGTATTTTCAAAAAGTGTGATGAAATGTTACAGTTTTAAAATAAAATTATATAATTTTGAATATACATTATATATTTATATATAAAATCATGGCTTGGGAAAACTTTTGGGTCTCTTTCATCCAACTCCTTTAAGGACTTTGGAAAGAGACATGTAGTTATGATTTGGTTTGAAGGCCACAACCTATTTAAGTTGTCATATCCCTTTAAAAAGCTAGCACTTTCTATGTTGACCAGTGGCATTAGCATTATATTATAGTGATCCATACAAAGAGCACAGATTGTGGCCAGCTGACCTGAGGAAAGTTCATGAGAATGTTTTGACTTTCATTCTCTCTCTCTCTTGCTCTCCCTCTTTTATTACTGATTATGCAAACCAGCCTAAAAGGTCAGTCCTCCCTGACACAATTACTGGGCTCTTTTTATAGAGTCTGTCTTCTACCATCAATTAAAGAAAATGACAGGACCATACAAAGAAGTCAAAAATACATAGCTGTCATTGGCTGTTCTAGCACTTAGGATTACTTTTCATAAATAAAAGAACAGTCTACTCCCCAAAAAAGAGAAAAGGTGACTCAGTAACTAATAAGTCTTTTAGTTATATTATAAATTATTGTTGAGCCTAAAATATACACAATCTAATGTTGTTAAAAATAAATAGCTGATCTTAAAGTTAAGTGAACTCATCATTGCCACTATCTGGGATGTAATGGCACAAGAATGAGTTGGTACGTCTGGTCTTCCAAGGCTCAGCACAAAATATATGAACAAAGAGTTACTTCCTCCTTTAATAGCTGAAGTATCTTGACTTGACACTATGAGACAAACTCTCTATCTTATAAAAACCTAAATCTAATGAGACTGATATTTTTTCTCCCTGTGAAGGGTGTGTTCAATTCTCATTTTAGCATGGATAAAATAGTTTGTAGACATAGAATTTATTATGTATTCAATCACAGATATCATCCGGTTCCCCAAAGTAAAAGTAATTTAAGCATCTTTCCTAGAACATCACATTCAGGTTCATCTCAACTTCACCATGTATGAAAATGAAATACTCAGCAATTATCCAGTTCACCACAACCTTCATTGTAGATGTCCTATTTGAAACCAGAGACAATGAATATATCTTAAACGTGAAATCCATATCAACCAGTGGATAGGTAATTCAATAGCATTGTCCTTTCAGGGAACTATACAAAATACTTACTGCTAACTATAATAAGTACAGTAGTTCTCCACTGAAACCACTGCAGATTAGAAAATACATGATAAAATACTTCATAGTGATTGATAAATTTTTTGCGTGTTTGTCACATCACTTCCATGAGAAAGAAGCATCTGATCCTGACTTGCTTTGAATGCCCAGATAACAAGGAGTATACTGAGGATGTACTTGCTTGAAAAAAATGGTTTCTTTTGAGGTTGTCGTTTCATAAGCCTGTGTCTTGGCATCAGAGGGCTGTTCAGAGATGTGGTTTGTTGGAGGTTTTCTCTGTTTTTTTTGTTGGTTTTTTTTTCTTCCTAATCTTCCTCTACAGAGCAATAACTTTAATCTTTGATATGTGACATTTTAAAAGATATAGCTCTTAAAAGATGTAGATGTTCTTTGTGCTAAAGTCTCTCAAAGACATCAGGCACCAAGATTCATATATTCTGAAAAGAAAAAAGTAACAAAAGCACAGTTTTGTTTTGTTTGGAAGGTGAAGAAACTCAGATTGGAAACTACTTATTTTTTGGTTAGCAAAGTGTTGTGAGTGCTTATGTTGGCTGACTGTATGCCTTCCCTGTTCTTCTATCAACAGGAACAGTGAGAGTGGAAACAAACATCACAAAACAAAAAAAAATAAATTCAGAAAAACTGCAGGTGATGACTATCCAAGTTGCCAGTAAAAGTGAAGTGGGTAAGGTTCATGAGACACTGAAGATACTTTAAAAAAGGGGAGAGAAAAATTAAAAATGGAGCCTACTTAATAACGCAGTTGTCATTTCCTTTAGTTTCTTTCCAAGGCAGGAGTATGAAATATGTTTATGTCATAGTAGTAGCATAAGTTACCTGAACTTTTTTTCCTCAGGGATGTAAAGTAATTAAAAGTTGAAGCTGCGAAAATTGAAGGCTTGATGATCTCTATTTTGGATGCATGTACTTTTACCAAATCCTAACCACTCAGATATCTACCTAAGCCACTGCCTTGGTGGAACTATTTCAATGTAAACAAACCATTAAAAAATGTTTTAAATATTTCCATATGAAGTTCACAGTTATCCAGCTAAGAATGAGTAGTAATCTCTGAAATACTGAAATACAGTTCAAGTAGGGTTTTGTCCTGCTTCATCATATCATCTTAGATTTGATATTCTTTTCTTGGGGGGAGAAGAACCACAGGTGCCTCTTTTTCACTGCATGTTATTCTAATCTTGGGTTCTCCAAACTAGTCCTCAGCAACATGTCACTTCCTTCTTGGGTTTATCACAGCCACAGCTAATATGATTATACTTTGAAGAATGCTAATTCTAAGGAATTGGTAGTTTGGCACCTATTGGCACTGCCCTGATGGTGATGAGGAGTCCAGTTCAGGCAGGGGTGGCACAGAATTAATTTAACACTTATTTTCAAAACATCATCTGATATTTTTGTACTGTGACATTTAAATATCGCATCTGGTTCTCAGAAAACTCCCGGCACAAGCAACATGGTGCAATGCAGAAGCAACCTTCAGGTAACCAAGAATCAGATAAAAATTTATTCTCATGAAATAATGAAGATATGTACAGAGCAGCTAAAGAAAAGCTATCTAAGTTCTCGAATATGAGTCTAGTTCCTTACAGGTAAACAGGAGGCAAAATGTTGAAAAAAAGTAAAAATATTTAGAATGGAGTGAGTGTAATGTTTTATATAAGTCCGTTCTCCTAAACCAGTTCTCTGTTCTTCAGCACTATGTATGTAGTTTTTTAGCCATTCATTATCAACCAAATGAAAACTGTTCCTCTCATCAGGCTCCAGCTTTCCAACATTAAAGATGTTTTTAAAGAGGCTCCGAATTTCTTTGATAAGAACTTCCACTACACAGTGTAAGAACATCCTTTCTATTCCAAGCTTTGATAACGTACAAAACTAAGCACCACATGAGAGAGATTGAGCACCTCCATCTCCTAATAACTTCAATTAGAAAGGAGGGCACTCATCAGCTCAGTAGACCCAAGAATATGTTCCTGCATAAAAGAAAAATGAATTTTCCAGCACATTTAGTTCCAGGGGTATCACAATAGCTTCTCCTCCCATGGCATGATTCCTAGTTAAATTATGCAGTGATTATTCTATTTTGGTTTCTGCATTGAATATGTAGTTTAATTGCTCAAAAAGAAACACTTAGCTATTGAATGTTGAAAAAAAGAAAGAAAGGAGAATAATTTTTGGCTGAGTCTATCTTGCTGCTGTGAAGCTGTATGTAGGCTATAATTTTTGATGTCCAGCTTAGAGAAACAAATATCTGGTTCCTGCCTTGGTTGCAACCAGGAGAGATTAAATGTGTTTAAGAAATGAAACTTGCCCTCCTACTCCTTTGAGTAAATGCTTTCTGTCCATACTATGTTAACTTTCTAGTAGTACTGGAATGTGTTACTAGAATGACACTTGTAGTCAGGGTGACTCAATCTGGTTAGTATACCATCTGTCCTACGAATGGAAGAGTGGTAATGGCTTGTGACTAAATGGTCATCTGTCATTCCTGGCCAATGAACAGAAAAATTTCTATTCATATGTGTCTAAAAGAATAAAACACAAGAAAAAATTAAAATCAAGAGCCTTTATTATTACCCAGAGTAGGATGCTGTGAGAGTCTCAGCTGAGTAGTTGGGATGCCTTTAAAGTGGGTTCTATAATATTTTGCTTGTTGTGTTCAGAAATGGAGGAAACCACGGGAGTGAATAAGCTTTCATACTTATTTCATCAACTGTGATCATGTATGTAATTTTTTTATTATTATTGTTTTCAACGGAATAAAATAGAACATACATGACTAAAATTTCTCAGACCTTTTCACTGGTCAATATGATCCTGCAATTTCAAATATGTATAATATTAATTAGAAAGGACTAATGTCCTCTTTACTGTCTTATAGTGACTGTAAATAGCACTAGTGCTCACAGTGGTGATGTTGTTATATTTTGAGTTATTACTTTGGAATACCCTAGTATTTTTATATTTCAAGCACAACAAATTTCTTCATTTTATTTGGCACTTTATTTGACATTCTCAGGTTGGCTCCAGTCGAAATTTAGACACTCAGATCTTCAACTAAACAACTGATGCAGGGTAATGGAAGCCAATAGGGATATAATATATACTAAACGGAGATATTCTCTTTTCACTTAAAGTATGACTGACTATACCGTGCTCTACTTCCTTTGCCTGATCTTCATTGCATGTCAAGATAAATTCAAAGCTAATCCAATTTAATTTACTCCTCAATTACAAAACTTGCCTGGGGACTAACACAAAGCTGCCCAAAGGACAGTCTATTTTTAATCTGACTATCCCTTCTGTAAGTGCCATATTCTTCGGAACCTCAGAAATGCCAGCTTCCAGGCCAATGATTCCCAAAGCCTTAGGGCAAAGTCCATTGTCAAACTTTGAATTATACCATTTATTTCACTGCCTGTTACAAAAAAAAATAAATTGATGTTCTATAGTAGCTGGTAAGCATAGTTTGGAAATACTTTTTGAGGGCTAGAATTGTATATAGAAAATTACTATCTTTTCAGCTGGTCCATGATATCTCTTCCAGGAGAAGTAAAATCTTCACAGCAAAGCAAGACAACCAGGAGAAGTTGCATCAAGTTGAAGGTAAAGAAAGAATACGGACATGTATTGGCTTTGTGTGGCAAGGTTTTGGTAGCGGGAGGGGTTACAGGGGTGGCTTCTGTAAGAAGTTGCTGGAAGCTTCCCATGTCCGACAGAGCTAAAGTCAGCCGGCTCTAAGACAGACCAGCTGCTGGCCAAGGCCAATCCGATCACCGATAGTGGTAATGCCTCTGTGATAACATTTTTAAGAAGGAAAAAAGTTGCTGGGATGGGAAAATGGCAGCCGGAGAGAGGAGTGAGAACATGTGAGAGAAACAACCCTGCAGACCCCCAGGTCAGTGAAGAAGGAGGGGGAGGAGATGCTCCAGGCGCCAGAGCAGAGATTCCCCTGCAGCCCGTGGTGAAGACCATGGTGAGGCAGGCTGTGTCCCTGCAGCCCAGGGAGGTCCACGGTGGAGCAGATCTCCACCTGCAGCCCGGGGAGGACCCCACACTGGAGCAGATGGGTGCCCCAAGGAGGCTGTGACCCCGTGGGAACCCCGCGCTGGAGCAGGCTCCTGGCAGGACCTGCGGATCTGTGAAGAGAAGAGCCCACGGAGCAGGTTTTCTGGCACGACTTGTGACCCCGTGGGGGACCCACGCTGGAGCAGTGTGCTCCTGAAGGACTGCAGCCTGTGGAAAGGACCCATGCTGGAGCAGTTCGTGAAGAACTGCAGCCCGTGGGAAGGGCCCACGTTGGAGAAGTTCGTGGAGGACTGTCTCCTGTGGGAGGGACCCCATGCTGGAGCAGGGGAAGAGTGTGATGAGTCCTGCCCCTGAGGAGGATGAAGCAGCAGAAAATAACGTGTGATGAACTGACCGTAAACCCCATTCCCCATCCCCCTGTGCCACTGCGGGGGGTGGTAGAGAATCCGGGAGTGAAGTTGTGCCCAGGAAGAAGGGAGGGGTGGAGGGAAGGTGTTCTGAGATTTGGTTTTATTTCTCATTACCCTACTCTGGTTGATTGGTAATAAATTGAGTTAATTTTCCCCAAGCTGAGTCTGTTTTGCCCGTGATGGTAATTGGTGGGTGATCTCTCCTGTCCTTATCTTGACCCACAAGCTCTTTGTTATATTTTCTCTCCCCTGTCCAGCCGAGGAGGGGGAGTGATAGAACGGTTTTGGTGGGCACCTGGTGTTCAGCCAGGGTCAACCCACCACAGGATAGTAAGTAAAAAGCATAAATTATGATGAAAGTGTTATAGAACACGTCAAACTAAAATGAAGAGTAGACAGGATGTTAAAGAAATTAGGAAGCATACATGAATATGTCCTTACACAAACTATTAAAACTATAGTGTTCAATTCTGCATTTCTGAATGAAGTATTTCTTTAACCACAAGACTAGTTGATTTATGCTAGAAACCCTTTTTTTTAAAAAAGAAATCCTCACACTTGTGGGTACATTTACTCTATTTTTTCATCCCTACAAAAGAAGATAAACAGTCATGCTGTAAATCTTTTTAGGATATTTTCTTCTGTGATCACCATCATCAACAAGAAGGAAGTTCTGGAAAAATATATGAAAAAATTTCCAGATTTATGCTGGAGGCAACAACTAATTTGAAGTGCTATGATTTCTAATAAGCAGCTTAGTCTTTCATTTCATCAAATAAATGTAACTGAGGTTGGCGTTTTACCATTTGCCTCTTAATTGGAATGAAAGTTACACATACTGAGAAAGCTAAATTCACATGTCAGAAATGTAGTGCCAGGGCAGCTCTTAATGCATTGTTTTGAAAATTGTAGGGTTAATCTTAGACAAATGAAAGATAAAAACAGCACAAAAATGGATTCTTTTTTTTTTTTTTTTTCTGAGACACACACAAAAAATTGATAAAATGGGTGTGGAATTCAAATCAGGTATCTGTTTCCCAGTTTTCACTTGCTGCAAGGTCTGGCTAACTATAGATGCAAAAAGGTAAAAATCCCAAATGGTACTAAGGTAGTTGAATTGCCTTTCTTATTGTGAATAGTATTTGAGCAGTAGAGATTCTGAATGAATTTATTTATTACTGAGAAACAGTTGTATAAATATCTATTCAAGACAGAGTAATTATTGGCATTATGGTCAACAGTAAGTGACCTTCATTTTTGCCATCATCCTTGACTTGAAGGAAAAGCAAATTTCAAAAGACATCAGTCTTGGGGGGGAAAACAGCAATGATTTTTAGTACAAATTTGAAATAAATAAATAAAAAAAACCCCTCCTCTTCAATTTCAGAACTACTCTGAAGAGTAAAATGAGAAGATGGGACTATGAAGATTGCATTGTGTTAGTTTCTAAATTATCTATGATAAATAGTGGTATGTGCCAGACACTGAAATCTATTCACAAATGACCAGTTTGAAATGGATGTTTAGGTCAAGACTGTATTGGATGAGTCGAACACAGACAGTGGCAATGTAAACTTCCTTACAGACAATCCTAGAAACTAAGATGATTGCACAGAGTTACTCATGTGCAGCATGTTCCCTGATGCCTGAAAGCACCAGACATGCTGTACACGTGCAGCGCAGCTGGTCTATGCCTGTGCCATAAAACCAGTCTCTTTACAACACGCTGAATTCATCAGGTATGTGATGTACCAGGGTGTCACAGATGCACAAAAATCTACCTGATACTTCCCCAGCTGTCAGGCATGCTGTACAGGCACACAGCAACTATGCAGCTTAGGTTTATTAATCACTGCTTCTGAGAAGTAGTATATTCTCTCTAGATAACATGGTGTTAATCCACTCACACTGTCAAAAATTGGTCAGGGTTTCCAGGTTCTGGGATGTGTATCGCAGACCTGCTGCTTGATAGACATGACTAGTATTTTGGATTTCTAAACAATTGTCAGAAGTCTTAATGGATTTCCTGGATTGCCTTTTTAAATGGAAAAAAAGGATATGACCAGCAAATAGAGGTTGAGAATAGCTCAGGGAACCTTCTCAAGGTTCAAAAGAAAGATCAGATGAATCCAATCAAATTGTCCTTTAATTTTTGCTATGTCATGCACTGCTCATGGTTGTAGAGAGTTGTATCATCTGTGAACTAAACTGTCACTCAGGTGTCTCATATTAACCCCAAGCACATGTTATTCATGACAAATCTGGCCTAAGAGTTGGGAGGAAGAATGTTAAGTGTATATTTTTTCTGTTCAGTAATGTGATCACTGCCTATTCTTAGCAGTAGATACTACAGCGTATTTAAAGGTGTTTAAATAAAAATCCACATATATTTATAATTATTTGGGCCAACATATTTCTAGGACTTTTACTGATGAATTTCAATTAGATATGATAAAAAGAAAGGGGCTTTTGAATATCTCTTAGGCTCCAAACTGCTGAAAACCAGCCCCTATCAGAATAATTAGACATTTTAGGTTGTTGATGTGTTCAAGCCTCAGAGTAAATAGATACTTCAGATTTCTGATTGTCTCTCTCCAGGTAGCTATCTTCACAAGCCTGGTGAATTCCATTTGAGACGACCAGTTCTCTCCAGGCTTGCTCAATTCAGCTATGATCCTTTTAATTAAAATAAAATACTCACAATCTGTTTTACGAGTGGCCCATGCAAATTAGATTATTTTGTAATTTATTAAACAAAGAGTTTGACAGTCTTTCAATAAAAATATTAAACATAAACTCTTCATAAGATAATCACCAATAGACTCTGTGATACATTTAATAGGCATATTCATGCTGCAAATACTCATTTTGTCATATTTGAGGAAATTGTCCATTCTCCCTTAAGTTATGAGAGAGGGTGTGTTCTTTGGCTTTTGCTTCTTTTTTTGTGGCCTGCACATTAATGTTTCTGTGGCATGAATATCATCATTAAACAATCTCATTATCTCAGTTTGAATGAAAAAGCAATGGTGCAGAAGCAGCAAATTTCTGCATACAGATGGTATATTAGCTTGTATCCAGTGTAATGGTAATCATTGGACTTACTTTTATGTAAGCTTTGATGCTGAACTTCCAATTCCCGAATTATTTTGCCTCTCCTGTAGTCAATACCCTTGGGTTTCCTGCCAAAATTCCTCAGAGTTGCCACACAGATATCAGTGTCCTATAGCAATTATATCACCAATGAAGACCTCTCAATCAGACCTCTCTGTAACTGACATAGTGTTTAACGCTTCCAGTCTTCAACATTCTTGGCTAACATTAACCGACAGCATATCAGAAGGCCCTGGAACTACATATTATCATTGCTTCTGTCCTAAAACAAAAAATCTTAAGTACAGAGGTTAAGTGAAGCACAAAGCTCCAAATGGATTTTTTTCTGTAATGGGCATTGTGTAGCTATAGCAAAACTTCAAAAATTATAATGAAAAATATGGAAATTCAGAAGTTGCCTCCCATTCTCTCCTTTAAGATTTTCATTTGATACTGCCAGTGTGAATTCCAGTGCTAAAACCAATGGTTTATATTGAGGGAGCATTGTTTTCATTAATAATGACTTCTTTTTTTTACTATTTTTTTTATTAACAACAATCAAAGAAAGAGGCTTGTTAGCTCCATGCTAACGTGTGAGTTAGTAAGTCAAATACAATGAGGAAAATCTTTCCCCCTACGGACAGAACCTTTTAGATGGGGAAGTCAGCCAACTGCTTTCTTCCATCCTTGCTCTGGACTTCATAGGAAAGTCTCTGCATTTCAGTTCCAAGAGGATAATGGAAGTAAGGAAGGCACAAGAAGAATGACGGGATATCCAAACCAACCTTTATCAACATCTTACGCAACATACCACAGAACTCCCTTCCAAGCAGCACCTAGAATCAAGCACTGGCTCTTTTGCAGCATGAAATAGTCTGTTAATTCAACAATGTGCCACTTGCACACTGAAGAAAAGTACTGGTAGCTAGCTGAGTTGGAAACTTCTCTACAATAATTATAAAAGCAGCATTGGGTAGCATGATCAGCTTTAGCTGTAGACCCTATAGACACAAAATTAGTGAAATGCATCTGGTTTGGGTTTGTGTGGTGGGTTTTTGGTAGTGGGGGAGAGGCTATGGGAGTGGCTCCTGAGAAGCTGCTAGAAGCTCCCCCAGCTCCAGGTTGGACCCGCCTCTGGCCAAGGCCGAGCCCATCAGCAACAGTGGTAGCGCCTCTGGGAGAACAGATTTAAGAAGGGAAACCTGCAGCGGAGAGGGGAGTGGGATGTGAGAGGAACCCCTCTGCAGATACTGAGGTCAGTCAAGAAGGAGGGGAGGAGGTGTCCCAGAGGAGGGGATGCCCCTACAGCCCGTGGTGAGACGGCAGGCTGTCCCCCCCCAGCCCATGGAGGGGAGCGGGGGAGCAGATGCCCACCTTCAGCCCTGGGAGGAGCCCATGCCAGAGCAGGGGGATGCACCCGAAGATGGCCGTGACTCCATGGGAAAGCCCACACTGGAGCAGTCTGTGCCTGAAGGACTGCAGCCCGTGGAAAGGACCCATGCTGGAGCAGTTCATGAAGGACTGCAGCCTGTAGGAAGGACTCATGTTGGAGAAGTTCATGGATAACTGTCTCCCTTGGGTCCTCTGCCTGAGGAGGAAGGAGCGGCAGAGACAATGTGTGATGAACTGACCACAGCCCCCATTCCTGTCCCCCTGTGCTGCTGGGGGGAGGAGGGAGAGAAATCAGGAGTGGAGTTGAGCCAAGAAGGAGGGAGGGGTGGGAGGAAGGTGTTTTAAGATTTGGTTTCACTTCCCTTTATCCTTGTTTTGATTTGATTGGTAATAAATTAAATTGATTTTGTTTCTTTCCCAAGTTGAGTCTGTTTTTTTCCCGTGACCTTAAGTGGTGAGTAATCCCTCCCTGTCCTTGTCTCAGCCCACAAGCTTTTCTTTATATTTTCTCCTCCCCATCCCTCTGGGTGGGAGGAGTAAGTGAGCGGCTTTGTGGTGCTTTCTTGCCGGCTGGGCTTAAACCATGACAGCATCACAGACAATATTTTTAATACAACACTACGTAGACATTAATTAATGCATGAAATAACAAATATTTAATAACAAAAATGTGTTAAGACTTCTTTTATGAAAATAAAGCTTTAGAACTAAAAACATGTGCTCAGTGAGAGCAGAGTAAGAAGCCCTGAAAATCCTCAAAATGCTCAATGGCAAATAGATAATGACCTACTAACCTCGTCTTCTGTATACATAAGCAATAATAATTAGTCTTATAGTTGGAAAGGACTGCTGCCTAAGGAAAAAAACAACAACATATCCATGATGAAGTCATCAGTCATCTAACATAATTAGCAATTAAAACAAAACCACATGAAAACTAAAATTTAATCATTTTTCCTTCTTAATCAATTTAATAAAAGGCACCATTTACCCCTGGGGAAGGAGATAACTGAGTTGTTGCCCCAGGCTGAATTCTGAAAATTTGTTTTGAACCACAGGTAGGATTACTTTTCTTTCTGCTTTTCCTCTTTAATAGATTAAGAAGATGCCATGGACTTAAGCAGAGTTTTCTTACAAGTGAAGTCAGAAGCAACCTCATCCAACTCTAATTAGGTTTGTATCTTTTTGAGTTTTCAATTTTCAATCTGTCTTCACCTTTTCTGAGATTCTTTAGTAAGAAACATCAGCATCATGTATATCTTAACTTGCACTGGATATGATTGTGCTGGAAATCCTAAGGAAAAAACCACCCTGTTATTCAGTAGCAGAACGCACAAGGGCTCTTGGAGGCAATTTTTGTGACTTTTTTTTTCTTTCAGGTGTCCATGAAATTGAGCTGACTTATGGGCAGACTCCTCTTGCATCAATTAAAAAGGTTTTTTTATGCCAAGGTATGATATAAAACAATTTTTGTAACATATGCAATAACTATAATTGTCAGCAATAGTCTGTTTACAGCACTAAGAACTTAAACATTGACAAGCATCTTTTCAAGCTGTTATCTTCTGAAATGTTTTTGTTTCTTGAAGTTTGTTGTTTGGGTTTTTTTATAATTGCTAATGATTTTGTATTGATACAAAATGGTCATGTAAGATAAACAAAAAGTTCATCACTGAAATTGATGGAGGCCATTCAAGTAGTACGTTACAGTGTTTCTGCTACAAGTTTGGTAGTCTTTCCAAACTAGCTACTTTTTGAAAGAATAGCCGCTTCATCTATACATACTGGTCTGCAAGAAAAAGATCATGTTTGTCAAACCTCTAGAAAAGGTAACTGGGCTGATTTTGTAATAGTAGGGGTGGTATATTAGGGATCCTTCATGACAGATGGGTGAAAGACTGGTTCTTTGTGAGTAAACTCTAACACTTGAACTGTAAGAAGAAAATTTATACAAGTTATGCATATCACCAGTATATATGTAAGTGGCAGACAGAACACCTGAAGGGGAAATGGTTATATTTTCTGTGTAAACTGAAGGCATTCAATTTACAGTTGATAACAAATTTGCATTCTGCATGAATAATGGGTATTCCACCCTTTTAATAACAGGGGACTGTTTCAGTCTCATGAAAATGCTCACTGACTGCATCGTGGCAATTAAAACAGATGGTATAGGGATGGAAGGAAGTTAATGTATTAGGGAAAACATTACCCTTTTTTTTTTGAGAAAATGCAGTATTCCTTTTATAATATTTTTCTTCCAACTTCTGGGACCGAGATGGGTAAAATAGAAAGATCAAGTCCATCACATAAAAACCCAGAAGAGCATTTTGCATTTTTGCTGTTGCTATTTTCAAGATTTATGGTTCTAAATATAAGCTGGCTAATATTTTCCTCAAATGGTAACTCCACGGCCTGCTTGGCATGGGTACAATTATTCACAGCTGTATGCAAGATGTTGTTAAATGCAGAACAGCATCTCTAGCTGCCTCCTGCATACTGTCAACAAACAATATTCAGCTGATTCCTCTCTCTAAACAATTCCTCTAAATGAAAAAAACCTGTTCAGAGATATTCAGATATATCAGAAGAAAAAACAACAGATCAAAGGCAAACTGGTTTCGTTTTTATTTTAAGTTACTCGGACTAAGGTGCTTCTATGCTCTAGGTATCTTTGGTTCAGTATTCTACTGTCATCTCATTCTTCACATAGATTCAGATGAGTGTAACCTAGGCAGATTATGTATATTGAGATGGTTTTAATCATCAATTATTTAGATTAAAAATAATAGTTGGCTACTCAGTCAATTCTCTCCACACCATCTTCTCTATCACCACTGGAAGATAATTCACAAAGGTCTCTCTGTGCAGGCCCCCTCCACCCTGAAGAATCAACACTGTCCCCTAGATTTAAGAAGTTTTGTTTAAAAAACATAAAAATTAAAAAAAAAAAAAAAAAGGCAGTCCAAACTTAAACTAGCTTGTATACTTGCTTTGTTATTCAATTATCACTTCAGGTGTGTATTTCAACACTGCTATTTCAGACTGAAGGATTCACTTAGAGGAGCATCAAAACTGTAGAATATTTTTTCTAGTTTGGGGCTCTGAATCTTCTGAAATTTTGTATCTCTAATTCATTTTGTAATGATATATAGGAGTTATTTTTCCTTCTCTAAGGATGATAGGTTGATGAAGAAAATGAGGACCAAGATGTTATATCTACTGTTATATAAAACAGTATTTCTATGAATTACTGTACTAAAGGAATGACCTTAATGGAAACTTACCCCAAGTAAACTTGATATTGAGTGACTTTTTTTCCAAAATGCAGGGCATCAGTTAAAAAAAAACCACAGCAAAACCCGCAAAAAAAACCCCCAAAACAACAAAACAAAAACCCAAACCAAAACCCTTTTGTCAGAAATCACCTCTCTCCAAAGAGGTATGTGTAGTTTGTGGTTTTTTTTCTAAACACATAAACACTGCCACTGCCACCCCCCAAATGCAAACAAAGGCAATAGCAAGTATTTCTTGTAGAAGCAAGTCTGTTGTTAGAACTAATCTTTTCTATGGGTTTGGGGGAAATTCTTTATCAAGCAGAGATCTGATGGGAAAGATGGGTGTTGGCAAAAAGCATAGAAGTCTAAAACCCATCATCTTTTAATTTGAGAGCTCAGAAGAAAATGCATTAAGAATGCTGAAAAGTTCTTTCTTTTAAGACAGCACTTGAACTGAAATACTATGGAATATTAATTTCAGTGACAGGATATGTAGCCTAGCTTTTTTGAACACATCATTTTGAAGTCATACTTAAATAAAACTGTATTCCTGGCTTCCTCAATCCAACACAGGTCACTTCTTTGCAGTTGGTAGATTTTTTTTCTATTTACTCTGAATATTTGCTTTTGGGGATTTGAGGATTTCAGCACTGAAACTCCAGTTTTTTTCTAGAAGTTGGGCTAACAGTAAATGTGGTTAATGACATAAAATGAGGTATTTCATCTAGAAGTCACAAGGTTTAGCAGGATGCTTCCTTCCATTAAAATTAATTATAGCTATTCCCCAGACAGCTGTTCATTTATATGCAAAGAGGGGGTAACTGCTTGAAAAGTAGTATCTTCTCCTAAAGAAAAATGGTGAAATGGCAGCAGTTTAGACAAAGGGAGGAATTTCTGGTAAACACTGAGATACTTCCAGTTGCCTCAAGCCAACTGTGAGGCCAAAAAAAAGTTCTTTCAGAAGCTCAAGTTGTCACCATGTATCAACATGAAGCCACTTGCATTGTATTCAGTGAAACATTGAAATAAAATAGTTAATTTTGTAAAAAATTTGTTGGGATTCAATATCCGTTACCATGCAATGGATCTGCTGTGACTGTAGCTGTGCTGGTGTTGCTTAAACATATTGACACTGATGAAGGTTTTTGAACATTGGAGCATGTCCACTTTCACATAATTGCCAGAAGAGCTAAAACATTAGCTGTGGAGCTGGCAAATCATACTAATTTTAAACAGCTCTAATTTAAGTGATAACATATTTTGTGCCTTTGGAGCCAGTTTTTCAGATGCCTGCACCATCAACTAATTTCAGAAGAATCCATCTCACAATCAGGCATTAAAATTAAAAAATGTTTTAAAAATGGTCACAGCTGAGAAAATGAGACTGGTATTTATACTTCAGTAACATTTCACCAAGTATACTGCATATGCAAAAATCTTAACACATATTTAAGAGTGTGAGAAAATTAAATATTTGAATCTGTTAACTTTTTCCAGATGATTGTGCAAATATATCTATCTCTTCACCACGTATTTTATTTTGAATGCAATAGTTCTACATTTTATACCACAATATATGATATAGTTAGTTCATTCCTGACTAATTTGTCAGGAATGTACCTGGCTGCTAACTTCTTATCATCCCCATTGTTAGACCTCCAATAAAAAAAGACTGCAGAATTCATTGGGTTTTGTAGGGTTTTTGTTTTGTTTTGGCTTGCTTGGTGTTTTTTTTAAAGAAAAAAGAAATAACACAACATTTCTCAGTCAAGTACAAGAATATAAACATATAAGTGAATTTTATTTCCATTTCAATAAAAAAAGATTTTAAATATGAAGCACCATTCTACAGATGGTGAAAGTCAGAACACAAATCACCACAGCTGTGTATAATGTTCTCCACTTCTGCAGACTACACCTTCTTGAATATATGCCAGTTTAATAATACTACATTATTTTAAGGACATTTAGCAGTCTCTAAAGAAGTGGGCACTATATATTTTCCCTTTTAATACAATTTCTTTACTGGATACAGCTGGAGACTAAATTATTGTTCAAAACAGGATGAATAGAACAAAAAATACCTTACACCATTTTTTTTTACCTCAGTCTGTTCCTGGAGACGCATAATGGAGCCTGAACTACCCAGTACACTTTTGATAGAAAATCAAGAGAACCAGAACAAAACCATGGCCCTCCCAGATCCAAAAAAGAAAGAACAATTTTAGTAAAATACCTGCTAAAACAAGCAGGCCAGATCCAAAGGCCACTGAACTTGAAAGTACCTGTACAGGATATTAATTTTATATAATTTGTGTGCAAAACAGAAAAGCTGAAATAAAAATATTTTTCATCACAAGTCAGAAGTACCAAAACATGTATAGCTCACAGTATTGCGAGAATGTCAAGCACAGTTTAGTAATTTCTCAACATATTCAGTGGAGCCACTCATTTAAGAAAGACTTTTCAAAGTGACTCCACAGAGCCTGTGTTGGCAAACTCTTATTCACAGTAGTTGTTGAATAGTTTTTAGAGACATTATTCATCAGCCACAAATCCAGGATTGTAGTTACAGCCTGAAACAACTGCTATACTTTGTAGACCAGCTAGAGTAGGATTGGTTTGCACTTGTGGGTTGGTTACATGTGTTTCCACACATTCCGTATAAAGAAGTCCTATGACAGATTTCACATTTTCCCTCCAAATGCAAATATAGTATACATCCAATCTCAGTGGTTTTAGGTTAGGAAAGGTACCAATATTTTGAGAACAAAAATAACATCTCTGTAAAAATGCACACAATAACGCTTTTTCTCCTCTATCTGCAGTGAACTCAAACCAATTTTCATCTGTGCAGATTCATAAGAGATTTAAAAGTACAATACACAGAAAGTTAAGACAGTTATAAAAGTAAGTGCACTTAAGTATGTACCCGAGGTATGTAAGTCCCATTGCAATTATGAGTTAATGTGTGGTCTTTCATTTTTATGTACTCTGCCATCGGTAGAAAATATAACATGGTGTATGTCTCGTTGAATATAATGTAACATTACTTCTTTACACACTAAATAATGTTTGAGCTTTTTACATAAAGAGATGCTCCAGCAGGGGCTATACATACGTTGTCATTTAATGTACCACAAATGGTGAAACTGCATTATTTCAATAACACACCTTATCCAAGGTTTTCAAAGCATGTTCAGTATTATAATAAAAATACTATTAGTAACAGGAGGCTAGTTGACTGGCATGGAAATCATGATAAGGAATTGGTCCTTAAGAGCAGCTAAGAGAGAAGTTAAGAGTAAACAAACAGGAGTGATAAAACTATGATTTCCTGAAAATATTACTTTAACAAAACTGAAATAGGTAATGAGAATATACGGATTGCTAAAATATTTTTTGTAGACAAGTTTCCTAGTGTTGTCATTTTGTTGCAAATATTCTGGTAAAGAAATAAAAATTTAATCACATAAAACAGTTTGGTTTAAGAAGTAGAAAATTGTGAAGCATAGGTATGGGAGTGTTAAGTTTGAAATGTAGTCATAGGAACTTAGGAACTTTAGAAAATGTACTATGTGTAACCATAAGAATTCAAGTATTGTCTAAAATTAGTTATCCATGGAAACTTTGACAAAGATTTGTTGATTTGTAATGTTTTGTTTTAGGAAACTAAGGAAACCATTATGGACACCAGTTTGCTGCTTGGAAACCCCTTACCCTTCCCACCTCGATCTAATTATCGAGGATTCTAATGAGTAGAGTTAAGTGAGATTAACCAATGATTGTTTTAACATAAGAATATTAATAAGATGGTGTGACTGAAGGACCAATTATTAGAAAGGTTACATTTAAGAACAGACATAGTATGCATTTTTATGTAAATTAGTATAGATGATGGTAAGAATCGTACTGCGCAGAATCACCTAAGAGAGGTCAAGAAGCGGACAAGAGAGGAAGACTATGGAAGACCACCAGAAGGCTTCTGAAGACCACCAGAGACCTTCACTGCGCCTGCGTGAAGAGACATTTACATATGCTAATGATTTATCAGAAAGTTAATGATTATGTATAACATTTTCTAGAAATTTAGTGAATAGGTATAACAGGAGTGTATTTAACCTGCACAGTTAGACAAGACTCCACGATAGGTGGAGTGAACCCCCGTGTGCCCAGTGGTGCAATAAAGGAGTGCCTGCTTCTTAACTTCTCACTGCTGTTAAAGAGTTTTATTCCGGATTTCGGTAACAGTTTCAGCTCTTATAATGTTAACTTATTTTGATCTTGAACATGGTGTTTTTTCAAAACATTTTGAAACTCAAAAATTTACTTTCAGTCCTAAAATGCTGACCTTTTTCTCTCACTTTATATAAAAGGAATTTTGAACTAGAAGATTTTCCTACAGAGTGGGACTAGAAATTGAAATTGAAACTAGAAATTGAAACTCTAGGTTTTGTTCAGTGTTGTTGCTATCAGCATCATTACCATTATTTACTCTGCAGTAAAATCTGAAACTTGGTATAGTCTGAGACATCTAGTAAGCTCAACACCAAAAAGTACAACTCAAAAATGTAAATCTGCTGCCACTAAACATTTAATATCTAAATATAAATATGATCCTTAAAATACAGTTTCTCTAATTATATGCACTTCTCTTGCCAGTGATCAGTTCTGGAGTTTTTTACTGTGACACTTTCACAGGTATGACAAGTACAGCACGTTTTCAATTTTACTCTGGATAGGATATTATTCTTGAGACCACACTTTGGGTTCTACCATCAAAAGTTAAATCTCAATGTAATGGCATGGCAGTTTTAACAAAGCAGAGTTGCTGCATATGGCTGAGTGTCTGAAAAGGAAAAACAAAACAAAACCCTAGAGCAAGCACTTCATAGATTCACGGGGATATTTGTGTCCCTCCTCCCTGCCCCCCAGTGTTGAACAACATACATGTGCAGAGTCTTGGAAAAACTTGAGACTCAACAGAGTTCAGCAGCAGAGAATCGACAGCTGAGCTACTGTAGAGCCCTAGTAGTCTCCTGGGATTCAAAAGGTAACATTTTCTGGGATGTTTAAGAGCCACTAATGTGTGTTTTAAGACTATCAAGCACTTCCCTAAAGATTAATAGAGCACGTATCGTTAACCATGTGGAAAAGCACTGAAGTGCTATGACTTCTGTAATTCCCTTTTGTTTCCAGGCCAAGCGCAGTGCAGAGTCCTGTGGGAGCATCCCTGCTCCCTTCAGCCTGGGTTGTCACTGCTTTCTGTATGTTTTATGTCACCAATCAAATTTCCTTATACAAGACACCAAGGAGGTTAAAGCTGAAACCAAACTAACAGGCCAGCTGAGGGAATAAATCTTCTAAATGAACAAACATTTGTCGATATCTGATTTATACAAATCCACTCCAAATCTTTGAAATCCTTTAGAATTAATGTCTGATGGGAGAGGAGGCACATTTGCAACTTCATTTGGTTTTGGTGTGGAAATATACAAACCTCAATGCATCAGTTAGGTCAGGAAAAGGCACAGTTTGTAGACTAACCTGATGAAAAAATAAAGTATTGAATATCTGCAGACCCAGATTGCCAAAAGATACAATATAATGATTATCTAACCTGTGCAGTGAGTAAGCCTGATCCTCCTATACCTGTCACAAAACAGGAATACCTGCCAATGCCAGTTTATCTCACTATCAGTTTGTAAGCACGCTCAAATTAATAGCTAATGAAGAAACGCATGGCCTACTGAGAGAAGTTTAAAATATAAGATGGTTTTAAATAGGGATAGAATTATGGCATCTGCTTGGGATGGCAAATTCAAAGAGGGGACACAACATGTAAGTAGTGTAGATTAAAATTATAAACATTAAAAGGTTTACACTTTGGCTCCACTGGAAGCTTAGTCAAACCTAGCTCTGAACTACAAGGTTGAAAGCCTTATTAGAACACATTTTTTTGTGAGCTTTTGAGCTCTCTCTCATTTGATTCCAGCTGAGCAGACACAGGAAAGAAATTGTCAATGTCATAGATTTTGTTGGGATGCTTAAGATGAGATTTTAAAAAATAAAATCTACCAAAAATTACTTTGTGATATTTTTTTATTCAAACCTCTTACTCAGTTGTTCTTGTTATTTCCAATAATAGGCCAGAATGTATAGATGAAATCCAGTACATCGGAAAGAACTCTTGTAGCCCTTATTACATGTTTGTGAGTTAATGAACTATTTCAGAACGGAGGAAAATGTAATACTGGTTAAATGTTTAAGAGTCCCCTCTTAACTGCCAGATGAAATGAATCATCTAAGTACTCAGTGACTGAACATCTGCAATATTACTTTTGTTAATGAAATCTGTTGCTCAAGCACAGTTAAACTTTCTCATATTGTGGATTGTTTTTAATGGTTCTTTGCAAAATATCTATAAGGTTCAGAACTGATGGTAGAACCAGGGCTTGACAACTGAGGGAGATTTAAACATGTAACTAACTGAACAATTTTATCACTGTTTCAGAAAAGAATAAAGATAAGACACTTAAAGAAAAACTTCTCACAAAGCAGACTTTTCAACTTATTTGAATACACACTGAATCTCTTCTAGTCTTTTCTTCCTCTACAAACTTTCACTTTAATAGGATAGTGTTTGCAAAACCGATGGCACACATTTTTACAACTTGTATAATGAAACTATCTAACAATGAAACAATATTTAACAATCTCATGGCTTGGCTACAGAGACATTTATCCTCTCTTTGACTGCACATGGAAACAATATAGAGTTTAGAAAGGACTCCAGACTTTCATAAATTTAATACATAATGATATCTTTATGATTATGGATAGACATAAAAAAATTGTTTAGAGTAATAAACTGTATTGATCAACTCAATGACAAAGGTGTCTGAAATAGCACATGATCCTCCTTTCTTTTCTGAGTACAAATAAGAAATACATTTCTTGATTGGATGAAAAGGTTTATTCATCTTCATTCCAGATTCTAACTCCTTCCTCTGTATTAGTCCCTTATTTCCATTATTATATCATTTGTGATGGGATGCAGATGAACTTCCCACAGAGTTTGCAGTGATGAATATAATGGTGAGCCAGGTATCTAAGAAATGACATTGTGTTCAAATTCAGACTGGATAGACAGTAGTTATATAAACTGCATGATAACATGTAGGTGTCCAGAATGTAACATTCTGGATTATCATATTTAACCTTAATGTTACCACCAGTAATGTTCCTAAACCTTGCTATGCTAAGGGGTACAACTTTGGCTACATTTCATGGAACATAAGACTACAGTCAAAGACTCTTTGAAAGCTCTTTCTGTACTATGATGCAGTTGCTGAATACTAGAAGATCTAATTTAATTTATTCAGCTCTCCAGAGTAGTTGAATTGCTTTGGAAGCACAATATCTTACAAATTGCCTAATTATTGCATTGGAAAGTAATCACCAAACTGAGTGTGTGTGTATATATATATATATATATATATAATTTTAAAATGTCCACACTGTTGATCTAGTGTAGAACTTTGATGAATTTTAGATTATTGGACATCATGACCTTCAAAGCAGCAGGAACTGAAAGAAAGAAAAAAAAAAGGGCAAAAAAAAAAAAGAAACAAACACCTGAGTAAAATTAGCCAAATAAAGTTTTAGGTGTAAAACATTTTCTCAGACTACTTCTCAGAATTAGAACCTCTGCCATTACCAGTAGGTCTCAGGAGTTTGCTTTTCTCTAGTCACAGCAGCCAGAGGATTCTTGCTGCACACAACTTCACAGTGGTGTACTGTATGTTGTGGAGCTTTCAAATACTGTGTTTAAGTCTGACCATGTAGGTTTTCACTGGAGCTTAAACCATATTTGTAAGTGCAGGTGAAGAAAATATCCTTTGCTATGAATGGTGTTCCTAGACAAAAAAAGCAAAGAAATGAAAATTACAACTTTTTCAGTATTACATGGACCCACTCTGTTGATTTCTGACGACCTAATCTACAAATCCAAAACCAGTGTTGTTCATGTGTTACCTGCCCATTTCAACAGTGTCCATGAAACAGACTGTTTGTGAAAGGGATGACATTAAATATTTAAGTTATTTCTCCACGATATTCCCAATCACTATGAGTCAATTGGAAATACATTAATATCTGCTCTAGCACTTTAACTGAGGTTTTCAAATTAAGTGAAAAGCTCATATTTCATTTGTTTGCTTATTCATTTATTCTCAAAAGAAAAATGTTTTCAGAGAAAAAGACTGATAATATTAATCTTAAATTATGTGAAAACAGAAGTGAAATCAAATTCTGCTTTTAAAATCTTGGGTTTTTTAGATAATATTTTCACTTTTAATGCTTTGAATTTATATTTAACCATAGCAGTTGTCAAGTTTAGTACTTCCTGAAGCCCACACATGCTCTTCTATGTTTTAGTTCTGCACATATGTATGCCTGTCAATTTTCTAGAACATTTCCTCTCTTCTGTTGCTACTTATACGATATTATTGGAAAAACAGTATAGGAAGGTGGTGGAACCACAGAGGTGCATTAAACAGGCTGTCACTGGTAGTGACACTGAATTGATGCACAAGATGAACTTTTAAGGAGGATTCTGAGTGGTTTTCTTTCCAGTATGGATCATATGACATGGTTGAAAGGGAGAACAGGAGATGACATACAAGGAGGCATCTGGTCTAACAAAGAGCCAGGGCCCATTCAACCCCCATACGTGATTGCTTTCAACTCTGCCTTGGTGCTCAAGCTTCCAACAATCATTTCACCAAGCTGGATTATCACACATCTGGTAGATCAGTAATTTGTATTGTCAGCAAGTTTTTGCAGTGAGGCTGCTCCTGAATATAAAGAATATATAAGCACTAGCACTTCTACAAACGGTGTTCTCTGCAAGAGATATTTACTTCCAAATATACCTTTTTTTTTTATTCTTTTATTCCACATATTATAGTGTGCCCACACAAATAATTTATTATTGTGTGTATGAACTTTTGTGACTAACTTTTGATCAAACCTTCCTTAGAATTTGGTAGGTTATCTGACTAAAAGCTAACCACATTAAACTCACAGAGCTTTGTAAGAATCAGAAAAAAAACAATGATAGGTGCAGGAATCAGTGAAACAGAGAAGGCTGAACCAGCTACTCAAAGGTGGTCGTCAAAAGAGACCAATTGTCCCTAGTGTAAAATCCACCAAGAAGTGTCAATGAGATAAACTTGAGTCAAAAGGCCATGCAAACCAAAGCAAGATTATTGCTTGAATGTGTATAGGATTTATTATGAGATCCAGGAGGAAGAGAATTTTAGTACTGTATAAAACTTACAGTAAGTTTAGGGGAAGGACTGAGGGCAGGGCAGGAGGACAACAAGGTAGATCAGGGAGGAACAAGTGTGGGAAAACAGAGGGAAAAGGGGCTAAAAATGGACAGTGGTGTGTAGGCAGGTTGCTGGTCATTATGTTTGTCTGACTGATCCCTGGGCCCGATCACCTCAATCTGTCCTACCTTCTTATTGAACTCTATTACTGATGATTTTCCATATCAGTGCCCACTCTGCTCCACATAAGTGTGTCTTTAATGATCTGCTAGAGAATTTCAGGCCAGTTTAGGTTCTGTTTGCTCTGGCTCTGCTCTATAACCAGCTACTGGAGAGACACATATTGTGTATGTGTATTTGTGCCAGCAGAGTCCCAGCTCATAGTAGCTGAGGTGCCTTAGTGCCCAAGCCTCAGTAATATTAAGGGAATTTATTTGCTGCTCTGTAACCTTTCATCCAAGCTGCTGTGGAAGTTTTCCCTTGCATTCCCTTGCTATTATTCTGGGGCTGTTAGTCTCAGGGCCTTGCACCTGCAAAACCCTGAAATTGTGGTTATGGTAGGTTCTCATGGTTTAATGACTACCACTGGCATCAGAATCACATCTCTTTCCACCTTTCCTTTGTTACTTGTTCTGCCAAATTTAGTTTTATAGTAGGAAAAATCAAGTCTCATGCACAACAAAGTAGATAGTAATTTAAATGACTGATAAATAATATCCAATAATACACCTGTGCAGACACTTAACTGCCAATCAATGTGCAACACTGGTTAGCATGTTGCAACTAGTGCCAGAAGCAGGACCAACCAATAGGGAATTTGAGCAGATTCCAGTGAGAACTATATAGTACCACTGGAAAATCATGGAAAAACTGATGATCATCATCTTCACTACCACCACCTGTTACACTGTAGAGAACCGCACCCAGAGGAGGACATGTCTGGGACTCCTGTCCAGCCACTTGTAGAATTTTCCCTTTCCCTCCTTCCTTCTGTCTTTCTGTCTCCCTCTCTTCTCTCATCTTTATTTTGTTCTTCCACAAACATAACTTTCACTATTAGAGTTGATGTATGCCACCAGCTATACAGATTCTTCTAATAAATCTTTGTGAATATGAATTTGCCTCAACATCCCTTGTACAACAAGCAGTCTGCATGCCAGCTACTAGAGTGAGATCATTATTATGAGGGGCATAAAGGTCTGTGGACCAGCAACTGGAGGAAACCAACTAAGGTTGAGGGAACCAGCTACCAAAGGCATCGGTGTTGTTTATGTGTGTATATTCCGCTTATTCCATTTATTCTTAATCCTGACCAGCTGGAGATGAAGAGCAGGATTGGGCCATCTGTGTTGTGCACGTTTACATGAGTGCTGTTTGTGCTCATATGGGACATGCACCAATCTTCATCTGGGTGGATCTGTGTGGCTGGCTCCGAATACTCTGTGTGTGTGTGTGTGTGTGTGTGTGCACAGGCGCATGCATGATTGCTTGTGTGCATGCGTATGTGTCAGTGTGCGTGTATGGAGAGTAGCTTCTCAATGTTGCTGCTGGGTAGAGCTGGGGACACAGAACTGAAGCAGCTTCCCATCTGTGGGACTGAGGTATCACTGGGTCTTAGAGCCTACCAGTCAGTGAGAGCAGACTAGGGAGGAAAAATCTCTTGTGTCCTGAAGTCCACTAGATGCAGCAACCTCTAACAGAATTTATACTTGTAATGAAAATGCATTGTCATCTCCATCATCCAGTCCAAATTTTTCTTACCTATAAAATCCATATTATGGAGCCTGCACAAATTATTAAGATAAACTTCCTTGGCATAGGGAAGATTAACAATAACATTGCAGCAGTAAATGAAGAAACAAGCAAGCGACACAGAGGTCTCCTGGCATTAAAGGTATGATTGAAATGAATTTTGCATACTCCAGTTAGTAAATTGATGAACTGGCTATTCGGCTTCTAACCATGCATAGCTAAAACAATTTTTCTTCAATTTCAACTTTCTGTGCCCTTTGGCTCTCTTAATTTGAGTAAACAGGCAAGAATACTGTAAACATAAGCTTTGCACACTTCCCAAGACAATCGTTTTCAATTTTTCTTTATTGGAAAGACTGCCAACCTGAGTGGGAATTATTGGGAATTATATAGCTGAGGTGGAATTAGTAAGACTCAAGTGGTTTAGTCTGAAAACATGATTCAGGAGATCTGAGCAGCTGCACAGGATGTTCAGTTTGGACCCATGCAACACAAGCTCCATCATGAAACAGGAAAATATTGATCTGGTAGCATTCTTCACTGTGCAGTTGTAAAATTGTAATGTAATGAAAGCCTAATTGGAAGAAAACCTATTTAAAGGTCACAAAGCAATGAAATCCAGCAGTAATTTGAATAAAAATTTCTTTGAACAGTATGTTTTTCCCCCATCTGAAGCGACTTCAGTAAAAGATGAAACATCACACAACCTGTCACAGGCCTCATATTGTTACAGTTAGAGACTGTGCTCAAGTAATAGGCCATGTTTTTTGGAGGAGGGCAAGGCTCTTGTTTTTAAATATGTGATTATGACAGGCAAAAAAGTTATACATGTTTCAATCTTCAAGTTAGCAGAAGGCTAATTATATTTTATAATTAAACATTATTATGTCTGATAGTTAATACATCTCTGCTCCCAAAATAATCAAACGATAATGAATCAAATAAGAAAGCAGAAAGAACAAAACATCATGGTGTGTAGAAGACTAGTTTCATGTATAATAATAATCCTAACAATCTCCCTCGGGCCATAGTTTCTACACAAGCTAAGCTGATACCAGTCATCCCTTAAAAAGTAATTAGAAGAATGAACAACATTTTATAGGTGCTACTGCTAAATTGCTCAGAGCCTGGAAAATAGATCATAACTGGCAGGCTCCATTTATCTCAGTTTCTATGTCCCATATTTTTGAAGCCTAGCTTCTTCTCAATGATTACAAGGATCCTTTGCTCAGTGTCACTGCTGTACACCAGACTTACACTGCTACGGGATGAACCTCAAATTTAGTTTTGGGTAAAATCAGCTTTTTGTCGCTTACATTAATCTCCTGTCTGAAAGCTCATCATAGTTTCTTGTGAGGTGTGTGGTATTTCTTGATCCCTGACCAGATAAGGAATATAGCAAGGTCAGTATCACTAGTATTTTGGCAATAAGCAACTGAAATAAGAAAAGCTGTTACTCAGAAAAAAGTACCCTGGCCCTTCTGAAGTCTCCAGACATTCAGCTGGGACCAAAGCTTGGTTCTGTTGCTGCTTCAAAAGCTCCCGAGCATAGTGCAACCAAAAAGTGGTCTATCCAAGACTGACACAGTGAAAATTTGACAATAGCTAGCTATAAGTTCTTTGTAGCTAGATTTTAGTATGGAAGGAGCAAAATGTGCAACAGTGGCTATAGATACACTGGCAGTTTTACTGTTTACAAATTCCAAAAAGCTTCTTAATGCTACAGTATCGACCCATGAGAATCTCCAGCTAACTTAGAGTAGGAAACTGAAGGAGTCTGTGTTGACATTACAGAACGTTGGTCTTAGCTTTCATGTGTTTTATTTTAGTCAAAAGGAAAATTGATACTTTTTTTCTACATGCCTATTGGGTAGCTTAAAACATTTCCTTCTTGAACAAGTTTTCAGATGAAACATGCTAATTGCAGTGTACTGCCCAACAGGCTGCCACTGCTACCTCTAAGTTTGACTGCAATTTTTTCTGTTCTGTCCAGTACTGTTTTGCCTCAGAACCTTGGATGGCATTAGTTTTCCTTTGTAATTTAACAAGTTGGAAAAAGCTGGACAATCTACACAGTGATCTGCACATGGCTAGTTTAGCACTTGAATGCTGTATAAAAATACTTAACACTTATGTATCCCTCTAGTACTTCAGAATGCTTTACTAATATTTTTCAACTGCTTTTCCACTCTCCTTAAAAAAATATATCACAAGTACACAGTGTTCAGGCCATTTAAACAAAGAAAATAATTTTTCTCCTTTTGTCTAAAGAAGTATACATGATGTTTTCGAAATCATTTTAGGACCTCATGCTAGGCACTTATGAAAAGTGGTTTCAATAATGAAGTCTTAATAGAAGAATAATCAGTCCCTTGATCTCAGGTGAACTGGAGATTTTTAACTGTATAACTCTTCAAGCAAAAGCTGAAGCTTCACAATCCCAAAACCTAAGCTATCTGTGAACACCATAGAACATCAGAAATCTTCAACAATGTTTGTTATAAAGTTCTCTAGAAAACCAGTTTAAATTTTGAGCAGTAGAAGAGGACCATACCTCCCTTCTAGATAAGGTAGGCTCACCTTGGGAAAGGATGCTTTGAAACAAAATTATCCCAAGAAAGATACACTTCAGCTATAAACAAAACTATTACACTCTCTGGCTAGTAGTACTCTTTGTGTCCTAGGCTCATCCACAAAGATTCAAGTAAGAGTTGCTTGCTATGGAAACAATACACAAACAATACACATTGAAACCACCACCCACCAGTATCTTTAGGAAATATGTTTGCTCTTCATGTAAAATTTTGATTATAGGCAAATTTCATGTTTTTATATGCTTTTTTGGCAATTACCTCTATTAGATTCTTACAGCATTCATCTGGAGAACTTTCTACATGTTGAGAGGAATCAAAATATTGGAAAAACTGACAGACTGAGCAAAATAATCCCAGCTTTGTCAATGCTGGAGATACCATTAAAATTGGTATTTCTTGATTTTCTGATTAGTGTTTGGTTATTTAGATCTGGAAACACCATATTTTCTTTTGCCACTGTCTTCTGATATTCCCTTGTTCCTGTTGATTTTAATTTCCTTCCACAGTCCTTCCTACTAGCTACCTTGCCTTCCATGAGAAAATCCCTCCCTTAAACTGTTTGGAAATAAAAAGGATGAGATTTACTTAACAGAAGAAAGAAAGAAAAATAAGTATGTTTCTATATCTTGCTGATTAAAGCATTTCTAAGAGGGAAGGGATTTTAAAAAAAAGTAATTATGGAAGGGGAACACAAAGATATTAAAATTCTTGGAGTACTACATGGAATAGCTTTTAGATTGACTAGCATTATAAAAATTCGGATTTCACATCTTTCTGTTTGAAGCAGTCATGTAGTTCCCTGATTTTCCTCCCTGTGTGAACAATAAATAGAAGCCTAGTTATCAGCCTTAATAGAAAAAAAAAAAAGTTATTCTAAAATATGAAAAAATAGATAGGAAACAATTATTAGAGAGAGTCAATATTTATATTTTCAGGGCAAACAAACAAGGGGAAAAGAGATGCGAATGTACTATTTGTGACTTTGTCTAGGTGAAGCAAAAGGCAAATTGTTTCACAGTCAAACTGTGCTGAAGCTAACTAATACAGAAATAAGTCTACTAAAAAGGGACTTTTGGAGTAAAACTACCAAGGGGATTGCGAAAATTCAGGGTAATTTGACTGAATAGGGAAAAAGTGCATTAAAATATCTGTACTGTTATTTCTTCCAATTAAAGGAGAAGATAACACATTAAGGTAAGTAAAATTTAAAAATATTTTACATAACTGGGAGGAATTTTGCATTCTTCCTAAAGTTTTTCTAGAGAAGAAAACAATTTTTTAGGACAAAACCACTCTTTACAGTAAGGTGTGGGGGATAGTTTAGGATTTTGGGGAACTGGTAAGGGTCACTAAAATAGTCATCATATGTTGGTCATGTTTAAATAATTTCAGTGAATTACAAGATTTTGCTGCAGATTCACATGATCCTGATTCTGAAGGATATTAAGCATCTATTTACTACTCAGGAAAGTGGCAATTTTGCAGCTTTATTCTTCTTAGCAAATACATTACCCCAATTTGTAAAAACACTGGGGTTTTTATTTATATACATTTATTACATAAAAAAAAAAAATCCTAATCTGTAAAACAAGCACTTGAAAATTACAAAATGTCAAATATGTACATGTGTTTCTCCAGCTTCCACTTTACAGAGTGGACAAAGGAAGAGCCCAGGAAAAAATAAGGGCACATGCTTCTGTAACTAGCATGTGCCATGATGGTATGCAGGGAGATCAGAACTATTGTTGTATCACGAATCTACTTACTCCTATAATTTCATTCCTTGAGTTTTAGAAGTTATTAGCATTTTCATGTAATATTTGTATATAATAGCAAAGTAATATTTTCAGAGAAATTATGTTTAACACAATAGTTGATTAGGAAATAGGTTTTATTCTTAAAAAAACTTTCTTCAAAACCAGGATTTTATCTCTAAACCTTCACTGGTTTCTGGTGGGGAGATGGAGGTCTCTAACTCTATAGGTAAGGAAAAAGCTTTCAGGTGTTTAGTTTTGTGTATTGCCACACTCTTCTCTCCTGTTCAGAAGATTCCCAGCGTCTCCATAGAACACTTTACTGTTGTTTTCAAGCCAGTGTAAACCAAATCTTTTTAATATTTATGCTGTTGTTAGTTTTGCCTCTTATCAAAATGTTATTTATAGGTAGCAGGAAAAAAAAAAAGAAGACTTCCAAATTTTTAATCTTGCTTTGCAAATCATTAGGTGTAATGCTGAATGAATGATTAGATTTGAAAGTAGCAGAGCATATGTGATTCATATTGATGAAATATTTGAGTGCTCAACACATATGAAGATCATGATCATGATCATATCTAAACAATAGGACAGGGGGTTTGAAAATGTCATTTCTACATTTTCCTTTTAGAGAGTTGCATGTACTAAAACCCATAGACTTTTTTTGCTGACCAGATTAAAAGGAAGATATATACATCTACGGCAGTAACATTAACAAAAATCATATAGTGGTAGGTATTTAAAGCTTTTTAGGAGTCTTTTGTTATCAATGTACTTACCACTTTTTAAAATGTTTTATGCAGCTTTATCTAGAAAGTCTTATTTCTAACATGGGTAGGCTTTAAATTCTAAAATAAAGGCTAAACTCTAAAATAGCATAATTCCTATTAAAGTACAATTCCAAGGATTTCTCAGTATATTTCCCTTGGTGTAACCCTAGATCTCATCCTGCATCTGAATGGTGAGTTCCTTTCCCTTGGCTTCCTCAGTGAGGCTGCTAAGAAAGTTACCAATTAGCACCATTCCAGTGTTCATAAAATAGCCACCACAGTTAAGCTGTTTACTGACAGCCTAACATACTCTCATGAAGTGGGAATCTGATGTCACAATTTATAAATCAGAAACCTGTGACCATTTTAGTGAGCACAGGAATAACTTATCCATAGTTCCCAAGGTGTGAGCTATACCATGTAATTTGAAAGATTTCTGGGACAGGAGGGCAATGCTTGCTGGAAGGTGAATGCTTTCCACTTCTTACATGTTTTGCAGCAAGGACACCGTTGTGAGAAAAAATGAATACTACAATGTAAGCAAGGACTTGGTAGTATTTGTGGGTGTATCAAGTGTTTTTGCACATTGACAGAATGAGGAAGAACATTGTTACAGATAACAGGAAATATAGCTAGTGACATTTTATTTATGCAGGCATTCACAGTGTTGGGTGAGTTATTTTGGAAGAATTTCACTACTGAGGCAGATATTCTGGCTGTTTCCATTGCTGTTGTATACCTATATTATACAGTGTTCTTGGATGAAATATGCCCTAACCAGAGCTTCCTTGGAAAACTAAATACCTAAATCTGCTTGATATGGAGGTTTAAATGTACTTGCAATGGCTCCTAACACATTTGAATTTCACCATAGAAACAACTCCCAAACTAAAAGAAACAAAGCCAGACCCCAAAATCATCTTTTTCTTTTCACCAGAATCTGCCTGTATAACATCTCTATGCTGCATAAAATTTTATTTTCACAGGCAGTTTATCTTGTAGCTTTATTCAGCTGCCTCAGATTGCTGAAACTGAGACTGCATGTTGGAATTTGTTGCCCTGTGTCGTGGTTTAAGCCCAGCTGGCAAGAAAGCACTACAAAGCAGCTCATTCACTCCTCCCCCCCAGCCCTCATGGATGAGGAGAAAATATAAAGAAAAGCTCGTGGGTCAAGACAAGGACAGGGAGGGATCACTCATCACTTATGGTCACGGGCAAAAACCAGACTCAACTTGTGGAAGAAACAAAATCAATTTAATTTACTACAAATCAAAACAAAACAAGGATAATGAGAAGTAAACCCAAACCTTAGAACACCTTCCCCCCATCCTTCCCTCCTTCTCGGCTCAAGTCCACTCCTGATTCTGTCTCCCTCCTCCCTCCAGTGGTGCAGGGGGACAGGGGATGGGGGTTGGGGTCAGCTCGCCACACATTGTCTCTGACACTCCTTCCTCCTCAGGGGGAGGACTCCTCACTCATCCCCTGCTCCACCATGGGGTCCCTCCCACAGTCGACAGTCCTTCACGAACTTCTCCAACGTAAGTCCTTCCCACAGGCTGCATTTCTTCATGAACTGCTCTGGCATGGGTCCTTTCCACGGGCTGCAGTCCTTCAGGCACAGACTGCTCCAGCACGGGCTTTTCCACAGAGTCACAGCCATCTTGGGGGGCATCCCCCTGCTCTGGCGTGGGCTCCTCCCAGGGCTGAAGGTGGGCATCTGCTCCCCCGCTCCCCTCCATGGGCTGGGGGGGACAGCCTGCCGTCTCACCATGGGCTGCAGGGGCATCCCCTCCTCTGGGACACCTCCTCCCCTCCTTCTTGACTGACCTCGGTGTCTGCAGAGGGGTTTCTCTCACATCCCACTCCCCTCCTCTGCTGCAGTTTCCCTTCTTAAATCTGTTCTCCCAGAGGCGCTACCACTGTTGCTGATGGGCTCGGCCTTGGCCAGAGGCGGGTCCAACCTGGAGCTGGGGGAGCTTCTAGCAGGTTCTCACAGGAGCCACCCCTGTAGCCCCTCCCCCATTACCAAAAACTCTGCCACACAAACCCAAAACACCCTGCTATTGTAGGTTATGCATGAACTATAACAATCAGCCTAACATGTGAATATTACAACAAAAAAGTCCTACCTGAATCCTTTTGTCCTTTTTGTTGCTGTCCTCCTTTCTGTCCACACAGGGGCTTATCCTGTGATTCTCTGTGCAGGATTTTTTAGGAGACTTTACTGTCATTGGTTTCAACTGCAAGGAAATACTTCCATCACTTGTGGAAGTTGTTACAGAGATGTCTGCATTTCAGTGATTTAGCTGCTGTCTTCACTGGAAAATAAAAGCCTAAACTAAAGCAGAAGCCATGATTTGCCCCACATTATATTCTGATAAAATAACGTTGTCTTAAAACTACTCCAGACTTTAATTACAAATACTTATGAATTATAAATGGTGGTAGACTCGATTTCACCACTCCAGATTTGGGTATTGGTTATTTCCAAGAAAAAATTACACCCTATAAAACCTGAAATACACACATGAAAATGAACCTCTGTGTGTGAGTGTGTGTCGACATATGTATATTAGACTTTCATGCAATTTAAGATATTTAAAGATATCTTACTTAAGAAATGTTAGTATGGAAAATACGCCAGGACTGGTGTTTGTTTCATAGAAATGTTATAAAGCCTGAACTAGTGGTTTTAGAAATGTGGATGTGTTGTGACAGACAAATTCTCAGCTGTGATAGAAAGTTCTAAATTGTTAGAACTCCATGTCTTGGGAGGATAAGAAGGAGATGTGTTTTATTTTGAGCAATATAGGAAAATAATATTCCTTATTTGATACCTAGCGTATACCATAAATTAATGCTTGCACATTAAACTGTACATTCAGAAAGGAAAATAAAGGGGGATGCCAAATAAGGCTTCCATGTCCTTAATCCAGTCCAAAGACGAGATCTGTCTCATACTTTCAAGCAAGCTATGCTCTGTCTGGATTGCACTCTGTAGCGACATCTCCCATGGAGTAAGAAGGAGGATTTGACTATCTGTCTGAGGAATCACAACGCCTTGCTTCAGTTCATTGCTGATAATTCACCTCTAATATAGGAATAAGACAGTACAGCCTGGGTAGGAAAGTTGAATGAGAAAAAAATTTTTATAGAAGAAATGGACAAGAAAGAGTACTTGAGAAGCATGAAACCTAAGTAATTCTTCTAAATGATGTATAAAGTCATGAGTGATTGAGGAAAACTACGCTGTAGATTTTATATGTACTTCAGTCTTCTGTACTGTAGGTGCATGTATAAATAGTTAAGGGCTAGCCAGAACACAAGAACAAAACTTTCATAGCTGCTTGATCACCAAGCCATTGTTGTTAATGGCACAACAGAGCCTAAAGAAAGAGTTAAGGTAACACTTTGAAAGTAAGCTACAGATAGCCCTTAAATCCATATTTCTTCACCATCTGCCTTTGCTTGACCTCCTTGAGGATTATGGAGTGGGCCACAAAAAATGGCTGCTTTTAATTCATTGAAAAAAAGAATAGCTGTGGTGCTTGGCATCATTCACAGTCATGGTCACAGTTCACACCTACGTTGCTCTATAACCAGTTCGCATTCTTTACCACCAGGCAAATGGACTTTCAAGATGAAGACAACAAAACACACTAAAAGAATTTACCACCTAATGCGTATGAGTGAGCACTTAGATCTTCAACTTGCAGGTATTTTGAAAATATTATTTCTTATGAAATGAAATGTAGCACTGGAGGTGGTTTTATTGCTGACAAACCTTGCAAATATCTAAATCCTGGAAAGCTTTAGGTAGTGTGCTGTGGGGAAATAAAGTACTCTAACTCCCTGTAGGTAGTTTTGTATTTCTGGTCAGAGGTTGAAAAGAATGTCTGTTTAACATCTCAAGTTGTGATCAATTCTATGTTAAGAGAAATGTGGTAACAAGGTGTTGGGATATGGGAAGTAGGGTGACTACAGCTTGAAAGATGTAGGAAGCATCACTCGGCATCCCAGTACTTGAGAATTAAGTCCAGGTGTTATGTCGTCTGCTGTACATTGCTTCAAAATCTTAGAGGCAACTGATAGAAGACCTTTATTTGGTTTATCATTATTAAAAGTGTGACTTACTCACTAATTCAGCTGAACTTTGAAATAGCTGATATGAGTGCTATATTATATTTCTAAATGAAACTTATTCAGGTTATGAATTTTGCGTCCCGAGTATTAGAAGTTACACATGCAAAGAATTTCAGACATAGTTGGTTCTTGTCTCCATTCCTCATTTTGCTGCTCAAATGGGAGCAAACACCAATGTTGTAAATTGCAAACATGACTTCTGACACCTGTAATTTAAGACTGTTAATGTCCAGTGTTTGAAACTCTGTCCCATTATCAACAATTCAAAGTTCCTATTGAATGCAAGCAACAGGTCTTACTTTAAAGGCTTTAATATCATAGATTTCATTATTAACTAGTGCAAATCAAACTTGTACAAAAAAAAAGAATGGTGTTGTAAGGTAGGAAAAACCCAGAAAATCCAGCTTATGGCTGGATGTTTCATTGAGCAGATGGGTATTCTGGAGATTCTGAAATGATGGAAAAGCTGGAGTTTTATGGAAATTAAGTCAACAATTGTTCCAAACATCATCTGTGTCATGATAGAAGGTGCAAAATCTGGACTGTGTGAAGGCAGCAAATGAAACAGCCAGGAAGGGAAGAATAGAGGGTGTAGAATAGAGGTGGAATGAGGTGGTAGGTGAGATATGTATATTCATTGGGATGGACCCCCAAAGTACATTGGCCATATCATCATTTATCAAAAGAACTGCCATTCCCATTTGAAATAAAGGAAAGCTCCCTTTGGCAGAGCAGTGACAGCTGCCTCAATGACTTACTTGAGAATTGCTGAAATTTGAGGTGACAGTTTTGGCAAGTAGTCTGGGTTTTAGTCACTTCAAACAGGGCTAGCATTATGAAAATCATGTTTATAATGGGTGCAGAAGTAAAATGTGAGGCTGTAGGAATATTACCTGTCCACAGAGGCAGACAGCCATAACTCAGTTTCTCACTGGATAATACTGTTGTTAGAGCTGGAATAATAGCATATATTACTGCCAGTAAGTGTCTCACCATATGTCCATAAGATGGCTGTCATAAATACTAAGATCCCACCTGCAGTACTGCATGCAACCTAAGGGTTCCCAATACAGGAAAGATATGGACCTGTTGGAGCAGCTCCAGAGGAGGGCCATGAAAATGATCAAAGAGCTGGAACACCTTTCCTGTAAAGAAAGGCTGAGAGAGTTGGGGTAGTTCAGCCTGGAGAACAGAAGGTTCCGTAGAGACCTTATTGCATCCTTTCCATATATAAAAGGGGCTTATAAGAAAGACTTGTAAGAGAGAGACTTTTTACCAAGGCCTGTAGTGACAGAACAAGGAGTAATGGTTTTGAACTAAAAGAGGGTAGATTCAGACTAGACATAAGGAAGAATTTTTTTATGAGGGTGGTGAAACACTGGCACAGGTTGCCCAGAGAGGTGGTAGATGCTCCATCCCTGGAAACATTCAAGGTCAGGTTGAACAGGGCTCTGAGCAACCTGATCTGGTTGAAGATGTCCCTGTTCATTGCAGGGGGGGTTGGACTAGATGACCTTTAAAGGTCCCTTCCAACCCAAACCTTTCTATGATTCTGTGATTTAGTCTGTAATTTAAGAGTTAATATTAAATAAAAATTAAAAAGAATGAAGACATAGTAGTACCCCACACTGCCAATGTAGGCCCAGGCTTCCTCTATCTTTTTTTACTTCTAAAAGCCAGGGAGGTTAGAGACAGGTTTATACAGGATTAATGGCATGCATGAGACAGATATCTGTGACAGGCAGCAGGGCAGTAGTTTAATAACCTTTGTGATTAGATAGCAGGAAGAGATTAACTGGAAGTTTGCACTAATAGATAAGTATTGCCCAACAGATTAAAAAAAAAAAAAAAGGAAAAAGGAGGGAACTGATGAACAATTAAATGAAAAACTCACAAATAATATCATTACTGAAAGAAAACACTGTTTACTGAACTGAACTTTAGCTGCAAGGTTGCATTAATGGTCTGTGTATCTGTGTAAAACAAAATATGATTACATTATCAGTTCTTTATTCTGTGGATAAACATTGTTGACATTTGCAGGGCAAATTTTTGAGACAAGAATTTACAACTCCATGTTTCCTTGCTTGAGGATAATAAGGACAGAGTGATGTTTTAGAATAAAAGGAAATATCTTTGGCAAGGGAAAAAAAAAAAAAAAAAGGGAAAAATAAAATCTAGAAAACCTCCCTGGCTCAGAAATTTATAATTCTTACGTTACATAGTAATTTTCACTTATCTGTTTATTTTAAGTGGTCATAGTTTCCTATTAAAAAGTGTTATTGTTTGCAGTATTTGTATTTTTGTATTTATAATGACTGTATTATCTGTATTCTGTTAGCAACAAGAAGTTTCAACCAAAATCAGAACCAAGAACACTAGGTTCATAGGATCTGGATACTCATAAAATGCTTGCTTCATATACTGTTGAACTCAGAGTCTAAATTTTAAGGAGATGGATGGGTAATATGCTTATCTCAAAGGTCATATCCTTGAACTGAAGGTAAACAGGTTTTTGAAGGTTTAAAACCAAGATATTGCATAGCTGACAATTTACACTCAGATCTTCTGAGTCTGAATTTAGTACCTTAAACTTAAGAACAAACTCTTCTTAAGGGCTAGAACAGTTCAAAAATTGTTGATAGCACCATTAATGCACATTAAATATCCACATTATCCCAGAGTATGTATAAGGTCATACTACCTCAAAATTGTTTCCTGATTGGATCACCTGAGAAGTTTAAATAGAAAAGGAAGTAAATTAAAAACACAGCAAACAGCACTTGAGATATGTTCCCATTCACCTAATTTAGGCAGTCCAGCCTGATACAGTCACCCAGGTTACTTTATAGTCAACAGAGAGAAAAACAGAAATGGATCTCAAAAAGGAAATTCAGTCAAGTCTGAAGTATGAGTTAGGATTATCTTGAATGAATTCCAAGACAGACCAGAGTAATTGCCCCTTGGACACACCCTCACTTTACTAGAAAGGCACTTACTTGATGTGGTTAGTTTAGAACAGAAACGTATTTGATGATTTCCTTTGTAAATCCACTTTTAGATGGTTCCTGATGAGAACCCACTACTACACTGTCTAACTGTACTTCATATATTGTTATAAATAATCAGTTTGGAATATGAGATTAAGTATATTTTCCATCTGTCCTTAGACTTCACTTAGTAATTCTTGCTTTTTTTCCTCCCAAAGAAGGAATTATGTAATTTTTTTTCCCCCTTTTAATCAAAATCTGGAAAAGGGTGCTCTTATTCCTCGAAGGTTTCTATCCTTAAGTTAAAATAAAATTTTTGTTATTATTTTTAGAGAAAAAATTGTACAACTATTTAAATTTGTTTTCTGATATTTACTGTTAATATGAAAAGAAGATCTGTACTTTCTAACAGTATCAGAACTGCATAGGCTTGCACATTGAAAGTGCCAAGAAGCAGTTTCTTTTCAATCCACAGAATATGGGAACAGGCAGTTATATTCAGTAAACCTCTCAAATTCCATTTCATTCAATTCATTTTCCAATTTCTGTTTCTATGAGAACCATTTTCTACACATTCTTAGCTCCAGAAATAATTCTTGGACTCTTGAAATCTACAATGCAGATTATTTCTTCAAAAATAAAGCAAATGAAAGCATTCTGATTGGGTATTTTCAATTTCTTGTTATGATATTGAACCGCAAAGTCAATAATGTAATAAGCTAGGTAATGCATCTGAGACTGTTTTCTAGTCTTTCCCCAAAGAGGTTGCTGGATCCATTCAATGTTGCAGCATAAAATATAAATGAAGTCATTTATGAACTGCTGTAACTCAAATCCTGTTCCAGGCCAGTGCTGAAAACGAGACCTAGTCTCATGTTTTCCTTATATTGGGGGAAATAAATGAAATTGTTTTCTAGCACATGAGCAAAATATTACTAAATTCAAAAGAAGACAAAAAAAAAAAAAGAATAGAGCTATTTGTAATGGTTATATTAAAATACAAAATCATCCTGAATGTCTTTCCTTTGAAATGGCCTATGGCTGTTTACAGTAACTACATCACACAAAAGTGCAAATTGTGCTCTTTCACAGAAAACAGCCCGAACTTAGGTTACATACATCATGAATGCTACAGAGTATGGACACTGAATTTTGTTCAGAATTATTTCCGCTGAGATGCAGAAGAGCAAAAACAGGTAGTTGGACCTTGTTTTTAACCATACACCAAAAAGTAGAAATTCAGAATCATGACACAACTTTTTAATTAGATCTTATTGTTATGATACATCCAAGCAAAGTCCCCATTTCAAGGTGAAGCAGAATAGGTCTCAAATTCAGGAATAGTCTTGCAATTCAGAGCTATATTTAAGAATGATATTTAACACAGTAGTTCTTGTTTTAATTTGTATTGAAAATACTATCTGCTTCTTGAAAAATTCAGAGCACTGTAAGACCAAATAATCCTTTGTTTTTTTCCTGTATTTTATTTACATTGACCTTAGATGTGCAGGTAGCCTTTGACACTGCACAATCTACTATTAGCATGACAGCATAAAATGCTGTTTTTATTAAATTTAGTATTATCATCAAAAAGAATAAGTCTTGCACTTCAGTAAAAGAGGGATTTAATCATCTGCTGTGAAGGTGATCTTACAGGAAGAATGGAAATGGAAAGGAGTCCTTGAATAATGGAATTCTGGCCCAGTTTAGGTTGGACCTTTGGAAATCATCCAGTCCACTACCTGTTCAGAGCAGGACTATCTGCTAAGTTGAATATTCATTTGAAGTTAGATCAGGTTGCATGGGGCCTTTTCAAGTAAAGTTCTGAAGACCTCCAAGCATGGAGACTTCACAGTCTCTCTGAGCAATCTGTTCCAGTGCTTTACCGCTCTCACAGGGAAGAAACGTTTCCTTTTATCAAATCTGAGTTTCCTTTATTACATCATGTGGTTATTGCTTCTTGTCTTTTTGATGTACATCACAAAGGATAGTCTTTTCTTTATCCTTCAATTAGTCAGGTGAAGACAGACATCAGATCTCCTCTTAATCCTCTCTTCTTCAGCCTGAACAAGCTCAGCTTATATATCAGGTGCTCTGGCCCACTTAACATCTTGATGGCCTTCCACTGACTTGTTCCAGGCTGTCAATGTCTTACTCGCACTGACAACCCTAAAATTTTATACAATACTCCAAATTTGGTCTCTAAGTGCCAAAGAAGGAGAAATAATCACTCCTCTTGACCTACTGGCTGCACTCTTGAGGTTAGTCTTCACTGGTGCAAGGGTGCGTTGCTGATCTATGCACAATTTTTGTCCACCAGGACTGCTATGACTTTCATGTAAAGCTACTTTCCTGCCAGTCAACCCCAAGCCTGTATTGCTGTGTGGAGTTACTCTGCCTCTGGTGAAACAATGCATTTGTTTTTGCTGAGCTCTGTGAGGTTTCTGTTAGCCCATTTCTCCAGGCTGTTGCTGAGGATGCAGTCTATCCTACTGTCCAGGCTGCTAATGTTGATTTTAAATAGTATTGGCACCACCATCACCCCCATGAGAAATGTCATTGTAACTGGCCACCTGTACAAATTTGAACCCTTAACCCCTATCCTTTGAGTGTGATGGTCCAGACATTTCCCCCCCAACTTATAGTCTAACCATCCAGACCATGCCTCTTCAGTTTAGGCACACCTGTGTCTCTTAACCTGTAATCTTTCAAATTTCTTTTCTTATCCATGACAACTTGCACAGGAGGAAGTTTGGGTTTGTGTCTGAAAGGAATAGTTGGTCAGTCACTGAATGAATTAGAATACATCCTTGCTGTAATGCAATCCCCTGAACATACGATACAAGACAGGCAGGACTGTTTAGCATAGCCTTCTATTTCTTTCTCTGTCTATCCATTTGGCTTTCAAAAGAAAATACATGAGGCATATTTAAAGCAAACGGGCATCATGATTAATAAGGACATCACACTGAGACACATAAAACTGCCCTGTCTCCTTCATCTGTTCTTTTGGTGCAGTGATTAACCTTTGAGTTTATGAGTATTTTTGCACTTGCCTCAGATAAAATATTTTATGACTTCTTACCTCCCAGGCAACTTGGATTAAACTTATCAAGCCTGGGAAGATAGTGGCCCATAATGACTGTTCCCTCAGAAATCATATCTACCTCCTTACCACATTATCAGAACATTCTTTGCACAAAACAGATGGAAACATCAAGACAGGAGACAAGACAACTTGTTAAGGTCACATTCCACCTTCCTATACATCATTCATGCTTAATTGATTCCCAACCCCTCCTAGAGACAGATTGCCATACATTATGAGAGCTGAGAATATGAAAAGATCATTTTCTTTTCCCCATTCCCATTTGGAAAGGCTTTTGCTTTTGCTAAAGTTGCTTTGGCAGTCTGCTTGCTAATGACTGATCACTGCCTTTCAACACAGAAGTAGGGCAGAAACAAGTAGATTTATCTTTTGGCAGAAGTATCCCTCTCTGACATAGCATTTCAGGTATTCTGCTCTCAGTGTCAGAGAGGGGAAAAAAAGAGAAACCAAAGAGATCCGAAAGAAGCCACAAGACAGATCCCTGGAGATTGTGCAGGTGAGTAGTTTAAAATGGCATCTTTTTATGTACTTAGAAATTGGCTCATTACTTCTGAGGAAAGCTGCTTAGCTTCCCCCTCACACCCACCTGACATCTCCTTCTACACTGTACAAAGAGGGACTCAATCATTTTGATGCATGTCTCCTGAACAGGGTGGATGAATAATTGAGTATCAAATCTGAACTTACTGTAGACCTCCTAATAATTTAGGACATTGAAGTAACATGAAAAAAAAAAAAAAGAAAAGCATGCTGTAAACATTGTTACCACAGATCTTTCTGTCTGTTCTGAATATGCTTTCTCTTGTTAATTTAAACAAATACAATGTTCAGGAGTTGCTATCTATAAAATTGCCAATATAGTGATAAAGGAATAGCCATATCAGGGTGAAATGCTACATTTAGTCTGCACACAGGATTAAAAAGATATCTTCAAGGAACTTAAAGTCTAAGACTCCTCTGGCTGCAGCATTTAAAAAAAATAGATATTAAGCCAAAAATAGCAGGTAGCAGCACAGGTGGAGAATATCTTATTTGGAATCCATGCCATTGTAATAAAACTGCCTGTATACAATTCTTGGAAGTGGAAAACTGTTTTCTGGAAGTGGATTACTCTATCCACTGTTCCTGTCCTCAGGCTATGTGAAAAGAAGTGGACAGAGATCTCTTCTGGTTTTATAGTGTTTCAGTTTACATAAAACACAGAAAAGAGATCTAAAAAACACTGAAAATGCTATTGGCCTTCAAAATGTTTTAAGGTGCTATCCACTTGAAGTCATGAGTATGCTGACTAAATTAAAAAAAAAAAAAAAAAGTGCCTAGATATGAATGGCTCTGCATCCCAATTTACCATCAAGTACATTTTGAATTGCTGGGCCTTGAACTATCATTTCAAACCATGCTTGTGTTTTCAACTCTTATGTTAAAAGTTTGTACCAGTGCATAAGAATATACCAAAGATCCTCTTAGATCACACACAAGGGTCACTCCCTATGTTATGCATTTCCTCTTTTAGAATAGAAACCAGATGTTCCTTGGTGGGGTAATTTGGAAGTAGAATGGAGACAAGGATCTTTTTTTGTAACTGTTACTAACACCTGCTTCATTTCCTTCAGCACTCTCAGGACCCTTTCATGTGCACTGAAAAGAAGGGGAGAGGAGAGGGAGGAAAACCAGAGGCTTTGTTTGCCCTATCCATTTCAGAGAACAGCTTCATGTATCAGTTTGCTGTAGAGAGAAGTATCATCTCTGTACTGCTGTTTCTGGCAGTAATATAAAGCATAAGCTGTAAAAAGCCTTCCTTTATTTTCCCTAGAGCACAGCCATTTAGATGTAAACTCTTACAGCTTCATTGCAAGACACTCTTTGTGCAGAGGAACTGTCAGGTCAGAAGAGGAGAAAAAAAATGAAACAGATGAGTTTCCTTTGCAGTTTCCCAGTGGGAGAGCTCTGCTGAAATGCTAGTCCAGCTCTACTGGTTTCTGCATCAACAGATGGCAGACAGCATTCCTTGTGTTTGCGTCCCATTTGGTAAATCACAGGTCACATCTGGTCTGGCCTCTGTTCTTTCTGAACAGATGGGAGTACAGGTTCGTTATCGATTGCAGCAAAAAGACAGGGGGATGATAGGGAGGAGTGTACCCGAGGCGGGGAAGGAAGGTGAGAGGGAGTTAGAAATAGAAAAGGCAAAACCAAAGAAGGTTTAAAAAAGGAGAGAAGAACTTAAAATGCCCATGGACAATAAAAGAATATGATTGGTGGTAACTAAACATGGCAAAGAAACAATATATAGATAAATAGCTATTAAAAAATATTTCAAGGTGTAATGCACAATTGTGAGTATTTGCTTAGAGAATATGACGAAAGTGCATAGGTTAAATGTTTATGTGGTCTCTTACTCAAAGCTATTATATGGGAAAATAAAAACCTGTTTTCAGTCCTAATCTCTTTCCACACAAGGTATGAACTAAAAAACAGAAAACACACAGAGAAAGGTTCTTAGTCACTGTCAATCATAATCTTTGTTTTAGACAGAGAAAACAAAACAAAACTAAATCTCTTTTTGTAATTCACTTGGCACCTCATAGATAAGTATATCAAAGCTTTTTAGATATTTTTCAACTTTCTACCTGAAAATAAGATGATATTTCTTTATTATCTTTTAATTGGTTTGATTTTAATTGGATGAAAGTGTATGATTTTGTCATGTTTTTATTGGTACTTTCAAGCATTCATAACTACATGCAAAATTAAAGATTTCTAATGATTTTAAATAGATATTTTAAAATATTGTTATTAATTAGAATTTGAGTTTTAAATTAAAAAAAAAAATCAAAATTCTAATATGTTCTACTTTCAAAAAGTGTAAATAACCTAAAGCTTGACACTGCGGCTACTCTAAACCCTGCGACAGGCACTGCAGTTACTTCAATCCTGGGGACAGGCACTGCAGCTGAACCAGAGAATCAACCAGTGCCAGTGTCAGTCACCCCAATACACAAGAAGAAATGGACATGAAAGTCAGCTCCTTTAGTAAAAGAGGATGAAACAGGGCCATCACAAGAACAGGAGGAAGAGGCAGAACAAGAGGTAACCACTCGATCCTTATTCCTGAGTGAGCTGCGGTATAAGTGAAAAGATTTCAGCCATCATCCAGGTGAGCAAATTATCACCTGGCTGCTCCAATGCTGGGATAATGGGGTTAGTAGCCTGGAATTAAAGGGAAGGGAAGCCAAACAGCTGGGAACACTTTCTAGGGAAGGGGGCATTTATAAGGCAATTGGAAAAGGGACACAAGCCCTCAGTTTCTGGAGGCAACTTCTGTCAAGCATGAAGGAAAGTTATCCTTTCAAGGAAGACATTATATGTCACTGAGGCAAGTGGACCACCATGGTGAGAGGTATTCAGTACCTGAAGGAAGCAGCTGCACTAGATATGTTTTTTTATGACCCGGACAACACACAATTACCCCCAGAACTAGATGAAGTCCAACGCACACAACCCATGTGGTGGCAATTTGTATGGAGCACACCATCACTGTATGCCAACTCATTGGCAGTACTGGTCTGCAAAGATGAAGGGGCACCGAAGGTGGATGAAATGGCTTGTCAACTCTGGCAATATGAAGAAAATCTCTCTTCCTCCCTACAGCCCTGCGTCTCAGCTGTGGAAAAACTGTCTGAAAAGTCTGAAAAACTGATTGGAAAAAATGAAAACCTATTTGAAAAACCTCCAGCAACTCAAAGAGGATAGGTCCTACTCCCCACCTGTATGGACCAGTAACTCAGCTATTAAGAGTAAAAGTTCTTCTGCACAAGAGAGAGGATATAGAGGGTACACACCACAAACCATCCTGTGGTTTTTCCTGTGGACCACAGAGAGGACATGAGGAAGTGGCATGGAAAATCTTCATTGACCTTAGAGGAACGGGTAAGTGAATTGCAAGGAAAAACAATCGCAAATGGAGGTTCTTCCAGGAAAATTGCTGCTCCACTTTCCAATGGACAGTTCCCCAGACAGAGTGGAAGGTCTGATCTTACTCCTGATCCTATGGAAAGACATTCTATTCCATTTTTACAAGAAGTAAATAGAGAATCCTATGACCACTACTACAGGGGCCCTGCCTCCAGCCAGGTGGAGAAAAGGGACAACTGGGTTTATTGGACTGTGTAGATCTGACAGCCTGGCACATCAGACCCACAGGAGTATAAGGCTCTAGTAGGTACCAGCGCAGAGTGTACCATACTGCCATCAAACTATAAAGGGCCAGAACCTATTTGTATTTCTGGAGTGATAGGAGGATCTCAACAGCTATCTATATTGGAGGTTGAAGTAAGCATGGACTAGCCAGAAGGCAAAGACTCCAGAATATCACCAAAGGAGTAGGTGACACATGCTGAAGAGGCCCCACTGTATAATAATTACCAGAAAATGAGAAGCAATATGCCCTGTTTACTGATAGCTCCTACCCTGTTTTAGGAAAGCATCAGAGGTGGAAGGCAGCTGTATAGAGTCCCCTATGGCAAGTTGCAGAAACTGCTGAAGGAGAAGGTGAATTGAGTCAGTTTGCAGAGGTGAAAGCCATCCAGCTAGCTTTAAATATTGCTGAATGAGAAAAATGGCCAATACTTTATCTCTGTACTGACTGTTGGATGGTGGTAAATGCCCTGTGGTTGTGGTTGCAGCAATGGAAGCAGAGCAACTGGCAGTGCAGAGGTAAACCCATCTGGGCTGCTGCACTGTGGCAAGATATTGCTGCCTGGATAGAGCACCTGGTTGTGAAAGTACATCTCATAGATACTCATATACCTAAGAGGCAGGCCACTGAAGAACATCAGAACCACCAACAGGTGGATCAGGCTGCTAAGATTGAAGTTGCTCAGGTGGATCTGTATTGGCAACATAAGGGTGAATTATTTATGGGTCGGTGGGCCCATAACACCTCAGCCATCAGGGAAGAGATGCAACATATAGATGGGCTTGTGATTGAGGGGTGGACTTGACCATAGATACTGTCACCCAAGTTATCCATGAATGTGAAACGTGCTGCAATTGAGCAAGCCAAGAAGTTAAAGCCTCTGTGGTATGGAGGGTGATGGCTGAAATATGAATATGGGGAGGCGTGGCAGATTGACTATATCACACTCCCACAAACGCACCAAGGCAAGTGCCATGCGTTTACAATGGTGGAAGCAACCACTGGATGCCTGGAAACATATCCTGTGCCCCATGCCACGGCCCAGAACACTATCCTGGGCCTTGAAATGCAAGTCTTATGGTGACATGGCACCCCAGAAAGAATTGAGTTGGACAACGAGACTCATTTCTGAAACAACTTCATAGACATCTGGGCCAAAGAGCATGGTATTGAATGGATATACCACATCCCCTATCATGCACCAGCCTCCGGGAAAATAAAATGATACAATGGACTGTTAAAGACTACATTGAGAGCAATGTGGGGTGGAACCTTCAAACATTGGAATACATGTTTAGCAGAAGCCCCCTGGTTAGTCAACACCAAAGGATCTGCCAATCGGGCTGGCCCTGCCCAGTCAGAACTTTTACGTTCTGTAGAAAGGGATAAAGTCCCCACAGTGCACATAAAAAATATGCTAGGGAAAACAGTCTGGCTTATTCCGGCCTCAGGCAAAGGCAAACGCATTCACGCATTTTGCTCAGGGACCTGGGTGCGCTTGGTGGGTAACACAGGAGTATGGAGAAGACTAATGTGTACCTCAAAGGGATTTGATCTTGGGTGAGAATAGCCAATGAATTAAATTGTACAATGTTAATTGCTATATAACACTGTATATCATTACTTCTATGGTGGCTGTATGCCATATCAAGGGTTTTACAGTAAAAGTCACCCAGATTATAGAAGAATGAACTTTGATGAAACCAAGCAAAGTGCAGCAATGATAGAACCAGACGAGCACAGAGGTGATAGAACCAGAACTGGCTTCAGCATGCAACAGTCCAACACCATACACCATCTTTCCTGCCCTGAAAGACTGTTATGACAGATGGAGCCTAAAGTCATGGACTAAATGAACTCTATGGACATTTTATAGGGATGGCCCATAGACTAAGGGAATGATATCTGTGTGTATATATCAAAAGACAGGAAAGGTGATGGTGATTAACTGGGATGTATTGTAGAATGTGGGACCTGGACATGATGTAAATTATATAGAATAAGGGGTGGATATACTGTCCTGGTTTCAGCTGGGATAGAGTTAATTTTCTTCCTAGTAGCTGGTATAGTGTTATGTTTTGGATTGAGCATGAGAAGAATGTTGATAATAGACTGATGTTTTCAGTTGTTGCTAAGCAAGTCAGGGATTTTTCAGCTTCTCATGCCCAGCCAGCAAGAAGGCTGGAGGGACACAAGAAGTTGGGATGGGACATAGCCAGAGCCAGGACAGCTGACCCAAAGTGGCCAAAGGGGTATTCCATACCATATGACATCATGCCCAGTATATAAACTGGTGGGGAAAGCTGGTTGGGCGATGCTGTTCAGGAACTGACTGGGCATTGTTTGGCGAGTGGTAAGAAATTGCATTGTGCATCACTTGTTTTGTATATTCCAATTCTTTACTATTATGAATATTAATATTAATAATTAATTAACATTAATAATAATAATTACTACTACTACTATTACTATTATTACCAACATTATTATTTTATTCCTTTTCTGTGCTAGTAAACTGTCTTTATCTCAACCCACAAGTTTTACTTTTTTTTTCCATTCTGTCCCCCATCCCACTGGGTGGGGGAGGAGTGAGCAAGCGGCTGTGTGGTGCTTAGTTGCTGACTGGGGTTAAACCACGACACTATCAGAGCCTCAAAAGCACACAGCACAAACTACTTTAAATATAGCAAACTCTTCTTGATGTCAGTAGAGAAATGCATAAATGCAGCATAGACTTTGTAAATATACACACAAAACACAAGGACTGTTGATCCTTAGGCTAGGTGCAAACGTATTTCACACTTGCCAAATACTACCATACTAAAATAAATGCACTTTTTTGGTGTTAAGCAAGGTAGGTTTGAATGACTTGGCACAAACCAATGTCATTCAGAGCTGTCTAATTGGAGCTACATATGAAGAGTTCTGTGTCTTCCTGGAATGCAACAAGTTTAATTTAGGTAATTTCAGTTGAACAGGCTGTTTTGACTCTAGCCTCTTGGTGGTTTACACATTTCTACAGTCTTAAGGTATATTTTGACAAGTGGCATTAACTGACCACACTGTCTAATACTACCACTACTGCTAATAATATAACCATTTTGAAAATAAACTGTTCAACAGTTTTCCCATTTGACCATTCAGATGGTTCTGTTCTTCTTCAGCTCAAATAAAACATGATTTAGGGTGACTTTATAAAGCATAAGACTATCAGAAGTGCTGAAAAGGCTAGAGGCCATTCAAACTAAACTAGGCTAGAATAGAACAGGTATGCAAGCAGGTTTTTTTTGTTTGCTTTTCCCTTTCTTTTTGGTTGAATTCAATGTGAAAGTCAGCATGGACGTTTGTACATAGCTGTCATCTTAGCAGCAATTCCAAAGAAGGAAACACTTTTTGTAAGCACATGACACATCATATTTAACACATACTAACTCTATCACCCTAATATTTCCTGTTCTTGTACAAATCCCAAAGAAAGACAGAAAGTTTATTTTTGTTGTCAGCGTGTTCTTTTAAGAGCAGACACTTTTGTATACTTATACAAAATCAGAAACAACCTTCATTAGTTTTGGAGATAGCATCTCAGTTCTTGACCAGATACAATGATTTCAGTGTACTTGTAAGGGTACAAGCCTCAACTCACTTCTGTCCCAAAGTCAAAGCACATACAAAAATCACTGTATAGATAATGCCCACAGATCAAGAGTGTTGCTGAGTCTGGCTTTCTGATAGAAGTTCAATAGTAATCCCAATTATGAAGGTTTTATTTAAATATTACCATGCATTTTAAAAAAATAATCCTTTAATATGACCTTTATCTCCAAACTTTAGCTAGATGTTCAATATAGGAATAACCAAGACCTGACTTTTCATAATTTGGCCATGTTTGGAGGGGGTTGTGGGTTTCAGGGAATTTTTTTAGTTAGTTTTTCAGTACTCAGTTTGAAGAATATAGAGTAGAATTTCAGGCAGGGCTGAGCTGTGTCTCCTGGTTTTAATTGAACTGGCAAATTCTCATCAACACTGAGCACAGAGATAGTTTAAAGTAGGTGTTAAGAAAAAAAAAAAACAACCAAACAACCACTGGATATAAAACAAAGCTGGGAAGGAGAAATGCAATGTAAAATCAAAGGGACTGGTAGAACAAAGGGGCTGTGTAAGTGAGACGAAATAAAAAATTCTGAAAGTGTGGCAAGAAAAACACCATAAAATGTATGGGAGTCAAGAGAGCTTTTAAAAAAGTGTCGTGATCTGCTGCAAGCAAACCAAAGGCAGAAAATATTATACCAGAGGAGTTATAATATGGTCCTTCTGTTTCCTTCAGCTTATAAACAGGCCAGACACACCTTCTATATTGGTCCATACAACCTGAGTTGTAGTAGGGATAGCATAAGAACTAAATTTCAGGCTTAAACATGATATATAATTCAGAGCATAGAAGACTGGGCAACCTTAAATTGCATTATAAGCCAACAGCATAGTGTACTATGCAGGTTCCTTGGCACTTCCCATTATATATTCTTGAACCTTAAATGATTGCTGATACCAGAAGCCAGAGAATATCATCAACTATGGTGAAGTGGAGGTAACTAGAGGCAGAGGCAAGACACAGAGAGTTCAAAATGGAGATAAAGAACCTGTATTAGCTGATCTAAGATGTGGGGAAAGGATAGAGTTTGATATAGTGATGAAGTTTGGAGTGGTAACTTAAATTGTTCACTTGTGAACCACTCTTACTAACTGAGACTTTGTTAGTCATGGATAAACTTCCAAAGATTTAATACCATTGGCTTTAATTTATCGAAGGAAAACTCTTGTGCTTGTGAAAATAAAATGGGTTTCTGCATGAAAACAAACTCATACCTGCATGCCCAACAGCAGGATGCTGCAGAAACATTATCCTGTAAGGCCTTCGATTAATTTCTCTGTAATGGCTTACTTTGCTTTTCTCCTGTGCCCTAGTTCACTGGTTGTCCATAATACTAAATAACCCCCAGCTCTCTTCTGAATTGATTCAGACATTCCTCTTCAGATGGAAACATAGACTTGGGAGGAACAAGAGAGATCTCAACAGTTCTGATAGAAAGAACAAAGATAGAAAGAGAAAGAAATGAAGAGAAAGAAAAAGAAAGAAAGGTAGGTAGGTAGGTCACAGACTTCACGGAGCCTGGCTTTGCCTTCTCAGGAAGTCTACCAATATTGTTCAAGCAGTCCTTGTTCTTTCTAAAATTGTGTACCTGGAGCACTTCTGGATTTCCCAGCATTAACCTATATCCCAAATGCATCATGAACTCACGTTGTGATGAGACCTGACTATTCACCCAAATATGCGCTTAACTCCTCTCATCACCCTCCCATCCATTGAGTCATGTGTTTCTACATGAAGAAAAAACAAGTTGCAAGCTAGAAGAGAATCACAAAGTGTTCATATCCATCACCAGGATCAGCACTGGGGAGACCAGGAACAGAATGAGGTGCGCACATGTTTCTTAATCTGGAGAGAGTCTATGGAACAGTAGTTAATGTATACCATCTAGCTGGCCTTGATGTATCAGTTACATTGCTGCTCTTGAAAAGTTCATGAAGACTGTCTAGGGTCTACATTTTAGGCTGCTTAGGGAATAAATACACAGATTTTAATGGAGTAGCAGAGTTTAAGAAGATGAACAGAAATAATGAAAATTGCCTCAATATAAATATAAAACACATGCCACTATGCATTTCAAAGTACTTCAATGCCTGCTCTCTGCATAGGCTGATTAATTCCAAGCTGTGGCTAGGCCCTTCTACAAGGCAGCCTTCTATTTAGGAAATATAAAAGTTACAGAAGCAGGAAATGCAAGGGGAAAAAAAAAAGATTCTTTTTCTGAGACATAAGACCTTTTTCTCCCTTTTTTTCTCCTACATTTAAGAGAATCTACTAATGTTAAGATAAAAAAAGTACATACTTACGCCAACCTTTAGAGGGATTTGCTCAGCATTGTAAAAGGGTAAACATATATCACCTGACAACCTTCAAAATGAGAATCAAAGATTCTTAGTTCTGCTAGTGATGCTCCTTAGAAATATTGTAATGTACTGGTTAGGACATAGGTATCTAGCTGACCTTTACTAAATGGAATCATTGCTTTTCAATTGTTCCATAAATCCATATTATCAAGAGACAGTGGAATATCTAATTTATCCCAAGTTTAAAAGCTTTTGTTCTGAGTGCTGGAGAATCCCAGTTTTCTCTTTTTTGACAGATTTGAAGGTCTCCACAACTGCAGGTATATTACAATGCATAAACCAGAAATAAGGCAAGAACTAACCTAACGTATCTCAGTAGACTTGAGGTACTGTTAATCCAAATTTACATTATTTAATTCCCAGAGATGTCAATTTTCAAACAATTTAATTAAGTTTTCTGTTTTCCTCATAAAAAACAATAGTATTCCAGATACTCTTTATAGAAGAGTATTGTAGGAGCCTACTTTGCAGATAAATGGATACTATTGTGTTCACCTGGAACCCTTCAACTGTTTAAAACCTTTGTATGAACTATGCCTGCTCTTAATAAAAGTCATGTATCAAAACCTTAAAATAAAATGGACTGTTTGCCACTACCCTAATCAGATGTTATTTGTGTTCCGCATCCTTATAATCTTAAATATTTTTTTCGTTTCCTAAAGTTCAAAATTATTCCTACTGGTACAGGAGATTGCATAAGGGATAAACCCTTCAAATTTCATTCTGTTGTGAGATTTATCATACCAGTGTCTGAATAATGTGTCCCTCTTGTGTGCTGAAGATAGAAAGCAAAATGATCCAAACCTACTGCAATCATGTCTTAGTCGTACATGATATTTATTCTATGACATTCTAATTTGAGAATTACTGGGGTCCCTGTTCTTGAAAGGTGACAAATCTGGTATCCATTAAAAGCTGAAATGAATAAACTCTATTAAAATATGTGTCTGTTGTTTCTAAAGTAAATGAGGGAAAGCAGACTCAAAATGAAAGTCGACAGCTCTAGCACTGGCAGTTTAGATATTGTCACAGATTTTTGGACTTGGAAAAGCCAGTTCCACACTGCTTACTATATGCTAGTTTAAATGTATCACACAAATGTGAATAGAAGCATTCAGAAGGACTTTGAGTACTAAAAAAAAATTAGTTTGATCTTTAGACAAAAGTTTAGCATAGATACCTAGGGACTATATACTTTACTTCCCAGGTGTCACTTACATGTGCCATTTAACATAAGTACTGACATGTTTATACTTAATAGCTTTGATTGCAAATCAGTGGGCACCATTTTCTGAATAAAGGTAGGGGTTTTATTCTTTTCTTTCTGAATTAAGACTTTGATGTAGGCTTAGGTTCTTGCATTTGTAACAGGAATTACAAACAGGGACTTGACAGCTATCGATTACTTTTGAACTACAGCATAAGCAAGTCTATGTGATAAAGAATACAATATTTCAGGCACCCCAGAACTGGAAAGTATAATAATTAAGATTGATTGTAACACCTTATTCTGTTTTCCTTGTGTATGCACAGTACAACACAATTTCTGATTCAAAGTGCCTAAAACTTCCTCTATGCACAGTATACACAACCTTTAACTGACTCAAAGCCATTTAGATTTTGTTGGTATAAGGCCTTATGTCTCATTTACTGCACACTATTCAATGTTTTACCCATTACAGCCCTCTTAATTTCCTTATTAAGTTTTCTATGGGGCTATCGTTTCTTTTATAGAACCCTATAGTCCTTCAATATTTCTTTTTACCTTATGCATTTATTATGCATGTGAAACAATAGAGAAAAACTGTTGTTTATTTTCTGAAAAAGAATTTGATGCACAGAGAGATTGTAGTCAACAAAAGTTTAGGTAGAGATGTTTAGACATTCCGTGCCTGTGTACTTAACAATTTACAGCATACAAAGTGTCCAGAGCACAGTGTTTTTCATCTGTGGCACCAACAGCTTGTCTCTGCAGCAAATCAGACCTCCAAGTGCCCTACTGCAGAAATGAGGAACCCAATTCTGGTAAAAAACACCAAGGAAAGGTTCCATTTCAGCGATCCGTGCCAACCAAAGAAATAGTAGCTTTCCAGGATGCTTTTCAATTGCTCAGATTAGAGGTGTTAATTGGATGCTCCTAATTTCATTTTCCTGAAACCAGTTCCTCCTTAATTTCCCTCAGTTTTTAACTTCTGTAATGAATGAGTTAGTAAACTGATAGACAACAATCTCTTTTACTACACAAACCTTATTAATCTCCAGAACAGGTTTATCTTTTGCACTGAGTCAAAACACCTATGGAAAAATATTATATGACTAGGTAGTTATAGAAATGAAAGGTATATTACAATTAAAATACCTGTGCATAAAGTGATCTAATTTAAAATGGTTTAGGAAAACATATGTTTGGTAGTCTTTAATGTTTCACAGTCATTCTTGCAGGATTTCAGACAGCACAAAGATAAATTCTTTACTGGATCTTATATTTTGCAGTTAGTAGAGATGAACGGCATCTGAGGTAAAAAATATTGATATGTGATAAAGCAAGGATTACAGGTTAATGTATTTTCTGATTGCAGGCGATGTTAGGCAATCTTTGTGACAAAGTGTTTGATTTGCTGTTAGAATATCTACAGGGTAGGGTGAGGATTCATGTAATGGAGGGGTTATATGGAATCTGTTTACTTCAGTGGGCGCAGTGACTGGCTGGAAATAATTTAAGTGGAGATTAAAGACAATTTTCTGGAAAAAAAATTGTTTATTACCGGTCTATAAAGACAAAAGGTAGGAAGAAGACGGGAATGAATGGTTCATGATTACCCTATGGACAATAGGACTCATCAGGCTAGCATTAAAATTAGTTAGGTTTAGGTTCCAGGTTACATATGCTAAAAAAAACCACCTTCATTAATGGACCTTGTTTACCCTGTGCAGTTAAGATGAAGACCAGTACTATTATGGTTAAATGCATTTAGTTATAGACCAGATAGGGGTTCTGGCAAATTATCAAGGACAAGGGACAAAACAGGCTGGTTAATTGGAAGATCATATTTTGTCATCACACTGTGCTAGCAGTTTTGTAGGTTTATTTTTAATTTACAGTTTGCTTTCAGGGCTGTGAGAGGTAAAAGCCCTACTCATTTGTCTTGTCTTTCCACCATGTTCTGAAGGGATTGCTATAGTGCTCTCTTAAATGTTTCAAGTGACGGGGCATGCCTTTGGAGGCAGAGCCACAGTTTCATAGGTTGCATACTGAAAGGAAGAAAAACAACCCTAACCCTCTTTCCTGCACCCATCCACCTGGTTTTAGTTAATATTTTCCTTTGATAAATTCAAATTCAATTTGCAATTTGCACTCCCAGAGAATCTGTTCTTGTGCTGACTAGAACAACTCCTGCCTCACATTGTGAGATACAACCCAAATCATTATTCTCTCCACCAAGATCAGTGTTAACTATCAGAGTTTCTTTGTTTCCTTGCTTTCTGTAACCATCTCCTTAAACCTGATGGGTTTAGATGAAGTCTATTTCTATATTAATTGCTTAAGACACTGTAGAGTTTTGTCTCTATATTTTTTGTCAGTTCTAAGAATAACAACAATTCTTACTTGAAGTTTAAAACATAATACATATAACAGTCAGGATTTGTTTCCTACATAGAAGTTAATGTTTTACTTCTGACACTAAATAATTTTCAGTTAACTAGAAAGCTTGTCCTGGGAAAAAACAGTTCATTAATGCAAAGATATATACTAAGGACAAAACATGTCTGCAGACATACATGCTAGCCATATATACTAGTTTATGAATTTGAAACAGGCAGCAGTCTTTCATTTACAGATATGCTTCAAATCTGTAACGGTTTAGTACATAAGCTTAGTATCAGTTTAGTTATTACTTGACTGTTTGTCACATTAGAGAGTGTAGTTTGTCGATCAGTCAAGATGATAGCAGACAGCCATCCATGACTCTTGATGACTTTATCAAGCCTCACTTTTCATGGCTCCCATTAAGCAATTTTAGAAGATGATGAATTTGAAGTCACTTGGCCTGAGAAGTTGGACATGCACCCATTAAGTACTGTTTTAACCAGAGATTACACTATTTAAGAAGACTGCCTATTTTATTACATTGCAAATCTCATATACACTTCAGTGATAGAAGGACATGCTTTTCTGCATATCAAATTAACATGTAAGTTTAAAGAAAAAACTAGAAGAGGTAAGATCAATCAGTCAATAAAGCACAATTTTGCAACAAATCACAGAATCATAGAATGGTTTGGATTGATAGGGACCTTTAGAGGTCATCTAGTCCAACCGCCTTGCAACATCTTCAACTCGATCAGGTTGCTCAGAGCCCTGTCCAACATAACCTTGAATGTTTCCAGGGATGGGGCACCTGCAACATCTCTGGGCTACCTGTTGCAGTGTTTCACCACCCTCATAATAAAAAAATTTCTTCCTTGTATCTAGTTAGAATCTACCCTCTTTGCAGGTAATATTAAATTAAAATTACTGCAGATAATAGTAAATAAGTTTACTAAGCACTTTACTTACTTTGGAATCTTGGAATACCTACAGTCTAATGATAGGGCAACATCTAACCAGCATACCTTTTCACCAAAGATTTTTTTGTTGATAGCTAAGTCAATAAATTGGTAGGATAAATAAATTACATAACTCTTAAAGGTTTTGAGAAAGCCTAGCACAGAGCTCAACAGAGAAACATAAATATAAAGAACTTTTATAGCCCTAAGTAAAAGGGCAAATACTGACTCTTCCTCAGTCACTTCACGTATTTAAAAAAATTCCCAAACCTCTCTTTTACTTCAGAAAAGTATAGAAATCCTAATTAATATTTTTAAATGGCATGCTATATATAAATAATAAAGACTATCCTTCATTCCCTTTGTCCTCTCTGTCATCATTGCATGATTTTCTCCCCCTGACGGACAATTTATACCTTTCAGCTTTTATGAAAAATAATGTCTAAGGCTAAACAGTAGATCGTTCTAAAATTGATCGTAAGGTTGGAACCTTACTGCACAGCACTGAAGGAATGAAATCCTTTGTTTATGGTATCATTAAAAGATGGGTCTCTTTTCCCTCCCACAGCTAATTTATAATCTAATAGGTCTGTGTCCCTTTCTTATATTATCTTATATATCATCTTTAGGTCAGTAGTTTTGGCTTACTTAGATTCCATTTTCTGTCTGAGATGCCACAGATGGCTGTAAGTGCTCCAGGTAATGATATACTTAACCCATGTTTACATTGCTGCATGTTTCCTAATTTAAATCATCCCTTAATTGTAAGTAATACCAAACCTAGCTGAATCACCTCCAAGAAGCTGCTGTCCACACAACCACACCTCTTAAGCACACGTATTAATACTGCTTAACACTATTCCTTTCCAGCAAGTCTATAGTCTGCCCTAGTTCAGAGATCTCTATTTGAACAGTTTGTAATGAATTTAAAGTGCCAAATTATATAAAGTTCATGTGCAAAATACCCTTTGATAACACTAGTGTGCAGTGATCAAGCACCTACATAAGAAAACAAAAGTTCATACAAGTACATGTATCTTATTCGTAGGAAAATAGTGTAAAACAGTGTATAAGGAAATGTGTAAAATAGAAGCACATAAAATGAAATTATATTCCTTTGGATGGTAACTGGCCACATCTATGCAGATATGTCATCTTATATATGATGGAGCAGATAGACAATAGGTTAATAATTTAGGAATAAAAACAGTGAGTTAACTATAAAATTGTACTGATATCATTACCTTGTCTTCCAGGGAAGAACCAGGTTTCCTGTTACTGTAATGTCTTCAGAAGTGTGGCGGTTCAGGTGAGATTCAGTGCAGGTGTCCACATGTGACATAGGCATCTCAGCACCACTTATGGTCTGGGAATACCTAGACAATACAGTCAATAGCACCTAAGTGCCTCAGCTCATTCTAAAACAGATATCTAGTACTGGTTAACCAAACAGCTCTCCAGACTCCACTGAATGTATTGATTGTAACAGGAGCCTAGACACCTAAATCTCCTCTAGACACCTACACTGAGATGCTTGTCCTGGTTTCGGCTGGAATAGAGTTAATTTTCTTTCTAGTAGCTGGTATAGTATTAAGTTTTGGATTCAGTATGAAATAATGTTGATAACACTCATGTTTTCAGCTGTTGCTAAGTAGTGTTTATACTAAGTCAAGGATTTTTTTCAGCTTCTTATGCCCAGCCAGCAAGAAGGCTGGAGGGGCACAAGAAGTTGGGAGGGGACACAGCCAGGAAAGTTGGCCCAAACTGGCCAAAGGGGTATTCCATACCATGGGACGTCATGCCCAGTATATAAACTGGGGGGAGTTGGCCTGGGAGGGATTGCTGCTTGGGAACTCACTGGGCATCTGTCAGCGAGTGGTGAGCAATTGCATTGTGCATCACTTGTTTTGTATATTCCAATCCTTCTATTGTTATTATCATTTTATTATTGTTACTATAATCATTATTAGTTTCTTCCTTTCTGTTCTATTAAACTGTTCTTATCTCAATGCACGAGTTCTACCCTTTTTTTCCGATTCTCTCCCCCGACCCACTGGGTGGGGGGGAAGTGAGTGAGCAGCTGCATGGTGCTTAGTTGCTGCCTGGGGTTAAACCACAACAATGCCTTAATCCGGAACTCATTTCCTTCTTTTGTGTAAATTAAAGTCTTACAGAATGTTTATGTCTCCCCAAGTGCTTATGACTGAAGAAATTCTGATCCTCTATCTAATTACTACTATAATTAGGAAAAAAAGTCATTATTTTGCCCTCTTACCTAAAAAAAATATAAAAAAATTATAATCTATACTTATTATTTTATCTGTTTTAACATCTAGGAGGACTTGAGCTGGAAAAACAGAATCATTCTTATCATGAGTGGTGAAAGTCCAAAACCTGTTTTACTCTTGGAACAAGAACCAGGAAGGATATTTAAAAAAAAAAAAAAAAAAAAAATCCAGTAAGAAAATGCAGGAAGAAAGGAAACAAGCAAGCAATGAAGGACAAAAAGAAAAGAAGGAAAATTCATTTCCTGGAAGAATTTCTATAAAAGAAGCTGGAAAATGCAGATTTTGAGAGTTGCTTAGAGCAAGCCATCCTGAAGAGGAACAGATTTACTACTTCTCTCCAGATTTATTCTCACAATCAATTTCTGAAAAACTTATATGGTAAACAATAATAGACTTGTTCTTTTAGATATATGTCTGAGTAAGCCACAGAGAGGTCTGGAGACCTCTTAAAGCAGAGCTTTGAAGATAGACCATCACAGGATAATTCAGGTTGGAAGGGACCTCAGGAGCTCTCTAGTCCAACCTACTGCTCAAAACAGGGTCAGCTACGAAGCCAGACCAAGTTTTTCAGGGCTTTGTCCATTCAGGTCTTGAAAATCTCCAAGGACGGAGCCTGCACAAGATCTTTGTGTAACCTGCTCCACTGCTTGACTGTTCTCATGGTGAAAAATATTTTTCCTCAAACTGAGTCAGAACTTCTCTTCTTTTATTCCTGTTGTTTCTCGTCCTCCAGACATACACCACCTGGTGAAGAGCCTGTTTCTGTCTTGTTGATAACATCCATATAGTTTCTAGTTCCTCCCCCACATCTATTTCTTCTCTAAGCTGAACAAGCCTGAAGTCCCTCAGCCTCTCCTCACAGGGCAAGTGCTCCAACCCCACAATCTTGGTGGCCTCCAATGAACTTTCTTCAGTTTGTCAGCTTCTTTCTTGTACTGGGGAGCCAAAACTGGACTCAGTGGTTTAATGAATGCTATGTACAGTGGGATAATCACTTCCTTCAATGTACTGACTGTGCTTCTGTTCATACAGCCCAGGATGCTGCTGGCCTCTTTTGCCATCAGGGCATACTGCAGGCTCATGCTGCCCATCATAACCCCTAGGGCCTTTTCAGCAGAGATGGTCGCCAGCCACACCACTCCCAGCCTGTAAGCTGAGGCTCTATCCCAGCAAGGATACAGTTTTTCTTTCCCATGTGCAGGACTTTGCATTTTCCCTTGCAGAATTATGCAAGGTTTCTGTTAGCCCCACTCCACCAGCCTGCCTAGGTCCCTCTGGATGGCAGCCTTGTCCTTAGAGAGTGGTATTGACCCTTTCCTCCACTTCTCCCCCTACCACCTCCCCCATCTGCAAACTTGACGAGAGCACACTCCTTCGCCTCCTCCAGGTCATTAATAAAGGTATCAAAAAATACTATGATAAACATATTGTGAATGCACCGGTGGAGAATTAGGTTTTGTAGGCCACCCTGTTCCTTCTCCAGTTAAGTTCCCACTTTACAAAAGCCCCTCTCTTGGTGAAGACAAGAGAATGGCAAGCAGAGAAGACAACTTGACTTCTACAAGCTTTCTGAGTGAGAGAAATACTGTATTATCTCTCTCTGCCTTTATAAGCTTTCCTTGTGATGTCAAGAATGGATTTCTCAGAGCAGAGAATCAAACATACTGCTGCAAGGTTTCATTTCTTTGCTCTTTACCCACTCTGCCTGTCAGGCCCAGTAGTTCCTGTTTCTCCCCGTCACATACTGTCCTCCTATTGTCCTCCAATTACAGCATATCTGTTATCATACTTACAGGAAAATCCAGGTTCTACATTACTTCTGATGTTTGTCCTTACTTCATATTCTGGCTATGCTCTCTTTTCCTTACCATTACGTAACTGATCTCTTTTATGCTTAATTTCTTGCTTTTTGTATTCCTCCAACTTATTCACACCACCCTGCATTCTGAAATGCATTGAGGCATTTTAAGCAGGGTATTTCCAGCAGTGAACAAGCAGTTTGTTTGAAAGAACTCCCCATGACTTATGAACCTAGGCTTGAGAACTAATTAAATAATTTGTAAGTTTATTTCTGTTGAGAAGACCGTACAAATCAGTCACAGCTGCTGAAGAAGTCACTCCACCTCCTTTAAAACACTTACACAATATCCCATGTTAGAAAAATCACTATCACATCTCTCAGCTGCGTAGTCTATTTCAGAATCTCAGGTGTCTTTAAAACCAAGTGTTGCTTACACTTTAGAGATGGACTTTCCCTCTCTTTTTCTTTCTGGATACGGCATTCCAGGACAACAGCCTGGCCTCTCAGCCTGTCTCTGTGTGGAAAAAAGCACACTGCACTACTGATCATAGTTTACCTATTAGGTGAATAAATAGAGACTTTTGGTGTCCAAGGGTGCTAATCTGGCAGCTTTCACCAGTGGTACAGTTAGCTGAGAAAATATATGTGTGTGAACAACAGAAGTATTAAAGTTTTCCGTAAAGCTTTGGCATATCATTTGAATACTTGAAAAGAAGCACTATATGGGGAAACTATTTAAAAATTAGACTGAATAAAAAGCTTGCATAAACTAGATTTCAGAAAATAATTTCCTCCTGTACAGCACAGCTATTGGTTCTCAGTTTCTGGGGCGGTGGTGGTGCTGCTGCTTGTCCACAGTTTTCTTGTCAGAAAAGCCTTGTGCTAGCATCAAAATCAAACCAGAAACATTCCTTTTAATAAGCAAAATCTATCCAAGTTTGCAATTCAGCTGCCTCTTCTAAAAGGTATGTTACAATTAGTTTAAACCTAAATCATTTTAGTTTTGTCCCTGTGGGCCTTTGTAACCTTTCTGCATTATCTTCCCACACCATACCACAATCCCTTCTATTGTAAGTCTGCCCACAGCACCACAGGCTTTGTCCTGATCATGCTGATAATATGCAAGCTTCCCTGTTGCTAATTCTGATTTCAATTAACTGATACAGAAGGAGACTCCAGGGCCTCAGACAAAGGTCTCCTAAGAGCAGTCTTTAGCACACAGACTTTATCCCACCAAGGTATTTTATTATTTTTGCAGTGGGCTCTTCTGGACCCAGTTGCTTTGCATCTTTGTCTTTTCCTTTCCCCTCCTGAAATTTCTAAGAGTTCAATCAGAGGCCAGGAAAAAAAACAGGAAAAAAAAAGAAAAACACAGGAAAAAAAAAGGTTAGAAAACTCAGCAGCTCAGCAGTTCATACAACAATCAAATTCTGTGACTAGACTAGAAGCAGAGGAATCAAGTTAATGTTATGACCATTAATGACATTCACATAAACTCAGTTAAGAAAAATTAGTCTTATATTAAGACACACAATATGATTAGATGAAGAATTAGAATGTAATGTTTTCTCAACCGGACTCACAGCATCATACAAAGGGCCAGAGATGAGAAGCTTCAACTTAAAGTAACTGTGTTTAACAGGAATTACCACAGACAAGACAAATAAAATTATAAACAAGTTACACAATCATGCCTACAGGATCAGGAATAATGATCACTGATTTGGCATATGACATGATTATTTCAAGTGGTTATAACCTGCAGCTTTTAAAAAGCCTAATGTTGATAAACTTCACTATCTCCATTGTTCAGATGAATAAACTGACACTTGGAGTATGCAATAACCCAGAAAAACAAAAAGTTGAGACTAGAACACAGCCGTTCTTAACTATTAATTGTAGTTCTTGTTTATGGTCTCAGTCTGCCTTCCCTTTACATTATCTATGTTTTCTGCACAACTCAAGTACTTAACTATAATACAATGAAGGACAAAAGTCTACCATTTTTGGAAGCTCTTTACTAGGAACTTCTAGTCTGGTTGGTTTAATCTTAGAATAACTTAACTGTCATTAAAGAAAATCCTGCTAAAAATCACATACCTGAGTCAAACTTCTCTTTGTGAATAAAGTGACTCATCTGTACAGTAATTCTGCAGTACTGCTTTGCCATCTGATTACTAAAAGCTAACACACACACATATACTCCCTCACACAAAGCTGGAAGAGGAACAATTTCTTTTTCTTATTTATAGGCAAAATGGGATTTTTCATTAAGCACCTCAAGACAATTTTCTTCTACATTTTTCTGAAAGTACAATTTAATAAATATTTATTAATACTTTTAATTCTTCCTATGGGAGAATGATAATCATAGCTAAATCAAGACTTTCCTCCCACTACCTGCTGAACGTGGAAAAAAAAAGTCAAGCAAAATGGAACTCTGTAATTGCTGATGGAATGTAGTTCTTTCACTACAATCAATAAGGGAGGTTTCAAATCACACTTCCTTACAATGTAAGAACATTTCTTTGGTTTCCCTTTTTTCTTGTCATTTTTCTTATACTCTTTTTCTTTTGTTACCTCACACTCATCTAAATTCTTTGAATCTTAACTACATGGACTGATATGGCTCAAACAGATTGCAACAAACATGGATTATGCGTCTTTGCCTTCATGTTTTAAAAGATGCAGTATTAAGAGTTGTTTAAACGTGTCAGTCCTATGGGTTTTCCTGAGGAGCTTAATATCAGCTTTCTGTATTGATGAACTTCCAATTTAACATTGTGCATGACTGTATTTTTTTTCCTTCTTTTCATCACAGATAAAGTTACTACCACTGTAAAAATTCATGTAGCATTCACTTGAGCTGAATGAGGTTAATTGCGCATATATAATTTTCAGCCATAACTACCGTTTTGAAAATCTGTTGCCTGTACTCACTGGCTTTATCTTTAAAATAATTTTCTAACAATATGTGTTGTGGTTTAACCCCAGCCAGCAACTGAGCACCACACAGCCACTCAGTCACTCCCCCACCGCACCCCCAGCGGGATTGGGGAAAGAATTGGAAAAAAAAAGAAAACTCATGGGTTGAGATATAGACAGTTTAATAGGAGAGAAAGGAATAAGAATAAGAATAATAAAAGAATTTTAATATATAAAACAAGTGATGTGCAATGCAATTGCTCACCACTTGCTGAACAATGCCCAGTTAGTCCCCCCAGGCCAAGTTCCCCCAGTTTATATACTGGGCATGATGTCATATGGTATGGAATTCCCCGTTGGCCAGTTTGGGTCAGCTGCTCTGGCTGTGTCCCCTTCCAACTTCTTGTGCCCCTCCAGCCTTCTTGCTGGCTGGGCATAGAATCATAGAATCATTTAGGTTGGAAAAGACCTTCAGGATCATTGAGTCCAACCATCAACTATGCCCAGTAAACCATGTCCTGAAGTACCCCGTCTACTCACTTTTTGAACATCTGCAGGGATGGTGACTCAACCACTTCTCTGGGCAGCCTATTACAATATCTGACAACCCTCTCAGTAAAAAAATTTTTCCTAATATCTAACCTAAATGTCCCTTGCTTCAGCTTGAGGCCATTTCCTCTCATCCTATCTTCAGCCACCTGACAGAAAAGACCAGCACCCACCTCACTACAACCCCCCTTCAGGTAGTTGTAGAGAGCATGAGAAGCTAAAAAGTCCTTGACTTAGTATAAACACTACTTAGCATAAACTCTACTTAGCAACAGCTGAAAACATCAGTGTGTAATCAACATTCTTCTCATACTAAATCCAAAACATAACACTATACCAGCTACTAGAAAGAAAATTAGCTCTATTCCAACTGAAACCAGGACAATACATCACCTTTTTTTCCCGCTTTCTCCTCTGGGTCCTTTCCTTGAATCATTTTAGAACAGAAGTCAGGAATTATCAGGATTTTGAAAATATATGTAGAAATAGAACCAGTCAAAAAAAGAAAAAGTCCCCCCAAAAAACCAAAACAAATCAACCCCCCCAAACTACTTGGTGGATTAGAAACACCATTATGTATTTTCAAGAGAAGATCTGAACTGGATAAAGGGAAGGAGGAAATATCAAACTAGGTTTTATATTGTTTACACTGTCTATGTACTGAAGCAGGTAGATTAAATATGCTCCTACTTCTATTTACATCAAAGACAAAACATTCTTTGAACTGCAGTTGTGCAGGATCAGGACCAGAAAAACATAGACAGGCAGAACTGTGATAAACTATGGAGCCAAATGATAAATTCTATTTACTCTGCACTTGTGACCATTTCCCCTACACTCTGCCCACTGATACATCTCTCTTAGCGCTCTTTTTGACCTTACAAGCCATGAGCAACTTCAAATATATTCAAATTTTCTTTTCTAGAGCAGCATGTCATGTCCTTTCCCCTCCAGAATTATCCTAACTCAAAACCTAGAGCAAAAATTTTCAGTCTTTTAGTAAGGACAGGTTTAAGGTTCAATATTTTACCACTGGTTCTGGAAGACAGCTGTGGATGACTATGTACAAAGCATGCAGTTCCAGATGTTTAATAAGAATTAGACTAATCATGATTTAACTATTTAAAGGTGTTGAAACATCATTTTTTAGGAATTATAGAACTTTGCCAAAATATTATTTAAGGTTAAAAAAGTGAACACATGAAATAAAATGTTTTAACCACAGAGAATGAACATTTTTTGTTAGTTGGTGAAGTGATAAAGCTGAAAACAATGTGATAATCAACACATTTTTATTTTCCTTGTTTTGACTGAAAAATATGTTTCAGTTTGTTTTCCTTGCTGTGGCTCTCAGACAAAAAGCTTAACTATTCATGCTGCTATGTTCGTAATTCCATAAAGGTACTTAGAGGAGCTTTACTTTAGTTGAAAATGGAGATTCCCAACTTTCAGATGAGTATATGCTCTTGCATTTGGGCTTATGAACTTCTCTGGTAATCATATAGCTAGAAATTCAGCAACTTGTGGGCCATCTAGAAAGAGAATCAGTGAGGATTTGTGGTTTAGTTTGTTTATCTGTTACAAAGTTCAGATACACAAGACTTTTGAAAGAATTTGCAAAATCCTTTCTGAATCTCATGGGATATTATATCAACTATACGAGAGTGTATTTTCACGCAAAACATTGACAGGTGTTCATTTCAGAGTAACTTTGTGTGTAAACCTCATGAATACTTATCAATAAAACTTCACTTCATAAAATAGCTGAATGCTTATCAATAAAACTTCACCACATAAAATAGCATGTTGTCATTTATTGCTAGCTTTATTTATAACATTGTAAAGCAATGTTAATGTGAACTTCTAATACCCCTTCATACTGGATAAAACCTGTGTGTTACAAATCTGGTTTGTTCCACAGTGGGTTTAGCTGGTTTTAGCTACCGAAGCAACTTTTTAGCTAAGAAAGAAAGTGTGAACTTTATCTCTGCTGTCGTTGGGTTGAACTGAATGACTGGAACATGCAACACACAGAAACAGCTGTGGATTTGCTATCTCAGCAAAGATATACAACACTGTATGCAATATACTGCATTCTTTCTACCTATGGCTGCTCAAATTTCACGAATGCAGAATGTTTTAGAAACGTGAGTATAGCTAGATTTCATAGTAGTATTTGATGCCTAGTGTTGCCACTACAGAAAGTTTATGTCTGTACATTATGTCTGTATATAATAGTATGCTTTGAATATGTCTGTTTTGAAATATATGCTTTGTTTGGTCCTTTCTTTCTCCATCCAGATAAACCGATCCCTAAAAATTATCCTTCTTGTACCAGGGGTTTAATAACTCCCCAGAAATAGTAATTTCTAACAATGGTTAATCCAAGATGACCCGAAAATTAAATTTTAATCCTCTGATTTCAAACACCATCAGTTTAAGACTAGGATAATATATCACTCTCCATCCATGACTTGGATGTTCAGATTCCTTCTCAAATTCCTTTCAGGCATTCTCTGCACTTAAACATACAAGCGTTGTGGTTTAACCCCAGCCAGCAACTAAGCCCCACACAGCCGCTTGCTCACTCCCCCTGCGATGGGATGGGGGAGAGAACTGGATGAGTAAAAGAAAGAAAACTCATGGGTTGAGATAAAGACAGTTTAACAGGAAAAGCAAAAGCCACATGTGCAAGCAAAGCAAAACAAGGAATTCATTCACCACTTCCCATCGGCAGGCAGGTGTTCAGCCATCTCTAGGAAAGCAGGGCTCCAGCATGTGTAACGGTGACTTGGGAAGACAAAAGCCATCACTCCAAATGGCCCCCCATTCCTTCTTCTTCCCCCAGCTTTATATGCTGAGCATGACGTCATATGGTCTGGAATATCCCTGGGGTCAGTTGGGGTCAGCTGTCCCAGCTGTGTCCCCTCCCAACTTCTTGTGCACCCCCAGCTACTCACTGGTGGGGTGGGTGAGGAGCAGAAAAGCCCTTGACCCTGTTTAAGCACTGCTCAGCAGTAGCTAAACATCCCTGTGTTATCAATGCTGTTTCCAGCACAAATCCAAAACATAGCCCCATACTAGCTACTATGAAGAAAATTAATTCTATCCCAGCCAAAACCAGCACAAATTTCTTTGTTTTCACACCAGTGTTCAACAGAAGCTCTATTCTGTGCAGTGTTAAAGAGAATTTCAATGGCCCAAATTCCCAGCTAAGCTGTAGAGGATAAACAACTGCACAGCATTTTCTGGAGTTTTGGTCAGCTGTACAGGAAAAACAGGGGATAAAAGACTATACCCTTCTTCCAACTCTATAGTAGTTGCCTTATATTTAATTATATTTAAATTAGCATTCCTATAATAAAAACTAGGTGCTCAAATCTTATAAAACGGTTTTGCTCTTTTCCAGCTTCCATCAAATGAGAACCCAGAAATGGTCATGTGTGTGTTTTGTGCTATGGTAGCGTTTTACTGTTTTAGGAAGAGACGCCAGATGAACTAGTAATCTAGCAAAAGGATGTTTTCCCACTTTTGCAGTTCAATTAGGTGAATGACAGACTTCTCTTTCTTGACATTGTGCTGATATAAGAGTACTTGACCACGGTTATCATTTAACAAGGTGTTAAGGACCTAGTGAATTGTTGCTTCTAAGACACAGCTGTGTGGTTTATCAGCTAAGATCTGGTGGACTGAGATGATGGGAAAGCACAGATTTCAAGTAGCAGGTTCATTCCACAAAACTTTCTTTGCAAAGCATAAGGCTCAGATCTAGAAACAAAGGGAAATTAAACATGTAATTAATGTGCTTTGTCACTGAGAATACTACTAAATAAGTTTACAGTCTTGAAGGAGAGACATACATGTCTGAAAACTCAAAAATTCACCAACATAAATATGTAAAACAAGCAAACAGTATACAAACATTATGTACAAAGTATACAAAGATTTACAAACATTAAAACAGTTTGTTGATGTGTTTAATAACCCATATTTCATTTTCCTCATGGGTCCTTTTCACAATAAGAAAGTATCCTCTAATGACAGTGTCAGAGTTACTATGTGTAGTGAAGGCTTTATTTGTTTGTTACAGAGAACTACAATATCTTCTATATCTGCCTGAACAGTTATTCCTAGAAACTCAGAACTGTGCATTAAATGTGCTGAATGGTTTTGGTGGTGTTGTACAGAGACAAAGGACTGGTCCTGCAGCAAACAATGGGTTCTACTCCTACAGCCTAAGCCAAGAAACCATCTCACTTACTAACTTCTGCATTCTTTTATCATTCCTATGTCTTCCTCACAATGGTACTTCCTCTGTCTTTTTTTTTTTTTGTCTTCACAGTATCTTTTCTCCAAAGAACAGTCCTTGCCGATCTGGTGGGGTCCGGATAATTAAAGAGTTTAGAGAAAGCAAGCAGGACTTGGAAGAAATTAGTACAATCTGTTTTATTACTAAATATATAGGAATAACCTTCTCACACACTTTCTACCAATCCCCATCAACATCACCAGAAATAAATGTTTGAATGACAGACTGCTCCATAAAATCCTGCAACTAAGCTTACAATCTCTGGCACCAACCATAAATTCAAAGTGTGAAATGGGATTATTTCATTCCCAGTGAATTAGTGTCTGTGTTAATAGAGTTCTAAATATATAATCATATAAATGCCAGAAAGAAAAATCTTAAACAGGCGTTCACTGTACAGCTATTCCAATGTAGACCCGGGAAACCAGCCAGGTCCGTTCACCTTTGGGAGCAATGCTTCAGATTTCTCCACGGTTGGACTTTCTGTCTAACATTCCAAGCAGAAAAACAGGGAGGTCATGGGTTTTATCAAGCTTTGTCAGATCTCTAAAACATCATGACTTCCTCCATTTTTTTCTGTCTCGCTCTTGGATTTTTGTATAGTACAGTGCAGATGCCAGAGGGTCTTCAGGGGTGTTTAATTTGGACCACAGCCAGCTTCTCAAACTTGTTAGGACAAATTCTCATCTAGAGAGCGATAGTTCTCTACAGGTAGGAAAAACAAGCTTCAACATTCTTGGTTTCTTGAACTTGAGCCAGATCTGTCTGTGAATATCTTGATCAGCAGAGTGGAGTTTTATTTAAATCATACACTTCAGAAAATCACAGACCTTGATCGGTATGGGTTTTATTGTGCTAAGGAGAGCTTGAAAGCACTGTTGTCTCTTGAAAGACTATCTGAGGCCGTACGTTTTCAGCCTATGTGAGGCAGTTGGTTGAGCTCTTTTGAGCTGAGTGAAGTGCTAATGTACATTAAACTCTGAAATGCTGCGTTACAAAATTGTGAAGCATCTGATTTCAGCCCTGAAGCACACCACAGTTCAGACAAAGCTAATATTTTCTCTATTACTTCCTCTTTTTCATTATGCATTATCTCATATATATATAGATACTCCTCTATATTTATATACTTAAATCAACATTACAAGGTCTGCAGAAAGGAAATTCTAAATTACTAACTACTAATTACTTGACTACAAGTAATGTGGGAGGAATCCAGACTATATATATATATGTCTCAGAGAGAATGAAAATAAGTTTGTAAACAGCTATCTGAAGTAATACCTGATTTTTATTTCTGTTTGAACTAGTGAATTATGTCTTTGCAAGGCAAATATTTTATTGAATATTAAGCAAGTGAGGTAGGTGATTTAACTGTTAGAGAAAAAAGTACAGCTAGTAGAAGAAGCAAAATGACACAGTCTTCTGATTCAAAGCTAGAGGTAGAAAACTAGTTCACAGAATTTTCTAGTTAAATTTTCTGAAAATTTTGTATACACATGATTGAGGTCTGTTTCTATTTTATGGTCATTTTTAATGTGAATATTTGAACACATATATTGATGACAGGAAAAAACTAATGAGAAAAACTACTACTAGGTTTGCAAGAAGGAAATTCTAAATTACTAAGTATTTGACCATAAGTATTTGTGGGGTGACCAGATTCTAAGCCTTTACTCCTCAAAAAACATACTACATACATATTTAAACAATAAAAATTAATTAACACACAATATGGATGTAGAAAATGTTTACACATAGTTCTGAATTACATCAGTTTGAATGGAATGTTAATTCATTCCTAAATGTATTGCTAAATCAGGTCCACGCTGAACTTTAGAGACTAAATATAGAGAATGATAAGTTCATGAACAGGCTATATGTGAAGATTTACATTCTAGTAATAATCTATGAATACTTTTTGAAGAGTGAACATTCAAAAAATGCCATTTGATCAGTCATGAACAGAAAGTCAGGCAAAGCTAATTAAATAACTATGTCCCTAAGACCTACAGAGCTGAAATAAAGTATATTCATCTGTCTTCAGTTGATCTTATTTCACAAGTAGAAAAATTCCAAGAGCCTATGTGCAAATATATGTATAACTTACAGGGTTAGGTTACAATTTGTTCTAAAGTTTTCTATTCAAAACTGTCCTAATGTAGCTCTTAAAATTATACTTAGTGTTTGCATTGTGAAACAGTAATGTGAAATAGAGCTATTAAAATCATTGTTCCACAGAAAGGATCAGTATGCTAGAAAGGTTCCCATAGTCCATTTCTGTTGCTGACTAAGGGTCTGTCACAGCTCTCTTTGCATTTCAGTTTCCTGTCCAATGTTTTTTCTCTCAAAAAAATCCCAGCACAATAATTTAATTAAAAAGTCCCTAAGTGAAGTTTGCTTCGTAGACATCCTGAAAATTTTACTGACGGAGAATATTAAAAGCCAAGTGTACTGATGGCCAAGCCTGCCAGATGATTTGAGTTTAAAGACATAAATCTTTGGATAGATGTGTTCTTAGTGGCTTTGGATCTAGTTTTATATGTTGGTTTGTGAAAAATGTTGGGGGTTTTTTTGTTGATCTTGAACTGCAAATCAAATATCTCTCAATTTTTCTGATCTCTTGCAGGTAATCACTCACAGCTATCCAGAACAAAATTATCTGACTAAGAATAAAATGCTGTGTCTGAGGTTATTCCTTTAAGGTAAACTGAGAAAACCTGGCATATCTAATGCAGTTCCTCTCATCATAAAAAATAGTCCTTAAACACTGCTGAGCAATTACATGCTAAAAGTGCTTATTTCTCTCCTCTGACTAGAAATGGAGTCAAGTATGCATAGTCCAGGTACTGAGATCAACATGATGTAATCTAAAGTTAGGTGAAATAAAACAAGCTACATTCTTTACTTGGTTTCAAAATCAAGGGGACTTTTGTCAGTTTAAGCACATTTTGGATAAATACTCCTTTTATCAACATAGTCTTACAATGTCTGGATTCCATTGTTCCATTTTTTAATTTAAGATATGAGGCATACTGCTACCAGTAAAATCAAATTAGCCTGTAGAATGAGTTTTCACTGAGAAAATATTGCATGTTCTCTATCAAATATGGTTTTGCACTTTATAATCCTCCAACAATAAGGGTATCATCATTACAGATTTTCTTTTTTTTTTTTTGAGGAATTAAGGGGAAAAAATTGCTTTCCAGTCATGGAAAGACTAACAGTCTTCACCAGTCATTCTAGTAGACATGACTAAATAGAAATTAAGAAGCAATCCTGACAAAGTAATTATATTTTTTCAGGTGAACTTCTGGGTCTCAGTCTGTCCTAGCAAGCACTTCATTTTGATGAAGACTTGATTTAACACACATTTCTCAAAGGAATAATCTTTAATTATTCTGAATTCTGCTATTAATCAAGACATTCAATGACAGCATTAATTTTTTTACACATTTTCTGATTCAGTCTGCTCCAGATACATTCTGCAGTATTTTTCTGTATTCCCAGTTTCCACTAGCTATTTCTACAACTCATATCCAACAAGTGACAACTGAATAAAATGACACTATGTCCCAAAGAATAGGGAGCTTATTAAAGCTGTACTTTCCTTTCTTGTGCACAGTAGCACTATGTAGCTTCCTTATACCATATAATGTATAAAAAAATCAAACCAGGTAGGAACTAAATGTACGTGAAAGCTCTTGAATAGGGAGATTCTCTGAGATTTCCAAACCAGTTTTGACCACAAGAGTTTTCAAATGTCCCAGTGTCTCTTTAATCCCAGCCTCTGAGTCTTTACCTATTTGTCTAGCATTAATCAAACCCTATGTTTTACATTTAGTTAGAAAATGAGACTGAGACATATTGTAATTAAAATATCAAGGCTTTATTGTGTGCATGGGAGAAAAAAGTCCTTCCTACTTTATATGTACTGTAGGGATTAGCCTTTTCACATGGAAGTGTAAGAAGACTGCAAGGTTTCAATTAAAATTTCTTCTTATAAGTGTTTCAGAAAATACATAGTCTGTGAGGAATTTAATTGACATGAAATTCTGGAAATAGCTGTATTAAAGCTGGTGGAATAGGACAAGCCTTATGAACAATAATTCTGTCATAATGAGCTATGATAGAAGCAGCACATTACTCCTGAAAAAGGCTGCACTCACACATAATCCCTCTCTCTCTGTCTATTTTCCTGGAGGTCTTCACTGGAGGAAAATGGCTGGTCTAATTTCACCATCATATATACCTTGTTTTCCTGAACAGAAGCAGAAAGAAGTAACATTGGAAGGTTAACATCGGATTAAATGGTCAATAGCAAATTCCTGTTTGTGTTCCACAGTACCTCTTCACTCAGAGACAAGTTTCTAAGGTTCAGATCAAGATCTTTCCTGATTTATTTCACTGTACTGAGTTATCACACAGTATGTTGTAGAGTTTTTAGAAGCAAACCCACAATATGATATGTCCAAAACCAAACAACCCTGTTAAGATGAGAAAACTGCATGGTTGAAGATAGTTCCTCATAACTGTCCTCACTGAGGAATAAAAACATGTAAAATTTAATTACATAAAATTTGCGTTGTATTATGTTCTGGTGAGGTAGATGGGAGTAGGATCTCAAAGACAAAACTCATTCCATACTTGGTAAACTTTATTTGGATAAAAGGCTAAATCATTTCTTACCCTGTTCATATATCTACTGACAATGTATCAGATTGATACCTCTAAATTATTATCTCATCAAAATTTCAGAGCAGAGAGGACCATTTATTTTGAGAAGTTTAAGGTTATCTGTAGTGATATGCTGGATTGAGATTTTCACAAACATAATTATATTCATGGAACTTCAAAGATTCATGAGATTTCAGAGGCCAGATCAAGCTGAAGAAACTGAAAAACTGCTGCAGTGTGCAAAAATAGAAATGGAGGATAGATATATAAATTAACAGTTCACTTTACACTAGCATAACCATGATCAATTATTGCAATATTAGACCACTTTCAGTGGCTTCCCCGGCTTTGAAGACCTGCCTTACCTGTGTAGCTATTACTTAATTGCTTTCAATACTTTAAAGGATGCAATATTCCCTTTAGAGATAAGAAAAGAAAAATAAGGATAAACTGACATAAAAAATATACTGTATGGCCCAAGGGAAACTCATTGTATTGCAAGCAAATCAATTCTGTTTGTTTTCCTTTTCACTGATGTATTTTTAATGGAGATGTCCTGCACTGTTACAGGTATTAAGTAATGGAAAGCATTTGATGCTACATTTAGCTATGAAAGAAGTCGGATCACTCAAACGAAACCAGTCAGAGTCAGCAGGCTGAGTGGCGGAGGACACAGACACAAGGCATGGGAGAAGAAAGTGAAAAAGAAATCATAAATGCCTTTCCATATGTTCTGTCATTTACTTTGATCACAGTCACCTCCAGTGAGTTTAAGAGGTTTGTAAATGGTTGAGACAGAACATCACACTGAATGGCTGCACTAATAACAAACTAAAAAATGTAGATGTGAAGGGGTAGAAAGACAAATAGTGAGGTAGAGAGCTGTGGAGGAAGGGAAGATGTTCTTCCTCAGGCAATGCCTAATACAGAGAATAAAGGTTGAAGAGGGCACAGAAATAACAGGAAAAAGGGAAGAAAACATCAGGAGACTGACAAAGCAACACACAATATGTGGAGAATATCATGGATCAGAAAAAATAAAATTGAGTCATAAATTGATTTTCACTATTGGTTTGCCTTTCATACTAAAACCATGAAGGGACCAAACCTGGAATAAATCAGTGATGGTTGACTTTGATGCAGTAATCTTCAATTTACACGAGCAGAGATTGTGACCCCAAGGTTTTGGAAGAGAATTAAAGATTTGAGAATAACTAAATAAGGATGCAGCCAATTTGGATTTTCTCACTGCAGTCATAATTTGAAAAAAGTGACACCTATGCATTGTCCATGACTTTGTATGTGAAAAAATACACAATGGTTCTAGTTTTTAAAATGACAAAGAGCTAATTCCTGACAGAATAGGCCCTCAAGGACAGACTTCTTTAAAGGTAATCTTTTTGGTAACTTCTGACTGAGATCTAAGTGCAGAATCACTGAAGACATACCTTGCCTCCTATGTCTCTTTATTTTGTACTGCGCTAGTTATCTGAAACTGGTGGTGTTGCTACACAGTGAAGGGCAAATTCTAATTGTAGCTGCTCTGTAACTTCGCACACATCAAACCAGAGCAATATTACGATAAACAGCATTATTCCACTTGCACACTAAAGTCAGTCACAGAACATGGAGGTAAAAAAGACCAGCTATCGCGAGTGAAGGACCAACCCATGAGGCAGATTTCCTAATGTTTTGTTCAGTCTAGTTTTCAAAAATTTTCAAGCGGTGCTGCTTCCTGTCTTTCTTGGGAACACCGTTCTTCAATCTAATAAGTCTCACCTGGACACTTCTTTTTTTTTTTTTTTTTTTGCATAGAGTGTTAGTATGGTGAGGTTCAAGCTTACAGTGTGTTGTCTACTCATCACTGTAACTCTACATGTTGTGGATACTTGCAGTCTTTGAGTGCTGCACTACAGAGAAATGACTGGTTTAGTCTGGAGTACAAATGGCCACACAGAAAGAAACTGTTGCACTGCAAATTCAGTGCAGTTCACTCCTTAACAGCTCTCCCACATACAAACCATAAAGCCCAAAGATTCTTCTACTGAGCTACTGCCCAGGAAAATTATCAGCATAAAAGCTCCTCCCATTATGAAAGCACTGAAATATATTCTTATCAGAGCCCTTCATAACCTATTTTCCCAGTCTGCCTTTTACAAAGATGTTAGTTCTGATTAACAGTAAGTCATTGACTTTTTAATCAAAGATGAATGGAATCCATAATATCTGCAAACAAGTGGCCAGGTATTTTACAGTAAGTTTACTTAAAATAAATACCCAAACAATAAAAAAAAAGAAAGGTCTTATTTGTATCTCTGTAAAACCCTACTCTTCCATTTAAGTAATAAGCTCATTTGTGAAATCCACTTTTTCACTACTATTTATGCCTTTTTTACTGAGGTTTCTAAATCTTGGTGTCTATTTGTGCTTTTTGTTGTGCTTTTCAAACAGCAGTTTTAACTCAGGAAAAAAAAAAAGATGAAGACTGATGAAACTGTAGCAATTTCTTATTGTGAAATCTTGAGTCACATTCTTGGTTCAAGATTTGTTGACCAGCTGTTTTAAACTTACAGGTGTTTACCTGAGTAACTGTGAACCTTCAGAAGCTTTTCTGGTCTATAATTTGAAAGTGATGGGTCCATGGTGTAAAGCATTTGCATCTATTCCAAAACGTTGTGTTTAAACTGACTGTTTTCCAAACGCACATGTTTTGATCACACACTGGTGAGGATATACAAGGCAATAAATGTACCTTCCATCTGCTGCTACCGCCTGCATACCCAAAAAAACATATAGAATTGCAGTATTGTTTCCCCCTCAGTAATAATAAAAGTTAAAGGTCTCATGGAGTAAGAAGAGTTCACAAATGTTGGATGTGGATCCTTTCATCACTTAGATTTTTCAAGGAGGAGTCCTGGATTGAATAAATGAATGATAAGGAAAACATGCCTTATATAACCTCATGTGACAATAAAAATTAAATAATATGCTCTCATACAAAATCAAATCTCATCTTATTTAGCTGATGCTTGCCCTATCCTAAGTAGGTTTTTGTACTTATACACTGAGGAGCTATTCAGAATATTTTCACTATGAGGACTACCAGGCAGTAGAGCAGGTTGCTTAGAGAGGCAGTGCAGTCTCAATCTTTGGAGGTTTTCAAGACCTGACTGAACAAAGCCCTGAGCAACCTGGTCTGACCTCAGAGGTGACCCTGCTTTGAGCAGGCAGATGAGCTAGAGACCTCCTGAGGTTCCTTCCAACCTGAATTGTTCATCAACTCTGTGAACCTGTGAATTGTCCATAATGCAATGCATACATTGGTTATAACAGCCCTGCATTTAGTTCAAGTTAACTGATCCTCCTTTAACCAAACAAGCTAACTGAAAGTCAGAATAAGCTACCATTCAGCATCCTGCATGATTGAAAGTGTGGGCAAAGTTCAGAACTATCTTTAGGATTCAGTATATATTGGCTTACCGGAGCAGCTACCCTTACTTCAGTTTTTGATTTGTTGTGTTAAATTGGTACCATGATACTGTCTTTGGAGTCTTTCATGAGGTAAAGAGCTAGCAAAGAAACTCAAGATCTAGAGCTGTTAGAGATCACCATGTCAAAATTCCCTTTATGAAAGAGAAAGTCACTGTATACCCATTAAAAGGAAGACTTTGAGTGATTCCTACTCAGAAAGCCATTTCTCTTAAGCCAATATAATGTTTACTCTTAACCCATATCCCATAATTGGCTTGAATTATGGAAAAGAGATTTTGGAAAGACAAATCCCACTTTATTCATGTGCTTCAATCTTTAGTGACTGTTACTTCTTAAATATATTGACTGTATTAAAAATTCAAACAAAAATAAAAACCTATAACTAGACATACACTTCCTGCATTAGATCATGAGACTAAAAATGTCCACATTCTCTAAATTTTAATTTTCTTCAGCAATCATAAATTATAAGGGGAAGAGACCATGAAAATCCTGAGTCCCACTTCCAAAATTCATAACAAAATAGTATCTGAGGAAAGCTTTGAGTCACTGGTTTTTTTCTTGAATTTCACCCTGTGTTCATTAATTCCTTCTACTTTATAATTAAGATCCATCCCCAGAGGAGGTTTCTCCAGTGAAGGATAGAGATGCATTTGGAGGAAGCATTTCTCAGTGTACTGTGAGTAGTTAAAAGATTTAAATATCCAGGGCTGACATGATAAGATTTTAATTTGACCTAAAATCGCATAAGAGGACAGCATACGAAGTCCATTCCTCTCTTGTCTTCTCTTTATCAGAAGTGTGTGTGTGGGGGAAATCCAACAGAATGTTCAGAAATCTTCTCTTCTCCTATATAGTAGGACATTCTCTTAATGTGTCCCAGAAGATCAACTAAAACAATTCACAGATGTTTAATTACCTGAACAACTTGCCTTACTCCTTCTTTTCCATTTGATGAATATTAACTATTTCAGTGCCTCACTTATCATGAAATCATATAACATCCCATAGTCAAATGTCCAGTGCTCCAAAACAGGAAACAGGTTAATAAAAAAGTTCAGCCAACAAAAATTCCGAAGCCTTGAAATCATTCACTAAAGGTGATAATTTTTCTTCATGCTGAATTCAACTTTCATTCTTACTACATTCAAAATTTATGTACAGAAATTAGTCTCAATGGGAACTAATTATTTTGTTCCCAATTGTTCTTTTTCATTAGGTGGAAAAAATATAGTTGACAATGAAGGACTGCCCCCACCTCTAGTCAATAAATCATTTGTATACACTGTGCATTTGGACATATTTATTCCAAATAATGTGTCAACAATTCATAAATAACATCTATCTTGGACCACCTAACAATAAAAAAGAAGCTATCAAAGACATGTTTCATAATCAAGTCAAGACTTACTCTTTCAACAAGTGTGACTGTCTCCTCCATAGAATTTTTTCTTCTTATTTTATCCTGGTAGTCTTGTATTTAACACCCAAATATTTCAATAAAACACAGTTATTTGGATGACTAACCTCCATATCCTTCCTAATGATAAGGTTTCAAAACTCAGCTCTTTTGAGAATTAGGAATTAGATTAAATCTAAAAAGACAAACACATTGCATATTTTTGAAAATCAATGATTGAATTGAACAGTTAAGTTAATGTGCCTCATATGGGCCATGAGCTCTTTATTCGTTAGTCTGAGGAACACTGAAGAATGCTGTCAGTTATGTATCTTTATCTGGGTAATGTAGAGGTCAGTTAGTAAAGGAAAGGAATGCTTGGGTAAAGTATTTTACATATTTCAAGCCCTCTGATCTTCCTAGGAAGAGGGTAAAGATCTATATAACATTCCAAAACTGAGCATGAATGGTGAAGCACAGAGAACAATGACAGCTAACAGGAGTGTAAGAGTGAAAGCAGTCATTTGAAGCAGCTATGGACACTGATAAAGTGGCAGCTTATTTAGCCAGAGCATCAAAACTTTATTCCGGAATCCACTGCTATCTTACAATTGGGGAATTTTAGGTTGTGTGAGGAAGAACTTTGGACATATATGTGTGTATATATTTTGTCCTTTTTTTTGCTACTTCATTTCTTTATGTTGGCTGGATTCAGCAAATAAGGAAAGACATCAGCTTTTTTTTTTTCTTTTTTACTGTTCAAAACAAGTTTTTAAAAAAACAATAAGATCAACAAAGAACATACAAGTAATTTCATATGACTATGCAGGTTTAACTAGATAGGAAAATTATTTATGGACCCTTCCCATGACGTCAGCTTTGGTCTGTCTTTCTTTGCTCTTCATAACCCTCTTTAGTTTCCAAGAACATGTTCAAGCTGTACTGTTTTACCACCCCTCATCTTGTCCACATAATTCAATAATATTCAAGTGATTCACTTGTACTTACCCTTTGAATTCCACTACTGGACACATTTTATGGCCTTACTTTATTGCCTAAAGGTTTGTTTGGTTGGTTGGATTTTTATATTCAAAGAGAGAATTGGAGACAGGATGACTAGAGAGAGAACCAAATTTAGTAGGTCAGGCTTGATGCTGAAACTCAGCTTTCTAATTGCTGCAGAGTCCAAATGGTTGGTCCCAGTTGATTGTTACCTTTTATTTAAATACTGTACTTTACCAATGTTTTAGTATATTTCCGTATCACAAAGAAAATGAGTGGGTATCACACTGAAATATTATCCTGAAGTGGTTTGCCATGAAATATTCCCATGGTGTGCAATCAGATGCATCTAAAAATAGGTAGAACTACAAAAATCAAGAAATTACACCATACCAATTAAAATTCAGCACATGCTAAATCTGTTCTCCCCTCTGAAGTTTACTTGGTTCAGAGTGTTTCTACAGCAGACGTAGTACTAGATGATTAATACATCAACCTCACAGTATGAGAGTCGGTTTAGTTATGAAATACATGAAAATTATACAAATGTTTCTGCCTTAACCTCTTCATTTAACATTTCTCCATATGGCAGATGAGCCACAAAATCTGGTGCAAAGATTCTGAATTATTGATATATTCCATTCCACAAATAGAATTTGTAGCAGGTGTGCTTGAAAGTCAAGGAAACGTGACAAAAGCAAGTTAAATCTATACTGTTGTTGTGGTTTAACCCCAGCTGGCAACTAAGAACCACACAGCCACTCACTCCCTTCCTCCCCCCCCCCCCCCCCCGGGGGGTGGGGGGGGGATTCAGAAAAAAGTAAAACTTGTTGGTTGACATAAAGACAGTTTAATAGGACAGAAAAAGATAATAATAAGTATATACAAAGCAAGTGATGCACAATGCAATTGCCCACCACGTGCTGACCAATGCCCAGTCAGTTCCTGAGCAGCATTCCCCAGCCAGCTTTCTCTCCAGTTTATACATTAGACATGACGTCCCATGGTATGGAATACCCCTTTGGCCAGTTTGGGTCAGCTGTCCTGGCTGTGTCCCCTCCCAACTTCTTGTGCCCCTCCAGCCTTCTCGCTGGCTGGGCATGAGAAGCTGAAAAATCCTTGACTTTTAGTATAAACACTACATAGCAACAACTGAAAACATCAGTGTGTGATCAACATTCTTCTCATAGTCAATCCAATCCACAACACTGTACCAGCTACTAGGAAGCAAATTAACTCTATCCCAGCTGAAACCAGGACAGCTGTATACCATATAATGCCAGTTTCCAGCACTTATCCTGGAGCAAGGTTCATAAACATCTAGTCAGTGATCAGTAAAGTCACAGAACAACCCTAAACTAACCCTTAAAAAGAAAAATTTGCAGACAAAGTATATTGCAAAAAACATGGCAGTTAATACATTATTTCTTGAAGAAATCCAAGTGGAGAAAAAAGCACCAGAGAGGAGTCGATTAATGCAGCTTCTGACAATTTTTAGAAAACATTCAAATATCTCTTCTATAGTAGAAAAAATCTTACCAAACCAGAGGAGTGTAAAGCTCTCTTCTTTCTTTAATTCTGTTCTCAGAATTATGTTTTGTGATAACTTTACCTTCACAGAACAAAATATAAATCTTCAAAGTTAAAAACACAAAACATAGGGAAACAGCTATCATAAGGCTAGTTTACAGCTCTCATCTTGTTGACATCACACACCAAGATCAACCTTAACAGCTTTTAGATAAGGTATTCATGGTGCCCATGTTAGGTTCTTGCTCTGATTTGCTCTCTTGAGCAAACTTTTTTCTGATTATTCATGCAGCCTTCAAAAACCAGCCAAGCCTAGAGATCCCAGCTGGATATCTTAAGTGTGCAGCACTTATCGTTGCAGCACCCAAAGATAGGCTTGAGTGAGAAAGCAAGTCAGCACTCATAGCTTCATTATCACTCCAGAATGGTTTGCCATCTTCAAATCTAGTTTCACACAAAGAAAAATAGTTATATGCATTAATCTCACATATGAAGTGTGATTGCCAATATGTGCTTTTAGAATGAAATGTAAGATTCAACATTGGAAGAAGCTTCTTGCTGAAGCAATTCTTTCTTATATATTGTAGCCAGAGTCAGCTTTGCGTGAGAAGGCAAGCTGATTGTGTGGCAGTCGGTCCTGAAATAGAGTAGACATCTGCGCCTGTCAATCTGTATATAAGAGTCAAAAAGCAGCACAACTGAGTTGTGAAAACAGGGGACCAACTTATGAGAAAACTTTGTTTTCATTATGTCCAACCTCCTGCTACCCGCTAGTGTCCTAGCTGACGTCTGATAGCTACACTGATGTAGCTTTCACAGCCTCCCTTAGGAGTTTAGCCATTTGCCCTGTATAGTTAAAAATCTTTTCTTAATGTCTAGCCTAAACATTTCCTTCCTTAGCCTCGGGTCACTGATCCTTGTCCTACATCTTCTGAGACTGTGAATTAGTCCCTGCTTTCAGTTTCCACTGCTGTATTGAAGGCATGAGACTGAGAACAAAAAAAGACAGAAAAAAAGAGGAAAAAAAGGTCTCCCTAGTCTAAAAAAAACCCTCAGCTCTCCTACAGACTGTGAGTTACAACATGATTATCAAGGTTTTTAACCTTCATGCGTTATGAGAAAGTTATAAAGAAGCCTGACCTATGGCATAGTACTATTAAAGTAGCACTACCCTGGATTAAACAAAAATAAGCAATAGACTGGGCCTGTCATGCACTGACAAGGAGCCTTTTCCTCTCTCTTTCTCTTTCCGCCTACTGGAGGGGAGCCAGCCAGCCCACTACACTGTAGGCTAAAAGAGTTTTTAATGAAAAATTCTTGCAATGTAAGCTTGAACATTCCTGCTAAGGCTAAAAAACAAGAGGATAAAGTACTCTGTCATAAATTTATGTGAGGTAATTAAAATGCATTTCCACATTGTGCAAAAAGATGACAAACTGCTTGTTTCAAAAAATAACAGAGAGGTGAATTGAACTACAGAATTTTAAAAATTATCCATTTGCATTAGGATGCCAAGGGCTATGGAAGTCTGAGTCAGTTCACAGAGGTAATGAACTGCTAGGCATACTTCATTATTCATAACACTGGACATGCAGTTGGACAAATACTGTAAAACACAGATCACTAGTACCTGACTTATGGCTATCACCCTCCTCCCCTTTGCCCCCCCCCCCCCAAAAAAAAGAAATTACATGCAATGGATTACCATTAATGAATATTAGTTATTTAATCATTTTACTTGAAAAGTTTCATCTATTGCAAAATTATACCAAGTATTTGAAGCAACAAAGAAAGTAACCATCCCCAAACTGCAAATAAATCCCAAAGCAACTGAGAAGCACGTAAGAAAAAATTTTGTATATATTGTAGACACATCTCCTTGTTTATCGGATCTCTTCATAGACAGTTTTGCTTCTGGCATTCATGAGATATTGCCTTAGCCCATCCCATGTAGCAACAATGTATAAGCATACGATAGTTTTAATTTAAAAAAAAAAAAAAATTTGTGAAAAGTTTTGTTTTGTTATCTTCAGTGTATTCTGGCATTGTGGTACAAATATATTTTTGTGGCACAAATATAAGTTGTATTGCTGTGGTTTATTATGGTAGGCAGCTGGTACAGCTGAATAAGGCATGACACATCAAAACTTGAATTTTCATGAAGTGCAGAGGCACTTACACTTCATGCCCAATGTCTAAATTGACATGACAGAGACATAATTTTCCTTCATGAGTATCCTTTGTACAGGATCCATCTCAGATTTCAATTAGAGTTTCCTCACCCATCTCCATCAAGATCTGTGGCATAAATTTACTTCAGGCCATTCCTAAACTTGTCCAAGTGTTGATAGGATCATATGTGGAAATGTACTCCAGGAGAAAAATCCCACAGAATTAATTTGGTTCTGGTGATTAGATAGTTGTTTAAAACTGTTCACCTATCATTCTCTAGTTTCATTCATTTTAATGGACAGTACTCATTATTTAAAAAAACCCAAACAAACGAAAACAACAAACCTACTCCCCCAGCAAATTTGAAGTTTGAATGGAGTCCACACTGAACAATCACAAATCACAATTTTGAGCCTATGTATCCTGCATTAACACTTTGACAGGGTTAGATGTATAACTATTTAAATGAAACAGGAAAAACTAAACAGCAAGATCCAAGCAAACATATTTTGCCCTCGCTGGAAAAACAGGATTAAGGTTTTTGAAGCACTGTCTCAATATTAAATAAAATTATATCTTTCAAGATGTCTAGGTTCCTCAATTTAATAGACTTGATGGGCTTTCATGACACTTGACACATTACCAGGGATGAGTTGAATTTAACAGCACTGTTTTGGATCTTATATAAGAGGTTTCCCATTTTAATGTGGATCCTATCCACCTCCTTATATACCACGGACACCAAAGCAAAAAACAACTCCATTTCTTTCTAAGATGAATATGGTAAAATAACCATATTGAAACTGCTTTTTGATGGGTTCTCAGTTAAGCTATGAGTAGGTTAGACACTGTAATGTATTTAAGCCTGTATTTTAGAGACTTTTTCTTTCCTCTAGATATGCAGAGATAGCTTTATTTTGGTTTGTTTGTTGTTGCTTTTTTGTGAGTGATTAAGTTCCAGTTTGGAGAGACAGAACATCTTGAAAAAAACCCAGAGATTATATTGAGCGTATGAGAACATATTCTGCATCCAGCTTTCCTCATGCACCTCTGCCTCAAACCAATAATGAGAGACAGCTGGATGTAGTTCACTGTTTTCTCCAGTGAGAAAGGATGGAAGTAACATTACTTGAAAATCAACTTTCTTCTGATGCCTGAAAAACAAGGAGAAACCTTATGCTGCCATGTGATATGAAAGCCTGATCACAAGTGAGTGTTATCAGACATTTCTTTCCCCTCCTGTTACACTCAGCCTGTAATAGCTGACCACAATGACATCATCAGTAGTGGAAACCGATGAAGCAGCTAACATAACATTCCCTAAACCAGTGTAAACATTGATGGATGCTCCAAAGGATGTTTTACATTTTCTAGCCTGAGATCTGTTTTATTACACTGACAAGGGTGACCTTTACAATAACGTTTTTGCTATTAAAAAAAAAAAAAAAGGGGGGGGGGGGGGAAGGTTGAGGAAACTCTTTATAATCTGAATTTATTGCCTATAAAATCACTTCCCAGCAAGAAGCCTGATTACAATCGAAATAACCCACCAAAATGAAACAGTTTACCTGTGATCAATTTACTGTGGTAGTAAAATCCTAATTATGGGCAGAAACACATTCAAGGTTTGTGGTATTGTCTATAAAATCTGCATGGAAACTAACATTCAGTGATGTGTAGCACATATGGGTAAGCAGATGGCTAAAGGATTATTTTTAAAATCAAGACTTTTGCTGACAAAATATAGAATTGGTAAGGTATGATCAGAAAGCTAAGAAGAAGTTATTTATGGGACAGTAAGCACATGTGCAGTATTTGGATTCTTCCTTACTAAACAGAAGATAAAACAGACCATTGTACACAGAGTAATAGAGAGTCAATGTTTTTAGCAACTACATCTTCCAATATGTTGACAAGTTCAATTTGGGGAGTATATTTGTTTTGTGTTGGTGGTTTTTGGCTGATTTTTAAAAGTAAAATATTTCTAGGTCGGGACACCTAAAAGCCTGGGTTGACACAGCTTTGCTCTTTTGATAACTTCTAGCCTGAACTAAAAGCTAAAAGAAGTGGAGAGTCAGACAGCACTCTGTTTAAAGTAGGATTTTATGAATAAATTTGAAGAAAAATTCACATAAACTTTTATCTTAAAGTAAAGCATTTTAAGACTTTGGTTTTTCAGCTATGTTTTCCTGCAATTTCCCCTTCCTTTCAGATGTCTATTTTTTTGAAGCACAGCCATGACTTCGGTAAGAAAGCTTAGATCTGAGATACAGCTAGTGGAATCTCAGTCCAGATATCATGCAAGAACATGGCTACTGACCCTACAGGGTTGTTACAATAGGAGCTAGGCTAAATTGCACAATCAAATACTCTTATTTGGAGTCCCATTTTGTCCCACATTAGAAAGCAAAAACATATGTAGTCCTGTATTAGAAAGCAGAAATAGACAGATACAACTTAAAAGAGAATAAATGTTTGTAGAGGGAACTATATTTACATTTATGGAAATTACATAAATGCATACAAAAACCAGACAGTATGTGAGCTGGAGGATAACCTGAAATAGTGCTTCAGGGGCAGAGTGGCAGATTAAGGAAACTTAATCTACTCTCCTCACTTCATCATAAATATTAGCCCTTCTTATGCTTTCTGTACCTTTACAGTGTCCTTTCCAGAACGAAGCGCTGAGCCATCTTATCCCCTAACTGCTCTTTAATTGTATTTCTGAAAGATGTATCCTTTCCAGTATTTTTAATTTTTATTAAAATATTTTCTCCCACTGTTGTCTCTCTAGTCTGTCAAAACCAATATTAGCTCATTAACAACTGGAGAAGCTTCTGATAACATTGGTTTCATAAGAGTACAACACAAAAAGTGAAACACAGCTCCAATGGTGTTGTAAATTAAACTGTATGATATTAGCAGTTTCAGATTCTACTTGAGTTTCAGAAAGGGTCTCTCAGGATCTACCTGAAGCCTGTTGCTGAATGGTGGAAATGGTGGTCACTGCAGCTTGAATTTCTTGCAGCAGTTCCATCCTTTTTACCTTGTGCAGTATCCATATCTCTCTGTAACACACCATTTTCTCCCCTATCTGCTGGTATAGCTTGTTGAAAGGATAAACGGTCATTTACTCTATAGGGACAAATAAATCTATTTTTACTTACTTGGCTTGCTTGTTTGTCTTTTCCTTTTTTACCTCCTCACTTCCTTATAGAATGTCTTCAGTACACGTTAGCATAAATACATGTGAATTGGTCATCCCTATGTACTGAATTCTTTTCTATGGGTACTGGAGCCCCAAAATTAAGATCCTCCCAAACTGCTCATGCAGCAGAGCTGAGAGGAGCTAAATTCTAATTTCCACATTTCCATTTGCTTAGAGGAACAAGCACAGTGAAACTGTGATGCCTTTGCAGCACAGTCCAGCCATGGACTGTGTCCATGCAGCACAGCCTTCCCACCCCACACAAGCGGCCTCATCAGAGATGCTGCTCTTTTGGGAGAAGGAGGAGCATAAAGGATCAGGAAGGATGCTGCTGTCAATCCAGAGAGCTGGGGGAAGACTGGGGTCGACACTCTGGTTCTGAGACTGGCCACTTCTCCCTCTTCTTTCCAGTTGTGTAGTGTAACACCAGCATCCTGGCTTCTATTTGCCAGGCTGTGAGCAGGCGCAGAAGGAGGCACTTGACAACTTCAGTTGTGTTTGCGGCCCAGATATGTGTTTCTGCCCCCGGAGAGGAGGCTGGCTGGAAGTGTCTTATAAACCAGGTCCACAGCCAGAATAAATAACTAGGTATGTATCATACCTAGGATATTGAATGAAGAAAACAAAATGGGTGCTGAGTTCATACAAAGGCAGAGAAGTTGCAGACAAAATGTGATGCACAGTTGTAGGGTGGACATTTGAAGCCCAAAACCCCCATCCCCCTCTGCCCTTTTGAAAATCTTCCTTCCTTTCTCCTTCTATTTATTCTGCACCATGTAAGCTACAGTACAAAACTGCACTGCTGAACAAACTTCAGATTAGTGGTGATTATTCTGAGGAGCAAGTGAATTTTCTCAAGGAAGTCTGTTTGTGGTATGTGCCTATATGCATGTTAAATAGAAATGGAGAATTTACTCACTTTGTTTAGTCAGATCAAACCTTGCTTTGCTTTAACAAGCAATATCTTGATATTAACAAACCCCATATTTTTCAGGCTTTGTAAGGATTACATTCTGAAAGTTGATTACTATATTGTGCAACACATAGGGATAATAGGCATAGATTTTACTATAAGGTCTAAACTTCATTGGGGACTCTCCTAATTTATTAAGGCATGAATGAAATGAATCATGCTTTTTACAGAGGTTCCTAGCTGCATTATTAAATTAATTTCCATTGCTGAAGTTAGGCAGGTTTACTTGTTTTAAAAAAAATGGAATAAGAAAAAAAAGTAACCTCAAACAACTAAGCAAAAATCTATACTAAGTTATTGAGTATTGACAAAAATTTGGTGACAAAGATTTATCTTTACTGTGCATTTCAAGCAGTATGTTTTCATTCTTCATGTTGCTTCTGTTTGCTAACCACAGTTGCCAAATGTTTTGGTAGTTAGTAAGTCCTAAATGAAAGTCACTTATCCCCAAATCTGATCAGATGCTAAATTCCTGGGGTTTGTGCTTTTCATACTGCTTTTGTGCTTTTCATACTGCAAGCATAACTCTATAGACACAAAGTGTCCATAGCCATACAAGAGGGACCTGGATAGCTGTCAGTCAGTTCAGATCATTTGGGTCAACTCAGGTCCCTTTGAAGTGCAACATATCTTTGCAGACAACTCAGTATACTGTGAAGTGCTCTTATACACACTACAAATGTGTAGCTCCTGATGGAAAAAAATGGCTTGAAAAACAAGAAACCAAGCTGGAAATATGACATCAATAAACCATGCCCTATCAGGGATATTTTCAGCCAAATAAATGTTTCATTCCCTACCATGTCACTGTGTGTATCTCCACAGTTTTTGCATGTTGTCAGCCAACATCCTGAATTTTTGTGTGTGATATGGTAACCGAATCCCAGTTATCTGATATTTCCCAGATTGCCCAACACAGAATCTGCTTCTTTTCACACATACCATGGAAATGTCATTTTCCTTGTTTAAATCCCATGTTTCCTGGTTTCCATCTCCTTCTGGTCCTTAATTGTAAGTTAGGCTCCCAGAACTCCTGTTGATTGATTTCATGGAGTGGTACAGAGAGCAATAATGTAAGCCAGTGAATTGAAGAACAAGAAACAACTTCAGGCTGGTCTCTGCTACGCAAGGAGACAAAGAGGAAAATATGTTGAATTCCAAAGCATTCATATCTATTGTTCCTGGGGCCAGGTTTCCAAAGAACAGGGAACTTAATACATTTCAAAGCAACTGCCTGCCAGCATGGCTGCTGACTGTGTTTCGTAGTCCCCCACACATTTCAAACACAAACTGGTCTTTAGTTTTTTTTGGTATTACACTTCTAGAATATTTTTATTATGAATTGCAGTACTGTGTAGCAGCCCTGAGCAAGATCCTGGATTAGCACTTTATAAGACAAATTAATTATGAGTAATAATAACAGAGAGGAGATGGGTGAAATAGTAATGTGTACCTAGGGGAGGATTGGCTTGACTTAATTTTGATCATGCAGTTGGAATTTATGAAGTGAATGGGTATCATTTTGTGAAGTCAGCTAAAAAATAGTTAATCTTTATTTCACTTTGAAGGTGCATTTAAGAAAAAAAAGGAATATTCTTACTTGAAGGAAACTCCCCTACACTTGAGATTCAAGGGGAGAAAAGAGCTTAATCACCAAGAAAGTGTGGCTTTAAAGAATTCAGTTATGTATGCATTATTCACAGAAACATAGTCAGTGATTTCATAAGGAATGAGACAATTAAGGGAATTCAACAAAAACTCAATAGGGGCCCTTAGCAGAGGCAAAGACTGGATTTCTAAAAAGGTTCTGACTCACAACTTCCCCAGCTGGTTTCTTCATAAGAAAGAAAGGGAGAAGGAGAAGGAGAAGGAGAAGGAGAAGGAGAAGGGAAGGGAAGGGAAGGAAAGGGAAGGGAAGGGAAGGGAAGGGAAGGGATAAAGGGAGGTAGGGAAGAAAGAAGGATTAAGAAAAAAATTATAGCAAAATTTCCTTACTGGAAGATCTATATTATGGAAACAAAAAATATTTGTCTTAATATAAGACTAATTGTGAAATTCTGAATCTTTAGCTATACAGGAGAACAAACTAGAAAATCTAAATATTTCATAAATTTAAATGATTGACCAGCTGCTTGGAAACAATTCAAATGTTAAAAAGAAAAATTAAAGAAAAAAGTACTCATGTTGTCACATTTGCCTGATAATGTCCTCTTTCTAAAGCAATAGACATCAGAAAGAAACTCATTCCGATGGACGTCATCCTTTCATTTCTTCTTGCTCTGACTATAAAAACAATAATGGTATGTGATTGAAGATCCCTTAAAGATTGCTAAATTATAACTGGGAATATTGGGATTGAGGGATTGTCACAATCACTTCTGGACTTTTCAGGTTATTGGTGACGTGTGTACTTTGAATTTTAAGGACTGCAGTGTAATAGTCCTCTCCTCCCTGGAGATAACTTTAAAGTGATTGGAACTGCTGCACACGACTTGATGTTGCTAACAGCAGCTAGCAGGAATTGAGCCCTGCCTTAGAGATTAGATCACTAGAGGTACCAATGGGATAGAAGAATCAGAATTACTCGTATGGAGAAGGGAAACAGATGAGCAAAATCTGCAACAGGGAAAAAAAGGCTGAAAAAAAAAGGAAACAAAAGATGCAGATGCTGTTTGGTAGGTACTCTGGGATATCCTTTTCCTTTCAGACCTTCTGCAGTCTATCACAGTCTATGTAATACTCAATACATGGGTTGTTTTGGTTTTGTTTTGGGTTTTTTTTTTCAGTTTTAAAAGCCTAATTTCAATGATCTATTACCATGACTGAGGTATCTTATTCTGAGGGACAGACCTAGGTAGTCCATGTGGACTCCTAGATAATATTGGGGGATTTTTAGGATATTCTGCCTATTGTCTAATTGTGCATGACTTTATTGTTCTTTTGCCAAAATAGGTACTATTAACTCAGAAACCCACTAGGAAAACTTTTGACTTTATTACATTAGGTGGCTAACACTGAAGGTAGAAACAACTTTAGTTTTCACTATGGGATACAGATCAAGATTAATGGGTCACTAGCTGGATAATGTTTCTACTTTTGAGTATTGACTGTCTGTCAGATCTGCTGTTGAAGGGTATTACTCTGCTATCAACATCGTTTTGCCTCATGACAATCCTGTAAGGGGAAAATTTGAAACAGTTACCAGGGTAGCTAAAAAGACACTTCTAAATCCTCAGCTAGTGTAAATCATGAGATGCAGGTCTCTTCAGTGTCACATGTTATTAATTAAAAATATTTTAAGTCACTGTGTCATATTTCCACCTCACAGCTATGGGACTCCCTTCTTTTACAGAGAGATACCACCACTGTCAAATTCCAGGGCCTCATAAGCCAAGTATAACTGATGGAAAGTCAGCAAGCTGTAGTCAGTGGTGGTGGCGGTGTGTAGGAGGAAGAGAGAAGCATTACCACACAGCCAAAGGAAGTGTGCCCCTCTGCCCGTCGTCCCTTTCTTTAACCACAGCCTAAGCCACCTTTATTGTGGGATCAACTTATTGTGGGCCTGCTGGTTATGACATCTCACATGCAGAAGATGTCTGTAATGTGTTATGATGCCTAGTACCTTCACAGACACAAAGGAGAGCACCAGGAATGGTAGGCCTTCCAAACTGAGGAATTAGTGAATATGTTTCGTAACTTTTGCCAAGTGGTCATTGTTGGTAGTCACAACTGCTTGCTGCCATTCATCTAGGCTCAGAAAAATCATCCCACATCATGTTCTCTCCATCATTTCATGGCATCAGACTGGCATGTTTTTAGAGCCACTGAAGCAAAGAACTCACCATAAACTAACTGTTTAAGTATTTGCACAAGGACCTGGCTGGCTTTAGCAGTGCAGTTCTGTACTGCCACAGAAATAATGCTATCAATATCCAAAAGAGTTTGTTTAATGCTAGCTTGCATATCTCTGATCAAACTGCTGTCTCTGTCATTAACTGTCATAGTTCCAAACATAACATTCCTGCCCCATAATGGTAAATAAAGGTATGACACTACATGGTCAAAAAAAACCAATTAACGCTATACCCTGCTTAGTGTTTTCAAGGCATGTCAACATAAAGGCAAAAGGCAGAGAACTGAATGGATGCTATGTTGAGCATGGTTATTCTGAAAGTTAAGAAAGTGCACATCACAGCACCGACAATGTAGTTAATGTTATAGACTTTGTCTGTGGCTGAATTTAAGTATATGAAATTAATATGTAATGGCTGAGACCTGCTGCACTTATTACAGGTGTATTAGTAGCACGTTTTATTAATTCAGTTTAACATTTCCATTTAACTCCAAGTCCAGGATGTAAGATAATGAACAAACTGGTAATCCAGATCAGCCAAATAGATTTATAGGACCAACAAGAGTATGATGCTGACAGATAAACAGGACAGTGTGGGAAGGTTCAAATGTTATACCACCTTATAGAAAAGCATACCTAGCTCTCTCCTGGAAATCATATATATAGTCTTTTATGTTATATTCTTCACTACAATCTGGCTAAGACCTGCATATGAAAATACAGCTAAGAAGTTAAAAAGTAAAAACACCTACACTTTGTACAAGACTTTTAATGAAAGTATGAAAAACTAAAAGCATTGAAGCATTTTTGTTCAGCGTTACTTCACAATGGCTTTAATGTAGGTTTTGATGTAACAGCTCTCATTACCTTACTAATCAAAAACCTAGTAAAGAAAAACACGCATGGTACTATGTCTCACAAGGAAACATCTCTTGGCAAATTCAGAACCAGAAGCAAGTGTGTCCCACAAGCAGGACTCGGTCTCCTTTTGAAGGGCTTGCATCTCCTTCTAGACAAGGTGAATAGTTCACTTTCAGTAATTCTTAAGAACCACAGAGATGAAAATATAATCTGAGAATGCCATAAGAGTCTGGAACAGTCACCAAAACAGGCATCAGAGCTCTAATTAAACAGCTACATAGAGCCAGCTTTAAGTGCCAAGCAGTAAAGACAGCTCAGCATACTATGCGTTAAGTTCATTTCCTCTTATTAGATTCATAGGGCAGAATCTGTCTGAACTATTGGATTATTACTTGTATAATATTACTCATCCATAACTTCTAAGCAACTAGCTACATGAAAGAACAAAAACTGAATTTATAACACTAATGGGGGGAAACATTCTAAAGCTATGAAAATAAAAAGTCAAGCATGTAATGCATATAAGTTAAAGTAACGTGTTGATGCATAGACATTATCACTCAGGCAGTATATCAATTCACTCAAAAGTATGCGAAGTTCACTTATGCAGAATAACTGAACTCAGAAATGTATAATTGCAATATTAAGAAAGCAAATGCCACTCCAAACTTCAAGAAGGTCAAGAAAGTCAATCTGTGCAACTACAGGTTGGTCAGCCTCACCTCAGTCTGATGGAAGCTGGTGGAACAACTAACCCTGGAAACCATTTCCAGGTACATGAAGGACATGAAGGTGAGCAGGAGCAGTCAGCATGGTTTAACAAAGGGAAAGTCATGCTTAACCAACCTGAGAGCCTTCTACAATGAGATGACTAGGATGTAGGATGAAAGAAGAGCAGTGGATTTTGTTTACCTTGACGTTAGTAACGCTTTTGATATTGTTTCCCATAACATCTTCCTGGGCAAGCTGACAAAGAATGGGTTAGATAAGTGGACAATGAGGTGGACTGAAAACTGACTAAACAGCCAGGCCCAGACTATCATGATCAGTGGCACAAATTGCAGCTGGAGGTCAGTCACTAGTAATATACCCCAGGGGTCAATACTGGGGCAAATACTGTTTAACATCTTCATTAATGATCTGGACTACAGGGCAAGTTTGCAGATGATACAAACTGGGAGGAGTGGATGATACACCAGAGGGTTGTGCTGCCATTTAGAGGGAGTCAGACAAGCTGGAGAATTGTCAGAGAGGAACCTCTTGGAGCTCATTAAAGGAAAATGCCAAGTCCTGCACCTGGAGGGGAAGAACACAATGTGCTAGTACAACTTTGGGGATGACTGGAAAGCAGCTTTGCAGAGAAGGACCTAGGATCATGGTGGACAAGCTAAAGATGACCCAGAACGTACCCTTGCAGCAAAGAAGGCTGATGGTCTCCTAGGCAGTATGAGGGAGAGTACTGACAGCAGGCCGGGGGAGGTGATCCTTCCTCTCTACTCAGCACTGGTGAGGCCACATCTGGAGAGATCTGTGCAGTTCTGTGCTCCCCAGTATAAGACATGGATTTATTGCAGCAAGCCCAACAAAGAGTCATGAAGAAGATTAAGGGACTGTAGCATCTTTTACATGAGAGGCTGAGACCCCTGAGTCTGTTCAACTTGTATGAGGGAAAGCCTGGGGGGTCTTATTGATGTGTGTAAATAACTGAAGGAAGGTGCAAACAAAAATACATGAGATTTCATCTGAACACAGGAAAACACTTTCTTTACTGTGAAGATGGTTGAAAACTAGAAGAGGTTGTCCTGCTAGGTTGTGGAGTCTCCATCTGTGGAGATACTTAAAACACAACTGAACACTGTCCTGGGCAACTGACTCTTGCTGACCCTGGTTGAACATAATCTCAGGAGGTCTCTTCCAATTCAATTCTGTGTTTCTTTAATGTATCCACCAAAACAAACTTATTCACACAGCATACATTTTTCTCATACATGAACATTTTAGGATGCATTAAACAAAGAAGATGCAGAAAAATGTGCTTCAGTTCATTCTTTCCCCAAAACCATTGTGAATAACACACAAGCTGTAGGTAATTTTTAGGAGCTGATCTTCTAAGAGGTATTCAGTGCTGAGATATCTTCAGCATCTGTGTCTCCACGACTCAGGAAAATTGTTGTTAATTTTGCTTTTCCCCTCAATATGTATGGTAGATCGTAGAATGGGTGGGGGTGGGTGGGGAGAACAATATGGCAAAACAAGTAGGAAATAAAGTCCAAGCTATTTTTTTAAATATTCTTATTTCTGGAGTAGAAATAAGGCTAAAGCCAAACCGAATGACACTAGAAAAAATATTTGTAGGTCAACGTTTTACATAGGTACACACACACAAACACATACATCTGTGAGGGACTGTGCTGAGTTGCTGACTCACATTGCTGACTCACGGTGCTGCTGCCTAATGTGAGGGACTGTGCTGAGTTGCTGACTCACATTGCTGACTCACGGTGCTGCTGCCTAATGTGACGGACCGTGCTGAAGTGCTGACTCACATTGCTGACTCACGGTGCTGCTGACTCACGGTGCTGCTGCCCCAATACCCTGCTGTTGTAGGGGAGTACGCACAAGATGTCCCCAAAGAAACCACCATACCCGCGCCTGCCGAGCTGTGCTTGCCCGATAGGGTAATGAGCTCTGTGGAAATGGGTGGACTTTTCCGAAAAATTGTGGGGACTGGGGCAATAAGAGAACTGCATGCTCCCCTCTCAGGAATGGAAGACCCGAACATGGAAAAACGTCAGAAGGACTGTGACGCCTGAAGGAGAGACACCTGACTGGCAGCAGAGGAACCCGACCCTCCATCACCGGCATCGGAACCGACTCAGCGGGACGTTGCTGTCTTCGTGGTGGTGGTAACTAGTCTTGCTACCTCTCTTCCGTTCACTTGCTTAGGTCTACCTCTTTTTCTCCTTCCTCCGTCTGTTCTATCGCAGCTATTGGTTATTGTAGGGAATAAAAGTTGTAAGGTTGTACAGCATCTGACCTCGTTTGTGTCTTAATCTTGCTCTCGGGATCATTTAACAACCCTCCCTGATATTGGATCGGGACAACATCATAAATATCAGAGTAAAAAGCTGTGTGATTTGACCAAAGACAGTAAAGAGAAGAGCAAGGAATATGGGACACAACCAAAAGTTTTAAATTTCATCCATGAAGAACTCAGGACACAGATGGCAAGGAAAACATATGGCAGAGCAGCCAAAGACCAGTTCTTGAATTTCCTGTCTGTTTTATCATTTCTACCATTGTGAGAATACAGAAGGCTAAGAGAAGAAAGTTCTGACTGAACATCACCTTCGGTTTTTGTGGTGTAGCATGTAGGTTTTCTGAGGCCTGATTTTGATGTTTTCCATGTAATAATTAAGAGCAGATAAAAGGGCCAACACATTCCTGTCACCATTCTCCTCAACACATAAATGCAGACTATTCCATTTTACATAATTATGGATGTCTGTGCTTTTAAAAAGTGCCCTAGATTTAATATGCTTTAAATTTAAAATGACTTAAATATTGTAAGTTCTAAAATACGCCTATTCCTTTTGGCCAAAAAATATTATTCCTCTGTCTCTGTACTTTGCATTTTTAAATGAATTGTATGTCTTAAATATATAAGTTTTTTATTGTTGGAATTATTTTTATAAGTCACAAAAATCTACATTTTAAGACCCTGTTTCAGCAAGATACTTTCTCATACGCCTACTTTTAAACATGTGAGAGGTCCTGTGACATTAACTTTTCAGTAAAATATTTAAGATATTTCTCATTTAAAGCAATAGCAAGATATGTGATAACCAAATTATCAGCTTTACAAATACAGGTTTTCACCACAATGGCTAAACAATGAAAAAGTGAAATCAAATGTATTCTTCTGGGTAATAACTGTTTGTCTGTGTTTGGAGAAAATATTTCTGCCCCCACCTGTTCAGGAAAACACCACAAAATTAGCAGGAAGTCATTTATTTAAATTGTAGAGTTCAGTCACAAATTTTCTGAAAATTAGTGGTGTGCAAAAAAAAGTCTAAGTTCTGATATTTACATGCACTTAGAAAAAAGATTAAAGTATTTCAATATCAAGCCTTCCAATATCAAACCTTTCATCACATCATTCATAAAGCAATGCTTAATACGATAGTTAATAACCTGTTAGAATAAAATTAATATTTGCAATTAATCATACAGCAGAAGTCATTACAGGAAAAAATCTTTCTGTAGCAAATTATTTGATATAAAACTTGTTTAACATTTCTAATGGCAGTATAGCAGGTACTCTTGAATCAGGTACAGGCCAAGATGTTAAATTTTAATAAATTAGTACTTGGGGATTGTAAATCTCACATAGCGTCAGTTTCTGGAAGGGAAGTTAGAAATGGGAATGATGATAGGAAGTAAGATTGGATGGGTTCAATTATTTTTTGTTTTATTCCAGTCCTTCCATAACTGTAGACAGCCTTTGAGTAGTTTTAAGCTGTCCAAGAATATCTGCATCCCCATAATACTCATCATTAACATTTCCCAGTAAGCTTACTAAAGTAAGTAAGTCTAACAAATGTAAAAGAACAAGTGTGATAGGTATGCTAGAGACAGAAAAGACAACAGAAGTGCTCAAGGCCATCATTCCCATGTCCATCAGTAGCAGAGTTTGTTAAACAAGAACAAAAAAATTATCTTTGGATGAGATTAATACAGGGCAAAGCACAATGATCCAGTCTCCTTTTGTATCTTTAACATGAACCTCTAGAACAGCTGATGTCACCACTAATATCACATATTCAGTGATAAAGAACTAAAATTTAGTTATAAAATTTACTCCTGAAGCACTTCAATCTTAAAACACCTTGCCTCTGCTGCCAAGTTTGAAAGACCTTTTCAGTTTCAGCTGGTTACAGATCTTCTTCTAATTTCCTTTTCTAGATTTATTCCTGAGTCTGTCATGTACTTTTATTTGATCAAATATCCATTCTGTCTTTTAGATTTAAATAGTTATTTTCCTTCCTTCACATCTACCCCTGAATGCATTAGTCTGCATCAAATTCCTTCTCATTTTTTTCTAGCTTAGGCTGAATAAGCCAAGTTCTAAATCTCTCTTGCTGAGATAAATATTGCATTCCCCTAATCACCATAATAGCTATTTTCTGTACCTGCTCCTTCATTATGTTCATCTTTCTTGAAAATAGGTGATCAGAATTGTATGCAGTATTGTGAACAAGGTCTTAATCAGTGCCTTGTAAAATGAAATTAGTATTAACCTAGCTCCACTTAAAAAACATTGTTTAATCTTTTGCAGAATTTCACGATCCCTTTTTAGTACTTAAGTGACTGAGTGGCTGCATGGTGCTTAGCTGCTGGCTGGGGTTAAAACATGACAAGAGTTTAAAATGAGTTTGGCTACAGAGTTTCAACTGAGTTTGGTTACCTTAATGAGCAGAAATATTGAATTTGGTTTTTTGCCCAGGCAAAAGGTAATACTGTTAATGGATTCAGGTTGTAGACATTCATTAAAAATCATGAAGCTCTCCTAAACTTCATTCCTCTAAGCCATATCCCCAAACCAGCATAGTCATTCTGGCGTTATTATATAGGTATACCAGATCATACTCTGAGTATATTTGTGAGCATCTTTTGTCTCTGTACGAATAAAAAGTCCAGGAAAGTTAGCCTGAAGATTCTTTCCAATTTGCTCATAGAAATATCTTCTTTTTTTTCTGTTCAGCTATTTTTTTAGCAACAACTCCTCAGTTACTATTGGCCTTCTTGCTGTGGTTTTCTGATCATCCACCTGAAGATCCTTTTTTGTCATTAAGTGATCCTGATTTTACTCTTCTCCCAAGTGATCTATTTTGGGGGGTTCTGGACTCAAGTATAGAAGAAATTTCATTATTTCTTTTATTATTTTTCAGTTTCCTGCTTTTTCTCACCCCAGATTGTTCTCAAAAATCTCATTCTTTCGCACATCTTTATTTTTAGATACAAAGTGTCTGTCTCCTGCATGTTTTTTACAGGTACCCACAAATCATTAGTTTTATGGTCAGTTTCATCTCTTCTTTCCCCCTCTGTCACATCTCCCAAATCCCACCTGAAATGCTTTATTGTCTTTAATTGAATTTTCTGGCCCTGAATCTTCACACCTAGGAGCTCTAATATATTTTACTTTATATAAGTAATTTGCCTCAGATCAACCTATTCTATAAGGATATTTAGTCTGTGTTTACTCTACACTGTCATTTTCATTTCCTGCATCAAACTTGTTATCTCTCTTATTTATCCTTTCTAGATGAGGAAGACGGGTACAGAACCATGTTTATAATCTGCCATACAAACTGAATGGGTTTACTTTTAAAACTCAGTAGCTAAAGAAGTCTTTCCTTCTAATATTCCTCAGGCACGGTCACAGACTGGAATTATTCCCACACCTTTGAGTTGAAAGGGCTTTCTCATCCTTCCAAGCCACACCCCACAAAAAGTCTCCACAAAATGCTGTTAGGAATGTTATTTCAGGATGGACAGATACTAATACAGTTGCAATGATGACACAGGCCTATGGCAGCCTTACTTTGGCCAAGAGCTTGAGATCAATGCACATTGGGGCCAAGCGTGATGAGCTGTGGCAAACAAGACAATGCAAATAAGAAGTGGATGTAATTAGCAATGACACAAGAGTAATACCTGAAACTGCTTGAAAAGATGTACCAAGATATTGTGTGCAGATCTGATTGACAGCCCATTCCAACGTCGGGCTGGTAAGACACTCAGCAGTATAGATCAGAGGAGCATCATTGTTCTGATGCCCAACCTGGTGTAAAAGCAGAGTGCCCAAGGTAGAAGCATCACATGCTGGAGCCAAGCCACTGCTGCAAAGCCTGACATTGAGACAGGTCGGAGGAAGTATTACTTTCCCCAGGCTCAACTGCACCCTCACTGGGTGGTGAAAAGAACAGTCTCAGCAGATAGTATGTGTGCATGCACTTGAGCATATGAGTGACTGAGAAGCTTTTCCTAACATAGCCCATCCCTTGCTTCATCTATTTAGTCAATTGAGCTTGGCAGTATCCATTGAGGGGCATTCCTTTTCTATGTGACAACTGCCAATGAAACAACAGTGATTCCTAACCACTTCAGGTAAATTGTAAAACACTGCTTGATGGCTTTTTGGTCTATTAAAGTTGATACCAATAGGTTCACAAAAGGAATAACTCATGCAGGATCCTACATAATTTCCCCAATAATGATTTGCACAGTTGTCACACAGGCAAGTTAAATATAAAATTTAAGGGGATCATAAGTCGTCCTTCCCCCACAAGTGGCACATACATATTCAGCCAAGTTCACTACTGGTGATATTTGGTTTCACAGTTTATAAAATTATTTAATTGTTTTAAGAAATTGCTCCCTTCCTGCCCAGTCTTATGGTTGTACAACCAGATAAGTCTTCAAAATACTACTATAAAATAGTCCATTTTTATATAATAAACTTTAGAGAACATGCAGCAAGGCAGCAGTTTGATAAAGAACTGATTCTAAGTAAAATATTATTCATACTTTTCCATAAGACATTATTTGCCCTTACCATACTATTCTTTCAATGAAAACTTAAAGTGAAATTGTTTTTCAAAAGCAAGTCGCTGCCATTTGGCACATTTTGAGTCATAACTCCATAAAACTGAAAAACAATTACTCTATGATGCAGCTACTTAAGGAAGATCAAATGGTAAATAGTTGGTTTAGCAGGTAATTTTTGGATTTAGAAAAACAAAGTTCTGTGATTGTCAGAAAGAATATGCCTCACATTGCATTGATAAGTGTCAAGGTCAATGTCCTCTCAATTGCAGTCTTACACACAGTCCTGAAGGATCCTGTAATCTTCACTTTTCACAAACTTGTTTCTCTCATCTTGTGGTATATTGAACCTCTGCTTGAGTGCTAGCAATTGTTCCTTGTCACAAACATATTTGCAGAGGGACTGTTTTGCTCAAAGAATTGTTAATGTATAACACATAGTCTTTTTTTCTGGTTTACTCATAGGTTACTTGCCTATAGTTTGGAAATAAAAACTGTTACTCTGAAAAGATGCCAAGGAAATAGTGTTTTGAAGAGATTCCAGTCCACTTCCTGATGAGCAAATACACACCACATCACATCCACTCTCACAGAGCAACATATTTTTCAGAAGAAACAGGGAGTAAGAAAAAAAAGTCAGTAATCCTCAAACTAGTAGTTAAATTATAGACTATTCAATATGCCATACAACTCCTAATATATTCCTAGATTGCCCAGGGGAATTAACAGGAAGTGGTTTCAGTAAAACACTTTGTTCAAAACTGTTATTATACAATACACTGTGTGAGTGAAAGTAACTCTAATGCATCAGATCACTTGCAGGAAGTGTATGGACATTTGTTTAGGGACAGAATAGCCTTCTTGCTCTGTTAAGTGTTTATGAGTATAAAATGGAACAACTTCAGGAAGACTGACTTTAAAAGGTACTCTGTCTTGAACTGGACACTGCACAGATGTGTCTGTGTTTCAGTGAGATTGTAACGAACTGAGGCATGAAGTGCCACTTCAGAGATGTTTTCTAAATCCATCAGAGAGAAGATTTCTTCCAGAGTTTCACATATTCCTTCAAATGTCCTACCTACCATGTCATAGTCCATACTAGGACGGGTCTCTTTCCCTGATGCTTTTGTGAACGGCAAATAAACTCTCCATGAATCTGCCTCTAAAGTCATGTCATTCATTCCAGAAAATAAATAAATAAATATTTTAAAATTAAAAAACCCTTAAACATTTCCACAGCATTTTCCATTATTTTTATTATTACTGTTGTTATTTCAATTGAATATTTTTATGCTTATGAAACCTTTTTTTTTTTTCCTAACAAATAGTTCATTTTCTGGAATGAGACGTAAACCTGGCATAGTTCAGAGTGACCTTAAAGTGACTGCAAATACTGTACTACTTTAGGCAAAGTATAGATGGCTTCATTGCCTAAGGGTTATGAAGGCATGTCAAAAGCTGGTGACATCCCAGCAATGACCTTTCGGCCTTCCAGAGACCATGGAAGACAGGTATACCTTGCTCTGCAAGGAAGAGAAGTACAGAAGGGGTATTATAAAAACTTCTGAGCTAGAGTATCTGTCAGCTTGCTGCTCCATTGAATTACCAGCATGACACTAATAAGCCAGAAGCAGCACATAATTAATTAAAAGATAGTGTACATTAAAACATGGCAAGATTTGCCATCAGAAAATAAACTGTTACAGAAAATTCCAAACTGGTCCAGAATGCTTTCCTTTTTCTTCTCTTAACCAGAAGGTTTTTTCTTTTTGTTTTTCCTTTCCTCCCTGAAAACAGATTGTATTGGACAGTGTTGGACCTATGAATCACATACATACATTTGTATCTTCCCTCCCTCCCTCCCTACTCTTCCTCAGTGCTTTGGAAGATGCACATACATATTGAAAAGCTTTCTGTGATATATGGAGAGATCTACATGGGAGATCTACATGTTTCACAGAACAAAATGAAAAGCCATGGAGGCAGCTGCTGGATTAATATTATAGGTGATTGTTCTGGCAACAGCTGTGCTTAGAAATCAGCTGTTTTGTAACTCTGCAACACATGCTACAAAACTGTAAGAAACTTTGTCCTTGCTGGTTCACATTAAACGCTTATGGGTCTTGCTTTTCTCTCTGCCTTGGAGACTGACTCATACACGTTGGTGAAGACTGTGGTTTTTAGCTCAGTTCCTACATTTAACCTTGCTTCCAATGCAGGATGTACTGTCACAGTTTCATGACTACAAAAACATTAACCTGGTAGGTAGTTTCTCACTTCTCTCTTGTACTCTGTTTAGTGCTTTCCAAGTGGCATGTGGCTGTGCTAGCTGGAAACTCATCCCACAGTAATTCTGAGGGAACAAAACCAAACCCAACCTTTTGACAGGAAATATAAGGACACTCAGAAGCAGCTGCAGTTGTGAAGATCGTAACTGTCTTGTTCCTTTTATTTACTGTTTTTGATGAAAAAACAGGATTCACATACGTGTTGTGTTCCTACCTGTTCACAATAATCTAGACCATCTTTCCAATGTCATCTTCCAAAACTGTTATCAAGGTCCAGGTTAACATATTATTTCTGCACAGCACTATTAACATAAATAACTATATTTGGTGTCATAAAAATCTGAATGACAGAACTCCACATAATGTTTCACAGTAAAAGATAATTGCAATCCACTCTCAATCCATGTAAAGCTCAGGATACCCTCAAGCTATTTCTTATTCCCAGCTATAATCAAGGAACTACAAACATGCATTCATTCTGAGACCATTTTCATTCCTCTTTATTTTCCATAAAAGCTAATGATTTGTCATAATTGATAAACGTGTGTTGCTACCAGCTACCCAAACAATCTATGCTTATTTTTGAACTAATGTAAAAAGCTCTTTGCCATTGCTATCACTCAGCTCAAAATAAAGTATCGCTGGTGTGAAACGTCTTCAAACTCTTTCATTTACCCTATGTCCTCTGTAGTTCTACTATGGAAAATATTAACACTGATGAAAAAGTTCAGTTTCCAAAGTGATTTTTTTTAGTACAGAAAGAAAAAAAAGAATTAATTTATTTAAGCATGAATCATTTTATTGAACATCTCTGGACTGAATTTCCTGTCTCTCCTCTGTCCTGTTTATTTTTTCTTTCTTTTCTTTCTTTCCTTCTTTCTTTCTTAAAGTTTCCTTGTATTGTTACTACCATTTTTGTTGCTGTCAGTTGGTACGAAATGTCAATCTCCCCCCAAAAAATAAAAATCTAAGTAGCTTGTACCATTTTAAAGTGATTTCTATAAGACAGTCCTCTGAGAAATAACTCGTATGCCCTAGAAATGCTCACTAGAAAATTATTCTCTTTTGAAACTGTTTCTGAAGCAATGATCTTTCACTTCAGCACCATACTGTAGATTGCATGTTACACTGAAGTCTTAGTCACTGTTTACAACCAAATAAATGAATGCTTGTATATATAAATTAAATAAACACATGGCTGGATTTTGGTGTTTGGTTGTTAGGGTTTGTTTTTTTTTTTTCAGGTAAGAGTAGTAAGGGATCAGTACTAGAGTTTCACATGAGTTAGAAATCTGTAAAATTACAGGTGGCATTCTCTTCCCTATAATTTAAACCTCTGAAAATTAGGCCCCAGAACTAGTTAAATTGTTTACCCTTGTTTTATATTCAACAGAAACTGTTAAGCGTCTCTGCAGGATGACCCATTCCATCTACCTTCACAATCTGTCATTGGATAGCATAAAACATCTCTAAAACTATCTGTGTTTTGTCACTGAATATAGAGGGGCCTTAGACTAAGTGTGCAACTATTGAAGTTCCAAAATTTTGTCAGATTAATCTTCCTTTTTGCTGTTTTCTTTTAAACTCTCCCTGCATTATCAGCTACATATACAATGACAAAGACAAAAAAGGAAAACCCCATGGCTTCTAATTGAGCATTTCAACACTAGCCCTTCCCTGTCTCTGCACAGAGACAAGGGCACCATATGTTGATTCTGCCATTGCCTAGCAAAGTTTGTTCCTGTATCAGCACTCCAGATACTGATTCAATCTGCCTAAGAAAACTGGTGTTTCCATATATATAAAATTTGAAAAGGGATGGCAGAAAGGCTCGTGGTTCAGGTTCAAGAAGTTCTTTGTCAATAGCATGATTAATAAACACAAACACATTTTTTACCTCTTTTGCCAGTTATTCCACTGGAGTAAAATTTTGTTGTGCAAAACAGTTTCTAAACAATGCAACAGTGCTGATATACAGCAACTGGTAATCTGGCCTACTACATGAATAGCTGTAAAATGTTTTTGCGTGGTTACAGAACTGCCATATTTCACTCCAGATTTGGCTGCATTCCTGTGATAAGCAATCCTTCTATGTAGAAAGTTTGGTGCCGCCCTTAAATACAACCTGAAATACATTAACTCTGCGCAACCACTAAGATTGACATAGGTTTTCTCCCAGAATACAAATTCCAGCTCTAACTGCATTACAGCTTTATTAATATCACAATGTTTCTAGCATGGTTTTACTAGCATACTTTTGCAAGTCATTAATTGTGCATTCTGCCACTCTAGCTTTAATGACATTGTAATTTATTCCCAGACTGCTAGAGCAATGAACTGTAAAGTACAGTTTTAGGTAAATGGCCTGAAAAAAGTAATAAACACACAAATAAATACTTACTAATAAATGGATTATTCACAATCATTTCAAAACACTTTGAATATCTCTTGAGAAACAAACAAAAGAAAACGATACAAGTGGTAGTGTGAAGTCCAAAATGACATCAAGGTCAAAATAAGTCATCATGAATCTTACAATAGATTTCCATCAAATTATTTTTGTCTCACTTTAAAACTACTGTCATAGTTTAACCACAGCCGGTAAATAAGCACCATGCAGCCACTTGCTCACTCCCCCCCAGCCAGTGGGATGGGGGAGAGAATCAGAAAAAAAAGGTAAAACTTGTATGTTGAGATAAGAACAGTTTAATAGAATAGAACGGAAGAAACTAAGAATGATAATAATAACAATAATAAAATGACAATAATAATAATAAAAGAACTGGAATATACAAAACAAGTGATGCACAATGCAATTGCTCACCACTCACCGACAGATGCCCAGTTAGTTCCCAAGCAGCAGTCCCTCCCAGGCCAACTCTCCCCAGTTTATATACTGGGCATGACGACACATGATATGGAATACCCCTTTGGCCACTTTGGGTCAGCTGTCCTGGCTGTGTCCTGTGCCAACTTCTTGTGCCCCTCCAGCTTTCTCGCTGGCTGGGCATGAGAAGCTGAAAAATCCTTGAATTTAGTCTAAACACTACTTAGCAACAACTGAAAACATCAGCGTTATCAACATTCTTCTCATATTGAACTCAAAACATAGCACTGTACCAGCTACTAGGAAGACAGTTGACTCTATCCCAGCTGAAACCAGGACAACGTCTTTTAAATACCTCCAGGGATGGTGACTCCACCACTTCCCTGGGCAGCCTGTTCCAATGTCTGACAACCCTTTCAATAGAGAAATTTTTCCTATTATCCAATCTAAACCTCCCCTGGTGCAACTCAAGGCCATTTCCTTTCATCCTATCACTAGTTATTTGACAGAAGAGACCAACACCCACCTCGCTACAACCTCCTTTCAGGTAGTTGTAGAGAGCGATAAGGTCTCCCCTCAGCCTCCTTTTCTCCAGACTAAACAGCCCCAGTTCCCTCAGCCGCTCCTCATAAGACTTGTGCTCCAGGCCCCTCACCAGCTTGGTTGCCCTTCTCTGGACACGCTCCAGCACCTCAATGTCTTCCCTGTAGTGAGGGGCCCAAAACTGAACACAGTACTCCAGGTGTGGCCTCACCAGTGCCAAATACAGGGGAACAATCACCTCCCTGCTGCTGCTGACCACACTATTTCTGATACAGGCCAGGATGCCGTTGGCCTTCTTGGCCACCTGGGCACACTGCTGGCTCACATTCAGCCAGCTGTCAACCAACACCCTTGTTCTTACAACAGAATATTTCAAAGCAGACTTAATAGCATGTTTCTGGCCAAAGCCTTCTTAATGACATAATTTTGACACCATTGTAACTCTTCACAAGAGGCTTAGTTGTCACTACCTTGAGATAAAAAGTGGAAAGGACTTTTATTTCTCCTGAAGTGAAGTCTGAAATGCTGTGTATCAAATCCATCATCTTATATGACATATTTCTAGCTTCACCTTTATTCCCAGTTTAGTGCCTGAGATTCTTTTTTGTAAATGTCCTTCAAAAGCCTTCCTGTCTAGCAATAACAACATATTGTAAATTTTTCTCAAGATCCAATATACGATATCATATTATATTATATCTTTATTTCATTCTTTTTCTGATTATGTCTGAATTGGTTTGAAACACTTGATCTTGTCTTTGAATAAACTTTGCGGTTCCTCTTTATCATTTTGTGATCCTTCACAAAACCTTAATTTTTGCTTACATTAGAGCACTTATTTAGCAAATAAATTGCTTGAGTCACTTGACTTCTTCACACATCTCTACGTTCCTTTGTGTTATCTATTCAATAAAAATCCCCCAGGTTTTTGTTTCTTCAGGGTTTTTTTGTTTGTTTGTTTGGTTGGTTGGGTTTTTTTGGGGGGTGGGGTGGGTGGAATTCATCATTCTCTGTACTGGAACACTTCTTTTCACTTATCTTTCTAAACCCCTGAATTCTTTCCTGTCAGGCTGCATCTCATAATTCCTTTATCATTTTCCTCAGATTTCCATTCCTCTTACCCTTTTCCCATGTCTTTGTTTTTTCTTATTGTGACACTGATTTGCCTTTGCATTTCCCTATGCATTAATTCTAGTATTACCTGTATTATCAACTTCACTGTTATTGTCACTTTTTCATTTTAGCTATTAATCCTTTTTTTAATCCCTTATCTTTTGATGGTCTAGAAATTCCTGTGACTTACTTTAGGAGGCACCTACTTCTCACTGGAAATCAATTTAAAAGAATTTGCAAAAAGAATGCATTATAAATAAAATACAATATCATTTATATTCTTTTTCCTAGTTTTTGCAGGCAGCAGCTGCTGTTCTTGTGAATAGAGCTATTAGGAAATTAGAAGTGTCAGAAGACAAAAAAAAAGAAGTTTGAATGGAAAGATATTTTTAAATCATCCTAAAAGCACAAAGTAGAAAAAAATAGATAAAAATCCCAAACTAAAATAGATTTCTAACTATTATAAATATGTTATTAATAACATCGATTATTAAGACATCCAAGCCCTTGACTAAATTTTTAGAATTTGGGTGAAGAACGAATTACTAAAAGGAATTCTATATTTGATGAATTGTTTAATAATATGCTAAAAGAGTTTTTAAAGGGGCTATTTCCTTACCTCTTATGATTAATTCTGTTGCAGGTGGCCCCCTACTTTGTACCATCCAAGCTCTAATTTTTTTCCTATAAATTCTATGTTTATAGGGATGACTTTATTTTTGTTTTCAGGAACATTTTCTGATTTGTGAGAAGAAAATAGGACATATCTAAGACTTTTCTCATTATTCACATCACAACATTCGTTCCTTGTTTTATGGTTACTATTTGTGATTCCAGAAAGTAAGCCATTATCAGACATTTTAGAATTAAAAGATCATTTATTTTTGCAGTCATTGCCAAAATGCCTTTCAATTGTCAAGTTTAATCTTCATAAAAGGCTTTCAGGTTTACTGAAAAATTAAGATTTCACAGCATTCATGGAAGTGCTTTTGAGAAGGACAATATCCTGAAGATATAAATCCAATTATTTAGTTTCCATGAAATTATCATAGTTAAAGTTGTTTTGATTCCTGAGGGGAGCCTTTTCTACATTTCTGAAAAAGGAATGAGAACATGGTACAGCAAAACTTACAATAAAGTAAGAGGAAGGCAAAGATCAGACACTTGTATTCTGGGAAAGCTTGTAGCCGTAGCCTAAATCTACAACAGTCTTAATTCTTAATAAGAATCAGACCCAAGTTCCAGGCCATAAATTTTGAAAACTTTCTTATCCAGATTGAAACATACAGGGGTTTTGTTGTTGTTGTTTTTTGTTTGTTTGTTTTTTTGTTTTAATTAGATAGAATTTCTGATCGTTCCAAACTTGAAGTTAAGTGCTTTTCCATGTCATTCTTACTTTATTAGAACAAATATATCATTGCATCATAATAATAATACATTATTCCAATGGAAAATTTTCTAGGAATTAGGGAAAACTAAACTCTAGGACAGATGAATCATAAGAGATCAAATTAACTGTTCTGATCTAAATAAATGCTCATTAAGCACTCCAAGATTCAAACGTATATCCAGACTAAACTAGTTCTCTTTCATATAGGCTTTTCTTTCAATCTGGAAGGCCAGATATTGGGATCCTATTGAAAGGCATGTGATAGAGAAGACTTTGAAAAGAAAAATTACTAAAAAAAAAAATTACCATGCTAAACTGATCTCTGACCCATTTTTAACAAACACTGAAATTCAACACTTCTTCGAAACTATAGAAAAGAGTACATAATATGGAAAATTAATAACCTTCTGGATTTCAGCCTTATGAAGGAGAATACATGAAAGTTTTTACATAAATGCAGAACAAAACCCAATGATTGAGCTGGAAAGCAAGAACTTAATATATTTTGAACAAAAATAATTAAATGTAGGAGCTGAAAAGGTGATGCTGAATTTATAGATTAGACATAGAGAATGGGATTAATTTAAAATAACTTCATATACCTGCAATGCAAATTTCAAACATCTAATCTAGTCTTTCTTGTTTCCTTTTAAATTTAATGAAGTGAAATACGTCTTTCCAGGATTCATTTGATCAACCCTATCTGAGATATCTTTTTTAAGATGAAGTACAGTATGCCTAGAAGAAATTATAGTTCATGTGGTAGCTGATTACGATTATTGTATGAGATAGTACACCTGACCATTGTCCAAATAGCTTTAGGAATGGGTCATTACCATAGTAATCTGTGTGTGAGCATATCTCTATTCTTCACAATAAATCTGTGAAGTCTTGTATAGGCACATATGGTAAGTATATCAGTTTAAAATTAGACTACAGTCATTTCTGAAGCTGTGTGGGGAGTATGGTATCAGTCATCAATAAACTTTTGGAAAAAAGCTGTAGACCTGTGTGTGTACAAAACACTTTATTATTTGTTATAGGTCTTTAACAAAAAACTTCAGATTTCGATCTGAATCCCATCAAAACGCAGTGATTTTGCAGGATCAGATTTTGGTTTAACTTTAACCCTATGCTTTTTACAGGATAATAGACACTAACTATCCATGCACTGAAATTCGTGGGGGGTTTTTGGTTACTTTTTTTCTGGGCTGTAAAAGGGAAAAACAAGCAAGAAAGACGTTTACTTGTGTGCAATCTCTGAACCACTCAAGAAGAACGGTTTTAGATTAAAGTAATTTCACTTTTTTTTTCAGAAGTTAAACTTAAACTTATGGCAGAACAGACAATGGTTCTGTTTTATCCTAAAAAACACTGACATTTTAATTATTATGAGTACATATTGACCATTGTGATTCATTGTAAGGTTTTTCTTTGTGTGCTGAAGCTCAGATCTTTCTTTCCTACCACTTTGTGAAGCCATTAGTCAGTTCTTCAGCCACTGCTTTTAAGTTTAGTCCATCTCAGAAAAAGGCACCATAAAATTTAAAAGGTCTTGATGAATACAGCTGTGTGAATTAACAACTTGCACATTACACGTTACAACAGAAATCACTGCCTCCAAGAGGCAGCTTTAAACAAAAATGTGATCAAATCCAGTCATTAGAGGAAAGGAGAAAAACCCTCAACTGTTCTAAAGGTACTTAAACTCCAGATCTACAAGTAAACCAGTTAAGCAAAAATCAGCACAGATCCAAACTTTTCCAAACAGTACATCAAATTACTCTTTTATTCATAAACATATCTATTTCAGCTCTGTTAAGTAAAACTTCATTTTTTAAAGCACTTAGCTACTTTTTTAAGAGGAAAATATTCTGTATTACAGTTGGGCCTCTGCTGAATCATAGGGATGCATACAACATGTTAATGCTGCAAAGGTTCTCAAATTCAGTGCTCTACTTAGATATAAACTTTAATGGCAAAATTTAAATCAGAATCTATCTCAAAAAGCCTGTATAAGAAGCGGGAATTCTAATTCAGTGTTTTATCACAGATAATATAGCAATCTAGAAATTAATGATTTAGGAAGCCAGGAAAGAAATCCCTTTGTTACACTGTCCATTGCCCTACTTCTTCAAGCAATCCATACCAGGTTCTTCTTTTTGCAACTAATAAAGATCCATATTTAAGCCAGCTTCCCTCTCAGAAGACTGTTTCAAAATCTCACTTTACTGATAGCTAAAACCTTCTAATCAGTTTCTAGTGTGAACTGATTCATGTGTGCTTTACACACCTTTGGTCTACATGTAGACAAAATATGCAGGTGCTTTGGCCAGTAGATTCTCAGAGGCAATAAAATGTCAGACAACTCTGTCTATACCAAAACCTCAGAAAGTCATTTTGCAGTTGTCTTTTAGCTGCTGAAGGAGATGCAGACAGAACAAATTATGAAGTTATATACGTATTTCTGACTGTACATTGTTTTCATATCCATCTCATACCCTTTGTATCGTTTACAGCCAGACACCAAGAAAGCAAGCTATCCCTGCTTCTGAGGGAATTTCAAGCATAATATTCATGTGTCCATTTTGTAGTAATAGTGGAATCTTGCTGCAGAAAATGCTGCCAGCATAGGATACAATGCGTTCAAACAGTGGCTATTGAGATTATTATTTATTTTACAATATGATTGCCATATTAAAAAAAAAACACACACACACAAAAAAAAGAGGTAACTTTTACTATCTTTCTGTAGTTCACTTGTATGGGTGGTTCACTAATCATATAATCACAAATTATTATTGGCTGTGTGATGCCCAGTTTTGTGAAATTGATTGATACAATATTATATTTGCCTTTGTAGTGCTGTTCTACTTCTTTCCTTTATCTCAAAGAATGCTCTTTTGAAATTGAGTTTTTGCAACTCCAAAATGCCTTACTTGTTGTTAAATCACTTTGCAAATTAATAAATCATTCAGTGGTAATTGCTGTCTTTATAATGGGTTTTCTTCAAAATAGGCAGTTGAAACTTATTTGAAAATATTGAGCGTGAGTCTCAGAACATATTAACATTTAAATTATTCTGAAAGTTCTGCATCTTAAAGTTAATGAGGATAGAACTGGTTCATTACTAGGGTAACAAATTAATCAACTGATAACTTGATCGGTTAAAATGAACTTCCTTAGAGAAAAGGTGTCTAAAAGTTCAATCATCAACTCAATGTATGCTTTCTTAGAGTGAAGGTTAGTAACGTGAGGAAAGTATGATGGATTTTACAACCTGCTATTTGCCATGGCTTCCTAAATGACCAGGAACTGCCATCAATAAGAAACATAGTTACCCTGTGCTAGATACAGTTTTGTCACACTAGTGTCAGATTAACATTAGAGCTTTTCTGAACCACCAATTCTTAAGGCCGAACCCCAGTTAATATGTAATGAGTAATTTAGAAGAGGGAGTGTCTGGAGGGCAAATTTCATGCTGATCAGAAAGTTAGGTTGCAGATTACTAAAAGCAGTACTGATTAAAAGCAGGTTTGGTGGGTTTGTTTGTTTGTTTTTTGTTTGGTTGGTTGGGTGGGTTTTTTTAAGTTGTTTTTGTTGCAACACTTCCTTTCCAGCTGCATAGTGGTTTGTCACCTCCAAACCTTTCTTAACATAGTGGAAGGAAACAAAGTAGAGACCAGCCCAGCTACTCCCGAAGTATGAATTCAGGTTTCAGAGACAACGTATGTTCAAGTGGCCAAATCAAATCAGACCACCTTCCTAGAGTCCAGGAAAAAAATAGAAATCAAGGTTAAATAGTTCCCTTGGGGGCACAGAAGAAGGTCTTCTGAGGGCTGAGGGCTGGTGAAAAAAAGAATGAAAAGGATAAAAGTTTTAACTTTGAGTGGAGTTTAGTTTTAATATGTTTGAAACACTAAAATCTTGTGACACTATTAAAATGAAATATGACAAAAGTTTTCTCACTGGACATACAGGCTGACGTTAAAAATGTCATTTCTCAAAGGTCACCTGAAGGTAAGCTGTCAACACTATACTGGCTGCTTGTTTTTGTTGAGGACAAGGAGAGAATAAACAAAATAAAAATTTTCAGTGATGCAGAGGGTAAATGATGTAGGAAACAAAATGCTCTAAACTGAAATAATTTTCACAGACACAGCTCAAACATTGGGAAAAAAAAAAGTATGTAATTGAAACTTCTTGATAGCAAGGCACATGATTCCACACTTGAACCTAAAGAAAGTATGCTAGAATTATCCTGGAAAGGAGGAATGAACAGTGAAAATGATTTCTGATTCATTGCAATAGGAGAGAGGTCTACCCATGTCCAATAGTCAGTGTATCATAGTAGAACTGTCTCCAATATACATTAGGAAATCTCAAGCACATGTAAATTCAGTGTCATAAGAAAAGATTGACTCAGACACATAGGAAAGATAGACAAGTCTTTCTTCTGTCAGTCCCATAGTGACTCCACTAGACTGTAGCTGCTCAACAATAAATGAAGTAGAAAGGTGGCCCTGGGTTTTTACTGGTGATACCCAATATGAAAAGAAAAGAAAAGAAAAGAAAAGAAAAGAAAAGAAAAGAAAAGAAAAGAAAAGAAAAGAAAAGAAAAGAAAAGAAAAGAAAAGAAAAAAAAGAAAATAATAAAAGAAAATAAAATAGCAAGTTGATGTAGTTTATATGTAATTCAGTTGCAAATGAATGATATTTTTGTGACAAAATGAATACATCATGGGAACATAACATTATCCTATTGTGAAATATTTAAAGTGCTTATAAAATCAAATAACCTGATTAGAATAATAGAAGTATATAATGGAGTTTCACTTCTATCACTCAAACAGGTAAGGGCAAAAACTTGCACTAGACAAAAACTTCCAGTGGACTTGGAATTAACCTATACTACAGTTTATAAAATTTTAAAAAGCTCATGAGGAACACTAATTAAGTAAGGTTAGTGATCCCTGCTAAGGTTATTCAGTTTTAATTTCCAGAAAAGCTCATGTTGACATATGTATTTTGGAACATAAGAACTCTTCTCTAAATTAACTCATTTCTTTGTTCTTCATTTATTTTGGCTAACACCAGTTCAGTCCATGGTTCTTCTAAAGCTTCATTAATGCTTCAAAGAAGAACAGGTGAAAGATTCACCTGTTACAAATATCTGAGTTAATAAAACTGTCTGCCCTATAAATGGATTCCTCACTTCAGTTTCTGAGAGAGTAGGAGTAACAATTTAAATGAAACATGACTATGAGTATTATGATAAATATTTACCTTTTAAATGCCTGGGTCTTTTTTAATACTTTAAAATAATTTAATTTTTAATAATTAATTTAATTTAAATTTTAAAATATTTTACAACATTCTAATTATACCTGGCTACTTATATCACTGTTGAACTTTTTTTTTTCCTGTTTGATGTGTTATTGGTCACTAGATTTACTAGTGTCATGTTACTCTTGATCCATAACAGTAAACCTGAACATGACACCAATGAATAACAGTCAGAGGGAAAAAGTTTCACACTTTCATGTAAATATAATTGCTACTAACATTTGGAAAACATTGAGGACACACATATTTCCAGAAATTAATTAAAAATTACCAGATATTTTCAAGCCATAAGTAATATAATATCTTAAAAAGAAACAGGGAAGTGAATTCTCCATGGATACTTGTACTAATATCTTTGAAAATCTCTTTCTTTAGTCCATGACTTTTAATTAGGGCTGAAGATAGCGAAGTGCATGGGAGCCTTTTGCACTAATATTCTATTAGGTAAACAGTTTGCTCCTGGTAATAATTCAAATATTTTTAACTCTTGTCATGGTTTAACCCCAGCCGGCAACTAAGCCTCACTCACCCAGCCACTCACTCACTCACTCCCAGTGGGACAGGGGAGAGAATCAAAAGGGTAAAAGTGAGAAAACTCGTGGGTTGAGATAAAGACAGTTTAATAGGTAAAGCAAAAGCCACGCACACAAGCAAAACAAAACAAGGAATTCATTCACCACTTCCCATCAGCAGGCAGGTGTTCAGCCATCTCCAGGAAAGCAGGGCTCCAGCATGCATTAACGCTTACTTGGGAAGACAAACACCGTCACTCCAAACGTCCCCCCCTTCCTTCTTCTTGCCCCAGCTTTATATGCTGAGCATGATGTCATATGGTCTGGAATATCCCTGGGGTCAGTTGGGGTCAGCTGTCCCAGCTGTGTCACCTCCCAAATTCTTGCGCACTCCCAGCCTCCTCGCTGGTGGGGTGGGGTGGGGTGAGAAGCAGAAAATGCCTTGACTCTGTGTAAGCACTGCTCAGTGATAACAAAAACTTCCCTGTGTTATCAACACTGTTTTCAGCACAAATCCAAAACATAGCCCCATATGAGCTACTATAAAGAAAATTAACTCTACTCCAGCCAAACCCAGATAAGATGATTTAACCACTGTAAAGTGAAATGTTTCTGGTTTATTGCCACTGCATGATGGAATCTCTTTCTCCACTATGAGAGTATTTTCTTTTGTCAGGGCTATGAGCACAGAATTATAATGAAAATGCAGAGAAGAGGTTGTGCAGCAGCACTAGTGGAGCCAATGTGACTAACTTTACTGGTTTTAGCATAGTTTTTTTACTCAGAGTAAATGCTTACACTGATTGATACAATGGTCTGTATAAGTTTTATCATTGTATACAAGGTCAACCATATAAATTGCAAACAGACAGGACAACCCAAAGAGCTGACCAGGCAGTATGAGATGGCTATAACTGACTGACTACAAGTGCCTGAAAGAGAATTTTTTGGGCAGAAGACCACTTCTGTTGATGTTTAAGGTGCTAAATCTGTATCTGTGGCATTGGGTCTGCTCCCCTTCCTCCTCCCCACACCTCAGATGCAGTTGTGAGACCATACAGATTTTCCACCTCTAGGAGACCTCAGCATGCTCCTCAGGAATAGGAAGCTTCACAGAGCTTCAGTGGGTTTGGTCTTCTGTATGACTTTGGTGGATCTTTTCCAGTAAACAGAATACTTGACTAATTTTCTGGCTCTTTGTATTTTCAGCTAACATTATCATTACAAAGGGAATCTGAATACAATGAAGTAAGGTGTATCACAACTCACATGTGGGCTCAGAGATTACAGCTAGCCTTGAGGATTTGCAGTGGGAGCGAGGCAGAATTTCTTCACTTGGCTAATTCAGTTTTAGTCTTTAGTCCTCAGCTTTTCATTCTTCTCATCTATATTTTTCCCTTCTATTCATTACTTCAGTAGGCAAATATATGAACACTGAAGTAAGAATTGTGTCTAATTTTATTCATACCTATGTTTTGATATTTTGTAAATACCTTTCTTTCCTTGACTTTTCTTCCCTGAAATCCCTATGTTACTGTGGCATTCTAGATATGCCATATAAAAGCGTATTTCTATCATGCCTTCATTGTCATTTTCCCTGGACAGCAGTTAATCATTGCTGAAGACTCCAAGTTAATTATCAGTATATATCTGAGCTATACAAACTTCAGGTACATGCAAAAACCAGAGTGCACTACCAAATAAAAAGCCTTCCCTGTAGCATTAATACCCCTTTACCTGTTTTTTGCTAGAACACAAAATGTAAGGAAGAGATAAAGGTAACAAATTCCTCAGCTTCAGAAAACAACATTTAGGTTTTGGCTTGCAAACATGAACTATAGGGTTTTTTATTCTCTTTTTACGAACATATCCATCCCAATAGTGTACCACCAGATATGCAAAGGAAAACACGGCATGGAAGAGAGCCCTGTGTTGTCCTTCTGCTTTTAATATGAGTTAAAGAAACTAAGATGATGTTATTTTGCATTTAAGTGGACCTAACTCAAGTATCAGTTTTGAATGAAACCACAGAAAAGCAGAAGAAACCATGTAAGAGGTTCTGGCTCAAAGAGTGATGCTGTGCAGTGTTACATTCAGCAGGTGCCACTACCACAGCTCATAAACAGTGCTGCTGTCATCCTTCCTGAAGAAGAATCAAACGGGGAAAGAAAAAAGAAGAAAGCTGAATAAAATGGACAGAAATTAAAATTAGAACTATTTATGAACAACCAAGTCCTAGACAAAAATTATTTTAATTAACCCTTGTTAGCTATAATTGTTCCTACAAATATATAGATGTGTAACAGTTGCATCTCTTGATCACATCAAGGGTTGAAAGGGTTTATGGAGTCACTGCATCTCATTTCCAGGAGGGTCCTTCAGTTCGGGCATAACTTCATGAACTGTTTGGGGATCTATCTTCTCCAAGGTGTTAGAAATCACTATGGAGAAGAATATGGATTGTTATTCTTACCTTGTGGTGGTCTTTGCAAATTAAATCTACTCCAGAAGAATGTTTCCGTATTTCTGCCTGTTTTCTTTCTGCTGTAAAACCATCTCCTTACTGACCCTGAGTTTACAAATACATTCTTGCCTGGTATGTGAAAACTATCTTGCTATCTTTCTTCCCTCTTTCTTTTTTTTTTTTTCTTTTTCTTTCACTGGCACATCTATTTAGCACTCAGTGCACTGGACTCTTATAGAAGTATATAGAATTCCAAGAGGAAATAAATTCATTAAGGTCAGCATTCTTACCAACTGTAACAAGCAGCTGATTAATACCTGCAGTTCTTGTTATGTCCGTGTGTTATCTGTACAAACCCATACAGACCATAATTTAGAATGACTTTTCCCCCATCCGTCATAATCTTGCAGTAAATTTAAAAAAAAAGGGAAAAATAATAAACATACCAGTATTTAAAAAAGTAATACCAATTTCTTTATCAGTGACCTGATTGCTTACAGAAATGGCAGATACTCATGTGAACAAAAATCAACTCATAAGGAATATTTTCATACCAAAAATCAGTATGCAAAAGTGCAATCAGAACACTGCTTGTGTGCCTCTGTATATAATAATACTTTCCATAGGGGTGGGAAAACAATCTTACAAATTACCCTTGGGATTTGATTTTTTGCAAATAAACCACAAATGGTTTCGATGGTGCCTCTCAGTATAGTTCTAACTGAAAGGCCAATTAGCTAGTATTTTAGAGATGCTTTCAAGATGTTTTGATTTTTGCCAACTTTGTCAAATGCTGTCTCTGCAAAACAGCCTGATTGCACTTCCAGCTAAGGTTGATATAGAAGTTTCCTTCAAATATTTTTGACAGATATTGTAAAGCAGAAATTTTCCATATTCATACATTTTTCTTGCTGATTTATCACTATATCTAATCACTGATTAATCTGAAGATTAGCCACCTACAGGTGACCAAGTGGGTTACCTGTGAGTTTTCATTCAAAAGCTTGTGTACAGTAACAAAAAGGCATCCTTTTCAAAATTAAAAAGCCATAACATGAATAACTGCTCTGATACCCCTCATGATTTCTGGATACCAATGTACTCCCCACTACCTACAGCCTCTGGCTCTCTGTGGTTTTGTGTGCCTGGTACAGCTCATCCCTTTCTTTCTCCCCACCTAGAGGCAGATTCTTTATCACATTGTTGTGCTTTGAAATGCAGAGTTTTATTTTGTACAAACAGTCCTGTCGGAAAAGCTAGGGCTGAAGAGACAAAAATCTAGTTGTTCCTGCATTTTACTCAATTTGGGGAGGGTTGCTTGCTTGTTTGTTTGTTTCACAGATTCGTGGAATAATTTAGCTTGGAAGTGACTTCGAAAAGCAACTGATCCTCGTTTAGCCTCCTCCACTTTGGCTTGCAGCCACCCAGCTGTCTCTGCCTCTCCTCATAGGTCAGATACTCCAGGTCCCTCATCACCCTGGTGGCCATCCACTGGGCTCATTCCTGTCTGTTAATTCCTGTCTTGTACTGTAGGATCCAAAAGTGGACACGATACTCCAGATGTGGTCTTACAAGTGCTGAATAGAGAGGAATAATAACTTCCCTCAACCTGCTGGCTGAACTCTTGCTACTACCACCCATTATGTATTTAGCTTTCATCCCTACAAGGGCACATTGCTGACTTATATTCAACTTCTTGTCAATCAGGACACGTAGACCCATTATGCAAAGCTACTTTCCTGCTGGTCTGCCCCTAGCTTCTACTACTGTATGGAGTTCTTTGCATTTGTTGAACTTCATGAGGCTTTTTTCAACCCATTTCTCCAGTCTTCTGAGCTCCCTTTGATTGGCAGCCCACCACAGCATATTGACCATTCCCTCCCAATTAGGTGTCACCTGTGAACTTGCTGAAATTGCACTCTGTTTTGACACCCAGTTTAATAACGAAGATATGAAAAAGCATTGACCTTTGAGGAATGTCATTCATAACTGGCTGTCAGGCACTCTTTGAACTTTTGATCACTACTCTTCCACCTTGCATTCATTTTAATATCGAAAAGGGAAACTTTCTGCAATCTCAGAGAAATACTGAAAACCTCTTTTGACTTTGCTTTTTAACATTCATTTCTTCCAAAGAAACCATCTGCAACAAAAGATATGCCAGATTTACTCCATTTATCTGTAATACAAATACTGGATAGGGAATTTTCACAAAGAGTAGGCAAAGCCTACTGACTGATTAATCAAGGTTTGCATGGAACCTCCATCCTTGGGTGGATTCTACTTTGTACAATAAAATGAAGCATTCTAGATACTTAGTAGCTTATATTATTAATATTAAGTCCTGAACAAAATGAACTTAGTTGCAGCGTTCTCTCCTTCCTTGAGAACATTCTCTCAGAAGCAAAGAAATTTTAAAGAAGCTCTGACATTTTTTTGTGTTTGTAAAGGAATAACTCATTTCACTGCTAAGCTCTTTCATGTAAGTGTTTATTTTCATCTGAATCAGTTCATGTAATTAAAGCATGTATGTCTCCCTAGAAGGCTTGGTTAAAAGTGGCCAAACTGCTTGAATGGACAGATAGGACTGAGTAGGAAAAAAAGATTTCCAAACTGGAAGTCTCTATCTATCTCAGTACACAATCTGTGACAACAGAAGACTTGGGAGAAAAATACAAGAACTCTGGAGTAGGTAAATATGGGATAATCTATCCTATCTAGATTTTCTCTTGATATATGATAGTCAGAAATGAGTTTATAGTTCGAAGCATGAGGCTCAATATCTCATCTTATTTCATTCTTGAACTAAAAATCTTTTGTAGTGAGAGTTCTGCAGTACTGCCACACAGTACACAAAATACAATTTCATTCTCTGTGAGTATTTGAACTTTCTCATTTTAGCTGAATGCTCCCTTATATGCCTGAATGTATGAAGTACATACTTCTGCAGAACATGTTCTCTGGCACACTCATTTATATATTTTAATCAAAACCTTCATATATCTTTCTAGATGAGTATTCTAGTATTTTCACTCTTCCTTCACAGAAAGTGGTTTTTTAAACCACCTTTTCTGAACTGTTCACACAGTGTTTTTGTGAGATGCAAGGGCCAGACTGTACAATATTCCAGGTAAGATTTTAACTGTTAATTTATTTAAGATCACTATAAAACTTTTGGGATTATTCTTTATCACATTCTCTATGTAATCTAATATCCTGTTGAAAGAGCCTTTTCCTGTTATAGTCATATTAAGACTATCTTCTCTGGGGTTTGAAGAAAAAGTCTTTTATTTTTATAACTCTGTCACCTAATAATGGAGAAAATGGAAGTTCCTAGTGACTAAAACATACAGCTGATGACAGATTCCTGAATCCTGATCTGGATAAGAAACTGAGTTACTCAAAAGCAGTGCTGCTACTGACAACGAATCAAAACTGAATACCAAAAGTCAGGAAAACCTTAAGTGGAAATATGGTGGCAAGTATTCTACAAAGATACAACATTTATTATATACTCTAAATTAGGAGTGTACTTTCTCCCTTGCTTAGACCCTGTCTAGCAGGAGAGGATCCCTTTTACTCTAAGTCAGGAAAAATCCTTTAGCTTTCCTCCTTTTTAAGTTCAACATGAGGAAAAGTAGGACAAATTGGAGTATGCATGCTTCAGATAAATATCACAATTCTATCCTGTGCTTGCTTTCCTTACTGAGGATCTGTGCTGTCTTCACTGTGTCACAGTGCCTGTTCACTTGGAGTATTGAAAAGGTAAGAATTACCGCTAATCAAATGGTTTTATTTTACCCAGGCAAGAATTAAATTTAAGTAGAATATTAGGCTATCATTGCATAGTTTATCTTTCCCTCTTGAATCAAAGATGGACCTAAATTACATATTTGAATCTAAACTCTTCAACCTCTAAAATTAATTAAATTTGTATTCAAAAAAGTATCTGAATAGTGCTGCAAAAGGCTTTTTGTTACCTGAAGCCCAAGAGTTAACCAAGTAGCCAGATGGGAACTTACAGATAAAAGAAAAAAAAAAAGACGACAGTTTAAAAAAAGAATATTAGTGGAATGTCTGCATGCTTCTATATGGGAAGAGAAAGAAGAAAAAGAGCAGCACAACTTCAATAAATTTGATTATAATCACAAAAACCCCAACAACTATACAGGATTTGGCCAAAGTCAAAGGAGTAGATCTATTATGAGAAAGGAAAGAGTAAAGGCAAACATGGCAAATAAATACTGAAAGGCACTATTGTGTTTGTGCAACACTGGGGTTAGAACTGCTTTAGATATGTGAAATCGGCCTAATGGATAAACACTTCCCTGTAAATTGCTAGGTAAATGCAGGATAAAAGAGTAATCCTTCTATCTTATAAAGATGCATAGCAAAATCAGACCTTACATAGTGAATATCATAGGGTACAAAGTAAACAATGGAACAGGGAAAACCAACTAGTTCTCTCTTCATAACAAGTCCTGACAAGTTAGCAGTAGAATTAAGATACAGTATGAGTCATGAAATAACAAGGTCCTGAGATATTAAAAAAAGGCTGTAACAGAATTCATAAAAATGTATTTTGATTATTTATTTAGTATATTTTTATTATATCATTGATTAACTTGATGATTTCATAGCTTTGTTTATTTTGATAAAATTGTTTGAAGGGTAGAAAAGAACCAATACAAACTTTTATACAACACAATATGATCTGTAAGTTTTGCAATGATTTTTTTTTTTAATGAAGTGATCAAAAATTGTTTTTTCTGCTTCTCATTTGGACAGTTACCAAGTACTAGGAGAAAGCCTTTATATCTTGACATCGGGCTTAGCCACTCTGACAGTTTAGATCATGAACTGAATAGGCCTTGGGTCTAACATGGTATGGTTATTCTTATGATCTGTGATGAAATATTGCAGGCTCTAAACAGGCTCGGACACAAAATCTTTGTACAGTTTCTCAGTCAGAGGTTTTTTTTCAGACTTCACTTGTAACAAATTAGGTTCCCTATTGCTTTGTAATCTTTTCTTCCACTTTAATTGAAATTATTTTGTCTACAGCTATTTTTTTTTTTATCTAGCTTTTCCTCTGTTAATCCAATACAGCTGAATTGTTGATGACTTCATCTTTCTTATTCATCCTCTGAAATGGAGTCAGAGAACAGTAATGTCCAAGTGAATTAACTACGGTCAGCTTAATTTTGAAAGGTTGCAGAACTCTCCTTCAACTTTATTTCGAGAATTAAGACAAAACTCTCTGATTCACATTAAGTGACTGTTGAGTACCCAGACAAGGCCTGTACCAGGGATACCAGAATGGGAAAACTGGAAAGTATTGATAAGTTGTACAGCCAAAGAGCTCAACCGAAAGAGTCATTCTCATACTTAGACATCTTCTGAAATATCTACATATGTTTTATTAAGTTGCTGCTTCACTTATTTTCTCAGATACTTAGTGTTGCACTGCTGAGTCAGATGCCTAACACACTTTGCCTGCAGCAGCAATGTTGGTCATTTTGTATGGGACTTCTACTTTTCTCATGGATTTTTCTGTCTTACCAAAATGCAAAGTACTATGGTTACTTTGTTCCCTAAGAGCACTTACATGATTTTGAGTCGCAGCAGTTTGTCACTCAGTAAATGGCTGTAAATGAGTCAGATGGCTAACACTGACAGCTACTAAAAAGGCAAATCCACCATGAGACCTGTGATAGCTTTAGTACCTGTCTAAATTTGTGTTTAATTTAAAGGAGATCTGCATATTTTTGTTTTTATTTTAAGTTAGGCAATAGCGAGTTATTGGTGGAGGTAGTTTCATGTACCGTGACTGACAACTGTGGAATTGAGTCTCGTTTGCCTATATGCAAGGCTTGGCATGAATAGTTATGTTTCACCTGACCAAGTTTTCTATGCAGCAATAGAAAGATTAGTTCTCAGACAGGCAGTACCTCAGCAGCCTACAAAATGCTTTTTCTGGAATTCTTCCCCAAACCCTTAAGCATATAGATATTTTGATAGTGTTGATCTTTGGCTAGGTTTGAACCAACAGGAGCTTACAACCTAGAAATGAAAGGCATCTGCTTCTATCTTAACCAACTACTTTCAGGGGAAGAACTTCCCCCCCCCCCCCCTTACATTCCTTTGAACAACAACATTCCAGTCAAAATTACAATTGTGAAAATGCCAGTGGCGACAGTCTGCAGACCCCTCTGAGTTCTGAAAACTGGACTAGCTCAAGATTTCTGTAGGCAACTTGTAGACTACCTTTGTGTTTACAACTGTGAACATCTAAGAAATGGCCATACATTTATTTAATTAGGATGGCACCATTTTCTTTATATATGTCACTTTTAGAAAGGTTAGAAATGGTTTCCTGAAAAAAGACAGAATGTTTATCCAAGTCAGTTAGTCGGTGGACACTTTGAAGGAAGAGAAGTGTTCAAGGATCCTCCACCCTGGACTTCTCAGTCTGTGTCTATGGCAGAAAAATAGGGTAAATCCTTACAGGAATCTCACTCATTCAATGCTAAGCCTATAAATAGGTACCTCTGAGTGGCAAAAGACTTGTCATTTGAAAAAAAAACCCAAACGTTTTACTTTCAAGATGGAATCCTTTGTAGCACTTGTAGGGTTTGGCGTTCGGAAGGTCTCGCGATGTCACGGAAAGATGGAGGGTTAGTCGCAGCCCTATGATGTAGCTGTAATCCCGCCTACCCTTGTTAGTATAAAAGGAATTAACTGCGCAATAAAAGGCGGAAGTTGGCGCTCACACTGTGTGTGTTATCTGTCTCTTTCCCTGGTCCGGGCCGACCAGTGATCTAATCGCGGCACCTTGATATGTAGCGAACGCTACAGCACTAAAAAAAAAAAACATGCATCAGTATATAAAGGCATTAAGATACTCTTTAAACAGCCATCTTCTCAATTGTTATCCCAGGGAATGGAGCACATAGTTTCAAAGAAAAATAAAAAATATAAAAAAGAGAGAGGGAGAAAGGAAAGAGTGTTTTTCTTTCACTCTCTGGGAAGGAGTGAGCCTAGAGGCAAACTTGCATGAACCATGGTAGAATGGTTCATTTAAGAATGGAAGCTAAGCCAGTGCCGTGGAAGTGATCCATTGCTGCCCTACCAAGTAGTTTGTGTGACAGTCAATATTCATTCTTTTCCTGTGGTTAAGCATAGTTAGGTTATTCTGTGTAAAACTTAATACCCTGTTCAGATACAAAACATGTTTCTATTGTCCTAGACAAACAACATGAAGCAGTAAACTTTATGTCTTGGTGAATAAACTATATGTAGTTCTTCTTTATGCATTAATTAACATTGATGAAGTCACAGTAAGCATCATACTCCCTTTGTCATCATAGTTGTGCCTGTGTGTATGCTACTTTCTTAAGAGGGGAAGATGCAATATTGGCTACAAATTAATGCCCAGTATCCATAAAACCCCCAAACAGTTGGTTGAAATCCAGTTAGCTTATACCATGAAACTGATAAGCTTGCATAAACTCCAATGAACATAAACCAGTTTTGGTTTACACATGAAAACAACAAAATGTGGGCAGACACGCATTAGCCTTTTTGTGCTGATTGGGGTCATGGTAGCTTGTTACGTAATTTTTGCGAATTCAAGTAAACAGTCAAACGTTGGCTGGGAACCAATGCAGAAAGACAAAGTAAGCAAACTGTTAAGAAAAATTATAAAAAACAACTCCAAGTAAACTCAATTCCAACAGGAAGAAACCTCCACTATGAAGAACATATTCTTCCCAGAAGAGACCTCAGGATACTGATGATCAGTCACAAACTCCTTTTCTATTCTTGAAGTAGATTGAAACTGCTAATCTCAGGATCCAGAAGAACAGTGAAAAGAGCAGTATAACTCCAGAGAAAAGATTATTTTATTAGACTGTTAAAATTTAAATTAAACTAACAATAATTCCTTAGTTCCATGTTAAAGATATGCTCTCTTTGTTCATTAGAAGATTCTGAGTGTATACCTATTTCAGGGTAAAGTGCTTGGAACTGGTAATTAGCATATTTCAGAATGTTTACCCTCCCCCCAAAAAGTGAAAGAAGGTATGATGACTTTCAAAATACCTCCAGCATTCAATTTTAACTCCCTCTTTGATATTTATGGGCAATATTGAGGTATGATGAAATGGATGTAAATGGCTCAGGAATAAAATTAAACTGGAAACTGGGAAAAGATTTCAAGCTGTAACACTCATGACCATAACAGTTTTCTAAATAGGGTGGTTAGGACAAGGAGCTAAAACTTTTTAAGATTTTTCCCAATAAATTTATCAAACAGATTGTTTGTCAATACAGAAGTGATACTGTAGGTAGTATTTTCAGCCTGTAATGCATCCTTAGATGTTTGATTTTTGTTAACTCTGAGGGCATTATGAAAGAAGAGCTAAACTATGTTTGTTTATCATGTTTTTATATTACATTTCTATTTCTAACACTATGCTTCAGGACGTCCAAAACTAACTTCCATGGAAAATAAGAATTTTCCTCTCTACCCACCCCACCCCCCCCACACTCCCCCGCAGCCATGCATGGCTTCTGTGGGGAAAATAAAAAGAGAAAAATTGTCTTTTGAAGGATTAGTTTTCTATAGCTCAAGCCAAGAGAATCTCTGTTAATTATACCAGTGGAATTACACTTCTCCTGTTCTTTATTAGGTGTGCTTTGCTTATTTAGCTTTAAATGCAATTACTAGAAAGGCAATAAAGAACAAATTTTATCCAGTTCAAGTTGTCAAGAAAAATATCTGTGTTTTCATTTTGTGATTTGCCTTTCTCTATATCATAGAATATACTCTACTTCCAATTATCTTTCGGAAATTTGTAGGAATGAAGAACAAGGAAGATGCTTTTAATGTCTTCTAGGTCTTGCTGTAAAACTGGAATTATTCCATCAAGAATGAAGGAACTACTTCTTGGCTTCAGGGAGGAAATTCTCAATGATCCTGAATGGGAACCCCTTGGCAGCTCTATACTTCCATGTTTTCTTGGTGCATGTTGTGGTTTAACCCCAGCCAGCAGCTAAGCACCACGCAGCCGCTCACTCACTTGTCCCCCACCTACTGGGATGGGGGAGAGAATCAGAAAAAAAAGGTAAAATTTGTGGGTTGAGGTAAAGAGAGTTTAATAGGACAAAAAAGAAAAAACTAATAATGATAATAACAACAATAATAAAATGATGATTATAATAATAATATTAATCATAATAATAATAATAGGATTGGAATATACAAAACAAGTGATGTACAATGCAATTGCTCACCACTCGCCGACTGATGCCCAGTTAGTTCCTGAGCAGCGATCCCCCCCAGGCCAGCTCCCCCCAGTTTATATACTGGACATGACATCACATCGTATGGAATACCCCGTTGGTGAGTTTGTGTCAGCTGCCCTGGCTGTGTCACCTCCCAACTTCTCGTGCCCCTCCAGCCTTCTTGCTGGCTAGGCATGAGAAGCTGAAAAATCCTTGACTTTAGACTAAACACTACTTTGCAACAACTGAAAACATCAGTCTGTTATCAATGTTATTTCATACTGAATCCAAAACACAGCACTATACCAGCTACTAGAAAGAATATTAACTCTATCCCAGCTGAAACCAGGACAGTGCACCATTTAAAAATGTAATTATTAAAATAGCACACTGAGTAGGTAAGGTTACTTGTTTAAAGTAACAATCAGTGGCATACACATGTTCGGCTCAGACCCAAATATTTTAAAACATGAATATAAACAGCAGCTAAAACTGCCTGACACTATCCCTTGTGCTTCACAGTAAGAGTTCACCTTTTTCTGGGTCAGGTGGCAGTAAGCATCATCCCACTGTCTGAATACTGTGTAAATGTTTGGATCCAATAATTGTGGTTTTGTTTCTCCTTCATTCTGTGGTTTACCCACTAGAACCAAGTAGTAGAGGCAAGGTGATAGGGTAGATAAACCACTCCTATCCCTCCATGTTCTTAGAAACCATTTTCAGCAGAAATTTTTTTGTAGGGATCAGTTACTGCTTCAGTCAAATGTCTGCCAAACAGTTAGCACAGAGTTATCTGTCCAGGGCCTTTTATTTTTCAAAAGATATACAAAGAAGTTAGGGTTTTTTAACTGTAGTGAGGCTTTTAGAAAAACAAGCTCTCTAAAGTGTTGAACAGAAGCCGCAGAAATTAATACTGTGGTATTTGATGGAAAATTTGGATTTATGTATCAATCCAGAGCTGCATTTATCAGCAATGTTGTAATGCTTTTACATACCTATACTTACGTTAGATCATTTTCATTCTTTCAAAAAGACTTGCTTAAATAGCTTGTGTTTATTCACACAATGGGGCAGCCAGTGATCATTACCACTAAGCCTGTTGTAGTAATATGCAGATACTTATGGCAAAGCTTATATAAAAATGCACAGTAAAAAACAGACTGAGATTAATATATTTAATTGCACAGGGCTTTAAAGGCTTAGTATGAATCTATCTCTTTCTCTTTGGGCCAAACAGCTACTAAAAGTCCTGGACTCTGCTGTTACTTATCTCCAAACTGTCCTGGTAGTTTCCAAATGCTTGTGCTTCCCAGTTATGTTTCTAATGTGCAGAATAATGAAGTCCAATGGAATTGCTACTTTTTTAAAACATCAAGTTTGAAATAACCCAGAACCCTCTTTGCTCAGTGTGTTACACCCCCTTCCCATACCTACAAGCAGTATGGCTATGTAATTGTAGTTTTCACTACAATTTATTTTTTCACATAAAGGCTCTTTTGTGAGCCTTGAAAAATATTGATGTGAAGTCACTCCCTGTCTTCGTATTTTAGCACCTCAAATTGCCATACTTTGAAGTATACCTATCCAGTTCTCAGTTTTGTAGTTATCATTCTCTTCTTTCTATGTACACTTTTACAAAGCTTCAGTCACAGAATCCTGTCCACTTTACATGTGTGGCTGTATTGGCTTTGTGTGGCAAGGTTTTGGTAGTGGGGGGGGTTACAGGGGTGGCTTCTGTAAGAAGCTGCTGGCAGCTTCCCCTGTGTTCGACAGAGCCAATACCAGCCGGCTCTAAGATGGACCCACCGCCAGCCAAGGACGAGCTGATCAGCGATAGTGGTAATGTCTCTGGGATAACATTTTTAAGAAGGGAAAAAAAGTTGGGACAGACAGAAAAGGGCAGCTGGAGAGAGGAATGAGAACATGTAAGAGAAACAACCCTGCGGACACCAAGGTCAGTGAAGAAGGAGGGGGAGGAGGTGCTCCAGGTGCTGGAGCAGAGATTCCCCTGCAGCCCGTGGGGAAGACCATGGTGAGGCAGGCTGTCCCCCTGCAGCCCAGGGAGGTCCATGGTGGAGCAGATCTCCACCTGCAGCCCGGGGAGGACCCCACACTGGAGCAGGTGGGTGCCCGAAGGAGGCTGTGACCCCATGGGAAGCCCATTCTGGAGCAGGCTCCTGGCAGGACCTGCAGATCTGTGGAGAGAGGAGCCCATGGAGCAGGTTTGCTGGCAGGACTTGTGACCCTGTGGGGGACCCACGCTGGAGCAGTGAGCTCCTGAAGGACTGCACCCCATGGAAGGGACCCATGCTGGAGCAGTTCGCGAAGAACTGCAGCCCATGGAAAGGACCCACGTTGGAGAATTTCGTGGAGAACTGTCTCCTGTGGGTGGGACCCCATGCTGGAGCAGGGCAAGAGTGTGATGAGTCCTCCCCCTGAGGAGGATGAAGCAGCAGAAAATAGCGTGTGATGAACTGATGTAAACCCCATTTCCCATCCCCCTGCACCACTGGGGAGGTAGGTAGAGAATCTGGGAGTGAAGTTGTGTCCAGGAAGAAGGGAGGGGTGGAGGGAAGGTGTTTTGAGATTTGGTTTTATTTCTCATTACCCTACTCTGGTTGATTGGTAATAAATTGAGTTAATTTTCCACAAGCTGAATCTGTTTTGCCCGTGACAGTAATTGGTTGAGTGATCTCTCCCTGTCCTTACCTTGACCCACAAGCCCTTTGTTATATTTTCTCTCCCCTGTCCAGCTGAGGAGGGGGGAGTGATAGAAAGGCTTTGGTGGGCACCTGGCATCCAGCCAGGGTCAACCCGCCACACCTGGAGAGTAGTTTTGCATGACAGTCAGAAGAATTAAAGTCAGTAAAAGTAAGGCAAAAAATTCTCCTTCATGAAATTAAGGTAATTTTTTTTTTTAACTTGAATTTGATTGGAATGAGTTTATATCCATGTCTCTACTTTGTTTTTTCAGCTCAGTTTCAGAATGGTACTAAAATCTGAAAATAAACCTCTTTATAAACTTCCTGCTCTTGTATGGTGCTGCTTCCTGTCTGAAAATAAAAAGTTCCTGTGAAACAGTTAAAGGTTTCATGACTGGAAAACTGGAAGATAAGTATTCATGAAAGGTTGCTTGTCATTAAAACTGTATTGTTAGTACGTTTTTATTTACAAAACTCTGCATGATACCCAAGTTCTGAATTTGTGAACCATGAAACTACTTGTATTTTTTATAGTTTTGAGGTATACTATCACCATTTTGATGGCCTTTATTAGGAACAATCACATAAGGGAAAACAGGTATCAGGCGCTAAATCTAAAGGTAACGGTGTTTCCAATGAAAAAAATAATATTTATCTAACCAACCTTTTCATTCCTATGTCAATTCAGTGTAGTATTCGTTGTGAAAAAAAGTCCAGTTTTCTCAAATTCTTTGCTAAATTGGGCAAAATTTGTGGCTTAGATTAATCTCTCAAGTCAATTTATTATCTCCGTATCTTATGTATTAGCACAGTGGCTGCCCAGGAAAATACTGTCCCAAATCCATTTTATGTGGCAAACTAAGCAAAAAGAAAAAGAATAGCAAATAAACAATTTGATGCTCAGGTTTTTTCAGCTGTGGTATAGTACATAAAAAATGAGATGTTTAGATAGTGATTATCAAATAAAATGTTTACCATTTATGAAAACCTACTATAATTAACAGTTATAGTTAAAACATTGACATGTTACAGCCCACAAAAGAACTTCAATAGCAGGTATGGATCCAAACAATATGATCAGGACTTTTAAGTAAAATAAGGAAGATCATCTTCAGTTAGGGTTGTTTTTTTTCTCTTAGGGCTAAAAGACACATCACTAAGAGTGTTTCATGAATGTATCAAACCAATTCTCAACCTCTACTGATTAATCCTAAAGAATGGGAAATTACTCAAAATGCCATAAATCATTCAAATTTTCATCTAAAACTTAAACCAGACACAAGCCAATTAGTCCAAACAGTCAACAAAAAGCAAAAATCCTTATTTCAATATTTTTAACCATTGAAATAGCATTTATAAGGTTCCAGATAAATCAGAATGTTCTTATCTTTTTCTAGTTCTAAAGACTATATTTTCCTGATTAACAACAGACAATTTTCATCTAGGTATAATATTTAGGCAAGCTGTTCGTTTTCTTCTTCTGTATCCAGCAGAAATTTGGAGTTACTTTCTCTGTTCCCTTTATTTTAAGACAAGTGATTTTAAGATTTCCCCCAAAATGGTCACAAACTTTCATCATATATTGAAAGTGCTCTATCTGAAGACCAGTTAGCTACACCTAATCTAAAACATCTAACTCTGCAGTTACCAGTCAATTATCATTAAAATCTCAGCCAAAACACTTAGCAGCTGGAACTTGTTACACATTAACGTTAGCCTTCTAAAAGTTAGGCATTTTGCTTAAAGCAGCTTACTAAACTCCCTAACCATAGAGGTATGGGCAGATAACAATTTATAGCGTGACTTAAATGTTTATGTCTCTCCAGTGATTATAAAAGAAAGCAAATAAGCAAAATAGCTTGGATGAAATGTTTAACTTTCGATAGGTAATGCTAGATAAAATGAATCCTTTTTCCATTATCTATTATTTTCCAGAAATTTCTAAGAAACTTATTACATTGGATCTGACTTTGTACTTGCCATGTACACAGGGAATTTGCACATTGATTTAAAAAGGTAATTAGCCTTTCCTACAGCCTGCCTACAGCCAAGTATAAATTACTTCACAAAAAAAATCTACAGTGAGTAAAAAGATGCTGGAGCATCTATTTCCAATGGAGTTACACCTGTTTTAAATATCAAGCCACTGTTAATTTTTTTTTTTCATCTTTTGGAAACATATTAGCCATTTCAGAATAAGCCAAGCAGCATGGTAAAAACTTCTTGGAGCCAAACAGGCTAATGCCTAAATTAAGAGTTGTATAGTTCTCTCAGTGTGGTACTAATTAGTCCTGCCTAAAGAATCACCCATGTATGCCTATTGTAATTTTGCCTGATGCTACACTGCCTTGCAAGCATTACAGTTCTTTCAGAACTACTTGAATGATGTCTATCCTGCATTTTGCAGTACAGAAATGCCCACAGGCACATGTAGAATTCAAAAAAATAAGGGGTCTGGATAGAAGGTATGAGAGCGGTGAGTTCAGAAGCCTTCAAATGAACTGAACAAATTCATTCTTCAGTTTCTGTTCTGAAAGATTGTGCAGTCTTGCTATGTTGTTCTGTCACTTAGGGATCTTTCTGTATGGAAAACACTGTTTACATTTAAGTCATTATTATCCTTTCCAGAGTCTTTCCCAGGCAAAGGTACTGCAACATTTCAGATGCCCTCAGGGATCTTCAACTAATTATTTACATGAGTGAGATTATAAGACACTAAGAAAGATTTTACATGTCTAAAGGAAGTATATTGTAAAGGTGTTAAATGCAATACTGAGAGACTTCAAAAGAATTCCCACCAAGTGAGACTTGGCAATGCTACCTCAGTCAAACAAAACTGGAGAAAGATGGAATTCTAACTTTAACTTTCGGTACTCTTGCTTTTGTCTATTTTTCTTGGATCTTTAATTTCATTTGTGTCCCATGATTTAGTATTTTATTTATCTTTTTCTAGACTCCAGATAATGCAAAGTATTTGGACCTGAAATCTTATCAACATGTCCAATAAAATGCTATTAAATTTGCATATTTAAAATCTTTAATAGTTTGAGACATGTGCTCTCAAATATTTAAATATGAATAGAAAAAAATATACTTTTGAAGCTTAAGGCAAACTGTTAGACAACAGAATTATTTTCCCATATTAAACTACTGGTCCACCTGTTCTTTCTGTACAAAACATTGCATTTTGGCCATTATCTAGTTATAAAAATATACCTCTGAAACTTGCCTGAGAAACTAATGTTGTTTAAGCTTCTTTGTGTTGGGATAACCATGGGATAAACCATATGCAATTTGACTAAACTATATTTTGTTTTAAGAGATGAAAATATGAACTCTAAAGGAAATCTGAACAACAAGTTGAATCCACTGTAAAATCATTAAGGTCCCTGGAGTGATGACAACATGTATGAATTCAACTCAACCGAGGGTACTTGTACTAACTCAGAGTTGATTGCAAAGCAAAACAGAGCTCTTCAGTGAAAATAAAAGTGGTCAAAAGTTGACCTAAATATGTAGGTAACAATGTATTCAGACTTGATGTATTTGTAAAATATCAAGGAAAAAAAAAATAAAGCTGATTGAATACTTTTTTAACTAAAAAATTTTCAGGGTCCAAAACCAAAACATTTTTTCAAAGTAGCTGTATTTCAAACCCATCTACCAGACCTTAACCTTTAATTCAGTTTACTATTCTGGAAAAAAAAGGTTTTCAAAGCCATGTGAATCTATCTTTGATGTCAGCTGTCTTAAACAAATTGCTGATTCTAGCTCACTGCAGACAAAATATGTGCCTCAGTGTCATTGAGATAACTATCTAGAAATATCAGAAGTAAAGAATAGATGTCTGAGAACAGGAAATCCCCACTTACATGGAGCCAGTACATGAGCACATAAAAATATTGTTAGGATTCTTTAAAGTCCACGAAGGTTTACAGTGTTCTCTCCGTAGTGTCATTCTGGGAATTTAATAGATAAATGTGGGACAACAATTTAATGATTAGATCACAGTACTGAGAGGCCTAACATGCTGTGTAAGAAATACATAGGTGCTTCAGTTTACTCATCCTCACATAATATGCATTATTAATTCTTATTCTCTGGGCAGTATTATAAAGGTGATTTAATGATGTCATCCTATGCATCATAATTATTACTTTACCAAATAACTGTACTAAATATAACAGGGACAAAACAATTAGTTTTTATTTGTGTTCAGAACCTTCTCATTGTCTCTGCCAAACACTGTTCCAGAAAGATTCTCTATACCTGAGCAGACCAAGATTCCCTGACATGGGATTGACAGTGGATATTCAGACAAAACTTTTCAAAGATCAGTGGCACCCATTAAATCATTATATTTACCCTCACCTATTTAGTGACCCCATATACTCATGAAAATTACAGGCAAGTGGAAAATCTGCCAGCAAAGAACAGCTTTTGTGTTCTTCCTCCCCTGCCACTGCCCACTGTGGAAATTACTGTAATTTTTTTTAAATGTAATTTTCCTCTCCTAGTTTTTTGAAGGTGCTATGTTAAATACTTTATGGTTTGTTCCTTTACACTAGGCAGAATTTTTCCACAATAAACCATGGTGGGAAAACAGACCACCCTTCATCACTACATTTAAATCTTTTTTGCTTAAGTAATAAGAGAAAAAAAGAGGATTCTGTTAATAGAGGGTAATACCACCACCATATTTAGTGGGGATGTTCCCAGAGACATCAATGCTGTGGGTGGGTAACACAGGCTGAAAAGTCTCATTCCTTCCCCATGACTGCATAACAATGATAAATCATAGCCATTCAGTGATCAGGAATATTACATATAGGCTTCTGTCATTCACAGATGATAAGCTTTCAAGTTTTATTTAGTCCTGAAATCATGATAATACGTATTTTATTTTATCTCATTGTTCTTAGTACTGTACTTCTTAAGTCACTTACCTTTTCCTTAAAAGAGATCCTATTCCTCCAACAGACTGACAATGCCTCTGAACCTGTGTTTTCAGTAGTTTTTATTCCCTTTCTGATTTGTGCACAAAAATACTTGCTTTTATTTTCTTTGTCTGTCTTTTTTAATAAAAATTATATATATTAGATCACAGGATGGATGACAGTAGGCAGCTTTAATACTGCCCAGGATGTTACACTACTCTGAGTCACATAATGAAATAGCAGCCTTGTGGAGCATCTCAATGAACATAATGGCCATATCCTCCCCTCTACAAGGCTTTCTAATTGTGGTCCTCATCCTCTTGAGTGAACGTTTTAGGTTCTTGTGGTGAGTTGACCCTGGCTGGATGCCAGGTGCCCACCAAACCCACTCTACCACTCCCCCTTCTCAGCTGGACAGGGGGGAGAAAATATAACAAAAAGCTCATGGGTCAAGATAAGGACAGTTTAATAAAGTGATAGCAAAGGTTGCGCGCGAAAGCAAAGAAAAACAAATGATGTTATTCTCTACCTCCCATCAGCAAGTGACGTCTAGCCACTTCCTGGGAAGCAGGGCTTCAGTACGCATAGTGGTTGCTCTGGAAGACAAAAATGCCCCCCTTCCGTCTCCCTTTACTTAGCTTTTATATCTGAGCTGATGTCATACGGTATGGAATATCTGGTTAGTTTAGGTCAGCTGTCCTGGTTATGTCCCCTCCCAAGATCTTAGATTCATAGAATCATAGAATCATTTAGGTTGGAAAAGACCTTCAAGATCATCAAGTCCAACCATTAACCATGCCCACTAAACCATGTCCTGAAGTACCCTGTCCACTCGCTTTTTGAATACCTCCAGGGATGGTGACTCAACCACTTCCCTGGGCAGCCTGGCTCCAATGTTTGACAACCCTCTTAGTAAAAAAATTTTTCCTAATATCTAACCTAAATCTCCCTTGCCTCAACTTGAGGCCACTTCCTCTTGTCCTATCTCCAGCCACCTGACGGAAGAGACCAGCACCCACCTTACTACAACCCCCTTTCAGGTAGTTGTAGAGAGCAATAAGGTCTCCCCTCAGCCTCCTGTTTTCTAGACTAAACAGCCCCAGTTCCCTCAGTTAATCCTCATAAGACTTGTGCTCCAGGCCCCTCACCAGCTTCATTGCCCTTCTCTGGACATGCTTCAGCACCTCAATGTCTTTCCTGTAGTGAGGGGGCCAAAACTGAACACAGTTCTTGCCCTGCCCCAGCCTGCCATTGGGGGGCGCAAAACTGTTGGAGAGACAGCCCTGATGCTGTGCCAGCACTGCTCAGCAGTAGCCAAAACACTGGTGTGTTACCAACACCTTTCTAGCTACTGATGCAGAGCACAGCGCTGTGAGGGCTGCTGTGGGGAGAATTAACTCCATCTCAGCCAGACCCAATACAGTTCTATAGCGATGACAGTATAATAATGGTTTTTACTTCTATTCAGTACTGTTTAAGAAAAAAGCTGACAAAATTTTAATGTAAGGATGATGTATTTATTTTTCATTGAAGAAAATTCTTTCAATACTTTTAAATGTGGTGCTAATTCTCTAACTATGGCACAATGAAAATGAAATGCCATTCCATAAAGATAAGAATACAGCTTAATCTGATAAAAAGGTTTAGATAACAGGCTTTTCAACTCACACTTCAAGATCTATAATCTTACTGCTATGCAACCAAACCTAGCCTTTCTGTCCATAAACTAGCTAGGGTTTTGTAATGCAGATGAAGTTTTAGACTTTCAGTAGAACCCTTCACAAGCAAGTGTAAACAGTTTCTCATTCCTGTTTTGTCTTCCCAGCAAGTTGAACTTTGAGTACCAGCGGAGGAAATGCCAAATTTCTTATAGGCTTTTAGAGCATAAGGTAGGTGAAAGTGGGATTCACTTTATTTAATTTTTGCTATCTAATAATGAGGCACCTATTCTGGCTCTAGTAATCTAACCTCCCTCTGCAATCAGTGGAAGCCAATAGATTTTTTCCATGGGCTTATCTATGCTATCCTAAGAAAGAAATCTCTGAAAACCTTTGAGTTTCCTCTTATAAAGCCATGTCAAAATCTTAGCTCAAATCTGCTTGAAGAATAAATTTATACTTGTGTCCCATCTTTATTCATCTTTAATTATGTTTATGTAACCTCTGGTGCTTATTTATGTTCCTGAATAAGAAATAGTACCTTCTTTAGGAGGTAATTGTTTTAAAATATTTTACATTGTACACATAGATACAGTTTAACCACTGATAATAGTTTTCCAATATGCTGCTCTCTCTTCACACACAGTAAAATATGCATTACAGTCCACGTACTTCGTTAGAAATGAACAGGAAAATAACTTTGTTCCCTTCTTCTGAAAACGGCTTTTAATAAAATGTGAATTCTTTTACTTATAATCTAATTTGGAACAGGCATTTTAGGCCACATTCAAAAAAAGCTATTCCAGAGGGGCAGATCTCATACTTGCACCAAACCTTCCTTATGACAACAACACTGAAAAATAGCTACAGGTTTTCATTAGTGGCTCAAACCACATTAATGAGGTCACTGTCTTTTCTGCATTTAACAGAGAAATAGCAGCACTGAGAAGAGAATTAATTTGACTAAGGCTAGTCTATTCAGTGATGGAACAAGAAAACGTGTTTTCCTTGAATCTAATTCCAAATCTCTAAGTTAGTCTGTTTCTAGTCTAGTGCTTTAGCATCAGAAGGAACATGTAGGACATTCACAAATACTGTCATATTCTATGTCTTACTGGTTAGATATTTCTTTATAAAATAGTGCTCATTTTTTGTTGAAAATTATCCATCATACATAATTAACTGGCCAACATGAAAAAATGTGAATAATATTTTATAAATTATATTTATTTCAAAGTATCCTCTATTTTTAAGTATTGCTATTTTTACGTGAGTAAAATTTTCTTCATTTGACCAGCTGGGTGAAAACTTTCAAGAGGGCAATGATGCTTATGTTGCACAATAACACCTCAGATTTCAAAGTGTGTTTTGTTATAGATCAAAATTAACCCTAAACATTTCCCTAAGTGAAATGGATATGCATAGGTATTATTGAATGTATAAGAATTTTATATTCAAAGACCAGAAACTTTCTCTCTGGACCTCTCCAAATCAGGTAGAGCTTAAATTTGAACTACCACTGTAGGGTCATGTCCAGGTATTGAATTTAGCAGTAAAAAATCCTTTAAAAAAAAAAAGTTTCACTGAAGTCCTGGGAATCTACATACTGTAGTATATATTCATTAAGAAAGACAAGATAAAAATCCCATGTTTCACATTTTTGCTTTTACAAATATTTCATTTCTGGAGGATCTGACATATCTAAACATCCAGATACTTTCCAACACCAATGACTTGTTGGAATGAAATTAGGCTCTTTATTTCCAACTCATCCACCTCAATACAGTACAAATGCAGAAATAGTTCTATCACCCAAGACTGGTGGGGTTTCTGCATTACTCACAAATACAATATTTTACCTAAAAATTCAGATATAGATCAGATATATTGGATCTATCAACCTTAAAACCTTATGCAGTAAATGTCTAAGACTCTAAATCTCCTTGTCTAAGGTACAAATAGTATTCCCATAAGTATAAAGCAGTTCACCCTGCTCTCTGTTCATTTTTTGCTACATTTGTTTAAGTTCCTTCCAAGTTATTATTATCTTCCCAATAAAAAGGTGGCAAGATTTGGATATAATGTTCCAGGTGCAAATTCACCAGATATCAATACAGAAGTATTTACTTTGCAGAAAAAGATGGGCAAAGTCCCTCATTACAGGATTCCTCCAGGTTATGCTAGCATAACTTATTTTCCATCATTAAAATGTGACCTTGATTTTTCAATGCTTAAAGCCAATCTGGTGTGAAATGTGCTTTGCTGAATAGATTTTTTTTGTCACAAATGACAGAAAAGGTACTTTACTTCTTTATTCAAAAGGAAGTAGCTTTTGCTTTCACAATGATTGTTTTTGCTCTGCTTTTCTTTATTGATTTTACAACCTGTAGCTCAAGATTATTTTCATAGATAGCAGCTGGTGAAGCCTAAGCTGATACTTTCCATGTGTCAGTTCCTTCCACAGTTCTTTCTTTGTTTCTGAAATCCATTCAGTTTGTCAGTTATATTATTATACATTCTTTCACAACTGGGTTCTCATGTGTCCCCTATGAGTTTACTACCAAGAACAGACAGAGAGACAGTGTGTTTGTGAGGATTATTTTACAGTAAATAAAACTTTTGTGAGTCTCCAGGAAACAGGTTAGGGCTAGAAGAGTTCTTCCAGGTGCCAGTGAGATGATTCTCAACAGAATGCATTAAGGAAATGCATAGAAAGGCAGAATACAGGCAGTTTAATCAACCTGCCACTGCTGCTTGTTAAGAGGGCCTGAGGCACAAGTGAGACAAGAACAAAACTGTCAAGCCAGAGTTAGTATCTTGGAATCTGTTAACAGTTTTCTGATCAAGAAATCACAATGAGAATGAGATTTTCAGAAATCAGTGTTTTCCAGACCTCCATTCTTGCTGCCGGCATATGCTATCTACTTATACAATGCAAGTGAGGTGGATAAATCCGTGATTTTCCTAATATCATATTGTGAATTAATAAACAGTTATTTACACTATGCAGAGTCCTCAAATGAGATGAGATGAGGATGCAGCAGAATCATTCTGAATTCCTCCTGGGTTCCTATAGAGATAGGCCTATTTTACGTGAATAGAACAGTTTCCATGTGAACCAGAGGAGCTCTTCAAATCTATATGAAGGAAAATGATGAGCAATGGTTACTCACTTATTCTGCTCCACATAAAAATCTTTAAGTTATGCTAATAATTGCTCTAATAATTGTTGTTATGTTAGCTAACAGAGTGTCAGGCATTTTGGACAATAAAATTTGTTCTGATCTTAAGCTTTTTGAAGGTGACTGAATAGGCCTTTCTCGCTATTTTTGTTCCATACAAGTGCTGTATTGCTAGCAGGTTAGGATCAATAGGAACCAAAGAAAATGTAAAAAAAAATCCACGAATGAAAAATTCATTTCTAGATCTAAAACTTACCATCAATACCAAGAAGATGCTGTTAAAACATCAGCATTAGAGTCAGTTAAAGGCCTAACTTACAGGAAGTTTTAATGTTACTGATTCACACACAAAGTCATACATCTAATGAAAGATGCTAATGTCAAATTGAAGAATTATGGATTTGGGCAACTGATATCAAACAATAGACTAAAAATCTCTCCTTAGTTGCCAAGTATCTCTCGAGGAGGGGAAAATTTTAATTTTAGAATTCTTTAAGTGCATGACGCTGTCTTGCCAAGGTTGTTTAGATCTGTCCTAGTTTTTACAGAACTGAGCAGCTAAACAGCCTGGTCTGCCCAAAGGCAATCTGAAAACAAGATATTTCTCTGTCTAAATCTTTTGAGGGCTCTGTTCATTAAGCATTCTTCATCCATAGATAATCTTGTGTCATCAATTTTTTTATTAATGGAGATTACTTTCCATTAAATGGTGTCTGTGATGATAATTTATTGTATAAATAACTAATTCTTAGAATGTACTGAAGCATTGGAAAATCTGATTCACCTTACTGAGGACAATCAGAATTTTATCTCCACAGAGTGCTCTAACCATCAGTATGTGGTGCTTAAATACCATACACAGCTGTCATATATGCATATATGATATTTTCCGCTTCCTACTCAGGTCTAATTACAGTTTCATAATCCATTCCCCAACTGAGAGGAATCAGATTGTAAATACTCTTACTCAAAGTCACTTAGGTGGCTAAGGGAGACAGAGCTTACTCCTTATTTTGTCCAAGTCCCTAGGAGGAAAAACACTTACATCCCTTTGTAGCCTTGAGAAATACAAGAATAGAAGTGAGCAGAAGTCAGTCATTGGTGTAAATCAGTATTCGTCTTTCACTCTAGCTGAAGCTGTTCAGTAATGCCTGTCTGCCAGTAAGAGTAGATAACTGTGGTGGCTTGGCTCCAGCCAACAGTCAAACACCCACCCAGCCTCTCACTTATTCACCTCTCCCATGGGATGGGGAGAAAACAGAAAGAAGGACAGAAGACTCATAAACTGAGATAATGACAGTTTAATAGGGAAAACAAAAATTGCATGTGCAAGAGAAGTTAAAAGAAGAATTCATTCACTACTTCCCATTGGCAGGCAGATGTCCAGCCACTTCCTGGGGAGCAGGGCCTTAGCATGTGTAATGGTTGCTTGGGAAGACAAATGCCACAACCATGAATGTCTCTCCTTCCTTCTCCTTTTTCCTGGGCTTTTATTGCCAAGCATGAAGTCATATGATACGGAAAGTCCCTTTAGCCAGTTTGGGTCAGCTGTCTCTGCTATGTCCCCTCATAACCCCTTGCCCACTCCCAGCCTACACCCTGGGAGACGTTGGGGAGGGTATGGTAGTGAGGGAAAGAGAAAGTTTTGATGCTGTGCAAGAACTGTTCAGCAATAGCCAAAACATTAGTGTGTTACAAACACCGTTTCAGCCACAAATGCAAAGCACAGCACCAAACAAGCTGTAATGAAGAAAATTAACTCCATTCCAGCCAGACCCAATACAAGAATGCTGGATCATTCTGAGGCACAAAGCTCAGTCATATACAAACATTGGTACCTACAAAAGAGTTCTGGATGCTGCTCTGGAGACTCTTATATTCACAGAAGAGAATATATTTTGTGTTCTTAAGACCTCCTTTTTCTCTATCTGAAATTGTTTTATGATTCACAAAATAAAACATAATTGCAAAATAATTGCCATTAAAATTTGATGAAGTCATGGCTTTTAGGTTTTTCTTTTGTTTTTTTATTTTTAAGAATAATTCACTATGTTCTTATTCTTTCACTTCCCATGTCACATTTTTTTCTTCCTCCTTTCTGTTTCTTGTTTTCAAGCTCAGGGCCTTTTAGTGATTTAATTTTACTGTTGAATGTGCTAGGCAATTGCATCTCCTGAGTATATGACCTGTTGACAACAAGATATAGATTACTTCAATAATCCTGCTCCCACTGTGAGTGTACTCCACCTTATGTTTGTTCACAGCCTTTCATTCTACCCTTTTACAAAAAGTATTGCTCAGCCTCCAAAGAGAGGAGCTCGAGGATGGAAGCTAAGCCATTCCATGAGAAAGTTTGAGCTTGATTAAGTCATCAGGCAGTGTTACTCATGATCATCATCTGTTTACCAATCCCTGGATGAAAATTCTACTAACTGAGCCATCACAACAAACTAATTACTGGAAAAATGAGAAGAAAGCCTATTAAAACAGTAGTGTAGTAGCACTAACATTAAGAATAAGGCATTTAAATAAAGTGATAAGTCAAAAAAATCCCTCAATTCCAAAGTAGCGTACAGGCTAGAGCTGCTTGATGTATTAATTTACTAGAAAGAAACAGTTAGACATCTATATCTGTAAGCAATAACATTACATAAAATAGATGTATAAAGTCCAGAGAAAATAATTTAGGAAGAACAGACTGAGGAATTCAAACTAATAAAATAAATTATCAGTTCCACGACAAATTATGCTTATGATTGATAAAGTCAATGTTATTAAAATTAATATCTAAGCTATGAATAGTCATGTCATTACAGGATCTAAACTAACTACAGAAGCTCACAAATGTACCTTAGTGTCACAGTGTACAACTCAATGAAGATTTCTTCAAATATATCTGAAGGCAATAAATCAAGCATGATGCATAAAGGACTAAATAAATCAGTAGTAAATCTTCTCTAGATTATATTATTCTATAATGTCATATATATTACTGATCTATTATAAAAATTGCTGAGGTTCAGAGAAGAAAATGAGACTGAGTAGGATCTTGGGACAATTCATCAACCTGTGTAGGAAGATGATGATTTCTTATCTTAGAGGAGTATAGTATTTGATAAAAGCATAAAACAGAAATCTGGGATAGGGGAATGAGGAGCTTCTGTTCTCCCTGTTTCATAACACAAGAATAAAGTGTCATTAAGTGAAAATGAAAATTTAAATTTGAAAACTGATGAAAAGCAAATATTTTTATGTTCAATATGTAATTCATCTGTAGGTATCACTGCAACCAGAGTTTAAGCTCCTTCAGAATTTGAAGATGGGAGATAAAATAGAACATATTTAAAGAAGAGGTTTAAAAATTACCTATAATGACAGTTTCAGGTCTTGAACCTGTATTTTACTAGTAGCAATCATTCATGAAAGACAAATCTTGAATCAGTTTTGGACATTTCATGACCTGAAGCATCTTTTATTTTGGGAGAGAGAGAGAGAGGGGATATGAAAACGAATGGACTATGAGTCAAATTCAGGAGTCAACAGTTATGTTCTATTTTTTATATATATATATATATGTGTGTATATATATATATACACACTTTTGAAGAATTTGAGAAATTGAAAAAAAAAATCTTTTTTATGCAAGACTACAACAAATACAGCCAGAAGTCAAGCCTAATGTATACTCAGAAAATAAATCTTTCAAGATTTCTTAGCAATTGAAAGAATGGTATTCAAAATCAGCTACAGTATGGCTCTGGCCTGAAATATCAGGAGATGTTGATTCTCCCAGAATCTTAATGAACTGCTTCTCTTTACCTTTCGGTTCTTGGCCTGTCTATGTGTTAAATTGTGTGGGACTGCAATCATCTCATATAGAGCCTAGTAAAGTGTGGCCCTAATCTTACTCACTTTCAGTTTGTGGTGTAAAGAAATTTCTTCTCTGAACCTCAGGTAGTTTTGTAATAGAGGGTTCAGTAATACATATGATGTTCTAGAATAATGCAATATATTTGTAGTATAAAGTATAGAAAGTCAATAAATGAACCCATTAAATCTGGTATCCAGTTTCTTTTTAATGTGCAGTTTATTGTTGCAAACACCTATAATGCAACTAGACATCTGTGGCAGTACATTCCACAACCACCACCCCCCCATCCTGCCAGCAGGAAACGAAACTTCTCCAGGACAGAAGGGGAAGGAAACCCTGGAGGCCGCAGGTTAAAATTTGAACTGGCCAATTGAGATGCGCCAGGTACACCGAGGTGACCCTCCTGGCCAATAGGATTAAACGACCACAGGTCAGATTTGACAGGGCTATAAACGGGGTCCCGCCGGAGGACGCGTTGGAATCAGCCCTCCTCGGAGCAGCGGGTCTGCAGTCGGGGACTCCCCCCCGGGTCGGGGCACCGCCCGAGGGAACTCCTGGAGGGAGAGAGCCCTCAGCTTTTAGGGGAGTGATACGCGTGTTTTGAGCCATCACTTTAAATCTTGGGGATTCTTAAGTTGGCCATGTAGTATTAACTCTCTTTACATCATTGAGCCTGTGGTTTTATAAAATGTTACCGGACTTCTAACTAACTTTTGCTGAAGAATAAATCCAAGTCTTAACACCTGTTGGATTTGGTTAGTCGTGCATCCATAACATCTAATCCGTGTGGTTTATGAGAGGCAAATTAATCAGTATGTGTGATTTGTTTTCATTTGTGAGGCTACAGTGAAAAGTAGTAACAAGCCATTGGGTTACATTACATTGATTAAAAGAGATAGATAGACAGTAGGAGACTTGTACACATGTGGTGAATGCCTGAATTAGCTTCTTGCATTCAGTCCCACTCCATTTCCAACTGACTGGCTTCCTTACCTTCTTATCACATGAAGGTGTTGATACTATTTATAAAATATTTTCTGGTAATTTCAACTTTCTGAGAATATTGAACATTTCTTTCTACAATCATCACCTTGAAAACTGAGGCAAAACATTTATTTCTCCAGGCAGTTTCCCTGATTCAATATCTAGTGACTCTTAACAGGAAACTTTTAGTACCAAAAGGTTGAAGTAGGAACTATATTTTCTTTATTGACCTGAGAGGTAGCTAAGGGAATGGATAACTTCGAGGCATGACTCTCTACCTTCGCTTTAATGTATCTTCATTATAGGACCTTTCTTAATATTGTTAAACTCTTACTAGCATTTATATTTCCATGCACAAAGCCCTACTCTTTGTCAAAAACACTGGGTACAAATATTTGTAAACAGGAATCTACCTTTATAAACCTTCTGCAGCTTCCTTTCAGTAGCAAAGCCAGTTTTGTCAATCACATGATGCCTAACATATTTGTTTCACTTTCTCTCATACCCACAGTCAGTCTACTTGCAGTTTGACATTGCAAGTTTTACATTAGTCTAGGAGGTGTCCAACAGGTAGTATGGTAAGAATTCCATCCCCTGCTATAGGAAAACATAGAAGGGAAGTGCTACATATGAAATATTATGAAGTACTGTCAGCTAGAAATACTGAAGGGCTCTTGCAACTGTATCCAGGAACTTAAGACATTTATATTCATCTGTAAGTAACCCATTTGCAGTAAAAATATCAAGGAGATTTTTTCTAGTACAACCCACACACACATTAGCAATATTCATTTATTTTTAAAATGTCCACAAAAATTACATTCCAATTGTTGAATGCAAACTGTAAAAATGACAACAACAAAAAAAAAAGAGTATTATGTTCTTATTCTAAAGGGCAGTTTTGATTATGATATAGAAAGACTGAAAAAATGGAAAGATTTTAAACTAAACAACACCAAGGCTCAATGTGGGAATTTTCTTAATCACATGAAAACAAAGAGATACAAAGTCACTGAGCTGACAAATGTCTGCAATGTATGCAAGTACATTTCCTGAGACAGTTCACTAAATATCAGTGGGGTTTTTTTGAAAGTCTTACCTCTTGCCTTAAGAACTGCTGATATCTCATAGGAAATATTAAGGAAGGGGGGACACGAGGTGTAGGAAGAAAGATTCTGAAGTAATTCTGTTTGTGTGTCTGGACTTTTTTTTTTTCTGTAATTTTAAGAACTTTTTTTTTTTCCTTGCAAAGAATGCTTACTTTACCAACTTTTTTTTTTTTTTTTTCATAATAAAGAGTGATCTTTAGAGATTTTGGTCTGGCCTTCAGATTAATTTCACACCTAAAGTTTTATAGCTTCATTCTCTCCAGTCTATACTGATATTATACTTCAGTAATTCAGTCCACTGGAATGGTCAGAAGCACAGAATTTGCATTTGGATGATGTTCAAAAGGATGGTCTTAAGGACCCTTTTGCAAAGCTTTTCCCATGATTTTGCGGCCACCAACATGCCCTCTATGTAATCATGAGGACCAGGCTGGGTATATAGAAACTTCAGGCATGAACAAAAAAATATACATGATTATGTAGTCTACAATTGCAGTACAATGCAGACACTCCAGAAGCTGAAAGAAAATTTCCAAGTTACGGTTAAACTGGTATGTTTTAATGTTGTGCATTTAACCATACAGCTCTAAAAAAAACTTTTAGAAATTTATTTATTTCACATACAGTTTCTTAACAATTCTAGGGGCAAAATAGCAAGAATAAACTCTAGTTTGTGCTTCTTTATCAAGCTTTCAGCTGTGAGTTAGAGGCAAGGTTAAACAATGGACTTTCAATACTTTAGCATTTCACCAGTGGAAGGTGAAGAGTAAGTGGGTATAACTGAGTCAATGGGAGACTGTAGTTCAGGTCTATCAGCTCCACATACTGTGTTGATGAAAGCTATTATTTCATACAGTTTCTTTAGAAGATAAGTAGAAAAGCCATTCCCTATGTTTAACCAAGGGATAGAGGTGGTATTTTCCCAGATCTTACTAAAGATTTAGCAACAACCTTCAAACTTCACATGCCTCTTGGGAACCCTCAGACTTCCTGTATATCTCTGGGTAAATATCTGCCTTTGCTTCTGTTGTCACTATGAGGTTTTAACTTGAAATGCTTGTGATTATTTACTTGTTTTGATACATTGCCAACTTTTTTTAAGAATTAAGCAGCTAAGAAGTCTGGTCTATATAGGTGGTTTCTTAGAAAAATGAAGCACAATTTGAAAGAAAAGGAAATTTTCTAACCTGATGACTTTTCTTGCAAAATCTTTGAGGTGTGGGGTAACAAACCGAGATGTTACCTCTTCTCAAAGAATCCCATGAATCTTTTATGATTGAAGGTGTTGGGAAGCTAAATATGGTTGTCTCTTCCATCTGTTTCTATAATAATTCCTTTCACCTCAAAGTGCTTCACAAACTGGGATTACTTCCCTCATCACAGAATAGGGATCCTCCAGTTCAAAAAAACCAACAGCTATTAAAAACAGAATGGGAATATCAGAGATACTTAAAGACTGAACCTGACACAACTGCTGTTTAAAAGGATAGAAGGAATTAGTAGGATATTTTTGCAACACATAAAGGATCTGCATTTGTAAAATCATCATGGACGTGATAAAATGGGGTTGGTCTCAGTATTTTTCAATTATTTTCTGTAATCTAGAAAGCAATGACAGATGTAACATATCTTCTCTGGCATTTATTTTGTTGGTTTTGTAGTATGATAACAAAGCTGCTCTATGTCTAGATTAGCTGCATTAGTCTTTTATATGGATTAAAGTATAACACTGCAAAATGACCATCCAAGAGAAAAAATAAAAATTTCTGAGTTCAAGAGTTCTGCAGGTTTCAAGGATTTCCACCTCCTTCAACTGTGTATGGGGAGAGACAGTACTAAGCTCCTTCAAGTTCTAGCTATCAAAGAGGGAATAGCGTGTCAGAAAGGTAATACATCTGCTGTAAACATTCCCTAAAGTTGTCGTGTTAAGACAAAATAAATTCTAAGCCTACCATTAAACTCAAGCTTTCAGGATGGTATTTAACTGCACTGTAACAGGTCAGAAAGTAGCAGGTAAGCTGCTCAATGGGATAGAAGAAAGGGACTGAATCAACTCCTCACTCAGACAGAGAGAATACAATAAGGGATATATGCCACCACCAGCGAGGATTACCATTTGGTGTTTCCTCGTACCCTTACTGACCAGCACATTGCCTTTAATGGCTGCTCTTCCTCTCTTATGAGTGAGAGGGGAAGAAAAATAAGTAAAGCCACTAGCAAGGGAGAATTGTATTTGTTGCTGTAATTTATATAATTTTTTTAAAATATTTTTTAAAAACTACTGACTTGTTCATTATAAATAATAGCTCCAAGACTTTCATGAAACTTTTAAAGAACTTAGATGAACCTGCATTTGGCAGGCCTTTAATCGTGCCATTTTAGCTACTTGAAATAAACAAAAAGAATAAACTAAAGAAGATATCATTAAAAGTATAACAGCTCTGAGCCCAAAATCACTATTCCCTACTTCTGATAATTTTTGGTTGTTTTAGGGAATCATATAAAATGAAATCCAGTTTTCTTAAGACCTCTCTCTATTTCTGCTCTCCATTTTTTAAAATGTTCAGGTGTCTTTTAAATAAACTTTTGCTCCAACTAGTTAGGTTTGCAATATTTATTAGGGAGAGGATTACATCAGTACTGTGTAAGATTTACTGTAAAAATTGGTATAGATCTTCATCCTAATTGCTCTTTTTGTATTGCCTCTATTTCATATATAATAATACACAACCCTCTCTAGACAAATATCTAATATTATCAATTCTGGAAATTACCTGCTGTGTAAAACTGATTTGGTGCTCAAGGTATATCTAAGTGAAGAATTTAGTTCCTGACTAGAAAAGACTATCTGAGGTTTTTATGTCAATTCCCTGTATTTTGTACTTACAGAAAGTTCTGCCATCATGTACTTCACTGCAGTTCCCATGGAAACTCTGTTGCATTTCTGTGTGTGTCTGTTTTGGCTTTTGATTTGATGAAGTAACAGCTGGTGGTCATCCTGCAAGCTAAATTAAATAAAGAGTTCATTGATTTTACTGCCCTTATAGTCTCTTTCTCTCTCAAACATTGACGTCCTCCTCATATATTGGTTAACGGCACATCATACTGAAGGACATCTGTATATCCCATATTTATTCACTTATGTCAGATGAACAAGATACACAACAGTATATTAAAGTTTTGGTGGCATCAAGTGGAAATAAACTGAGCATTGGAAGTGTCATTATGTGAGGGACCAAGTGGTACCTGAGCAAAAGATGTGGAGTTTGTGTATGTCCAAGCATAGGTAAATCAGTATGAGTACAATATGAACTTCAACCAAACCTCAGTTAAAAATTATTTTGGTTCAAATAATATGATGAATTACTGTTTCAGTTGCTATGGACAAAACAGTCTTGATTCCAGAAATATCACTTCATTTATTGCCCCCTAACATAAATTTTTAGTTATCGTCTCAGGTAATAAAAAACAATGACAAACAATCAGCTAGAAGAAAACCCTTTTCTGCTTGTTTCCCAGGTTTTATTCCAGTCCAACACCTGTCCTTCTCCCCTTCTTAGTCTCAACTTCCCTTGCTTTAGCAACACATTACACGCAGTCCTTCCCACACCGTTTGGAAAGGCGATGGGTAGTGCAAAAGGTTGAGGGCAGTGAACAGTCGTTTCTTTCTGCTGGTCTTTCTTTGCTTCTTACTCTTTTCCTCCACTGCTCTTCACTTCTTAATTATTTCCTGTGCTCCAGTGTGGATTATTCATGGGCTGCTGTTCCCATCAGGGTGTCCCTGCCCTGGCATGGGTCCTTTCATGGGCCCCAGTCCCTCTGGGGTGCCCCTACCCCAGTTGCTGCACAGGCTGCATTCCCTTTAGGGCTGTCCCTCACCCACCATGGGTTCCTCCATGGGCCCCCGGTCCCTCTGGGGTATCCCTTCTCCAGTGTGGGTTGCCTATGGCTCGCAGTACCTCCTCTGGCACAGAGCACCTCCTTCCAAGAGTGCATTTCCAGCATGTCTCCAGTAATGTCCTCTTCCACATGCCTCTTCCATTTCATTTCCCCAGACAAGCCTCTTCACATTTCGCCTCACGTGTCCCCTTTTTGTGTCCTTCTGTGTCTTCTCTCACATGACTCCTTCTGTTTTCCCCTTTGCGCGGTCTCATGTACATCCCGCCCAAGTGCCTACCACCCTTTCTTAAACATGTCTGAGCCACAGCACCATGTGCTCCTCTGATGGGTTGATGTTTTGGTGTTTGGTGGGGCAACTTGTGTCACTGGGGCTCCCTTGGTTTCTAGATTAATTTCTGGTAACACTGTTGACCCTGTGCAGATGTGCTCTTAGAAATAAGAAGCTCAATTGGCAAAGCAGCTGAAGACCTTAGAATTTGCAAACCAACAAAAGTCTGGGCATCTTTAATTCATAACCATGCCAGATTAAATTACACTCATATAGTGAATCAACCTTCATTTTTTAGACATATGGTCGATGCTGATTCCAGATACCTTCAATAATTTCCTGTGACGCCTCTAAACAAACATTTTGCAGTACCCTCTGCTCAACCACTGCCTTCATCTTCTTCCCCTCTCAACTCAGAGGTAGAGCCATGGAGTAGATAGAGCAGGTTGCACAGGTCATGGATCCTTACTTTGAACACTTATGAGTTCATTTATTTATGAGCCAGACATTGTATCTGTGATTTCTGACACACATCTATGCACATGGATTGGCATGAAGTGTAATGTGATAAGAAATGCCTGCAATAACCTTGTGAAGCTGAAAAATGGGTGTTGTGTAGTGCCATTTCAGCAAGTGGGGATTTTACACATCTTCTCCCACAGATCAAGCAATAGAAATTTTTCTTCATATAAAATTATATCAATTTTCACTTACTAATCTGCCACTGACTTTCTAGCAATCACCCAAATAATGCTTACAGTATTTTTTTCCTAATTTTTGTTAAAATTATGCTATATTGAATCCCACTGTTAAACATTTCACGCATAATTCAGTGCACCTCTCTCTCTCTCTCTCTTCCCCCACCCCCTTCTTCCCTCCAGATCAACACCTAAGCAAGAAATCTGTCGGAATAAGGAGAGCCAGGTAAGTTTGTTACATATGTAATAACTTCTTTTCCCTACAGGCATCATGATACTCAAGAGGAATGAACTCATGACCTTTTTTCTCGGCTTATTAAAGGAACATCTTTATTACTGGCTATAATATCAGATAGTAAAGTGAGGATATAAATTCTTAACACAGAGAGATAATATCAGGTCTTATATTCACAGAAGACTAGATAAAGTTGAGGGTGACATTAGTTACACACACTGGAGCAGGTCTGAAGATCTTTTACAGAAAAAAAAGCATACTTATACACCCTCCCCACTTGCAGGTAGCTGAGCTCTCCATACACATGCACTATTGCATCTGGAAATTACTGGTGCCTTTTCATTTGCATGCCCACACTTTATCAGCTGCTATGTCTCTGACTCGTCTGAAAATTCAAGTTACTATATTACTAAAATTAGAACTTCATTGTAATAATTATTTAATGGCAGTTGAATAGATTTTTACAAAGGTGTGTTTACTGAGTTTGAGAAACAAGCAGAAAAGATGTTTCCTCCTCTCCAAACTTTATTTGGTTTCTAAAAATCTATTAGGATTACATGGATGTCAAATATTATGAAAATAGAATTTAAAAAAAAATACATAACCTGAAACAAAGCTTGCTAAGGATGGTTTATTCTTTTAAGCTAATCTTTCTCTCTGAAAGGGCAATTTTCAAAACAATTTGACCCTGTTGGAAATAATAATAATGATAATATTTGTTCTATTTCATTATGACAACTGGACAAGAAAACAGGCTGCACACATGCTAATTATATAGGCCATTGCTACCCTAAAGTTTAAATTTTTTTTATTAATATTATTTACATTCAAAAAGATGAGATAATTTTTAAATGAAAGAGTGATTGTCCTGTAGACATCGCTGTGATATATTGGACTCCTTGGATTATAAGGCCTTTGTAGTAGAAGTCGTTTTAGAAGCAGAGAGCAATAACAAAGGTAAGGTTTCTGTTCTGAATTTTCTACTTTGATGCTTTTACTTATTAAACCAGAGAGTTTATACGCCTATCCCAGTATCAGTGGAGAGATAAGAGACAACATCCACAATGGGTAATATTTGACTGGGTAATATTTAAATGAATATGTGTGAAAATGGTGGCACGTTACTTATGTGGTTATGCAGATGACTGCATGGTTTTGTAAAATCAAGAATCAACTATGTCAGCATAAAACGCACAAAAGCCTTAAGCCTATTATTGTCATTGCTTCTTTCCTTGGTATCTACAGACATAGGAACCCAACCTCCCTCCCAGTCTGTCACAAATTTTTCAGGACTATTTTTCTTCTATTTCAATGATTTTTTTCTTTTTTTTTTTCTCCTAAAATAATTTATATTAAATGAAAAGTACTATGAAAGGAAATTTTTCAACTTATTGTTACATGTGGTGAAAAGACTGTGCTAGTCACAAAATATTTAGGATCCTGTACTATAATTCTCAGTGAGGATGTATTGTTGCACTATAGAAAAGCTGCTTAATTTCAACTTTTCTATTGAAGTTACAGATCTATCAGTCTACTCATGCAAATCACAAAAAAAAGGGCTGGGAGTCGAAATGACTGCAGTTCTTAATCACAGCACTGTGGTTTAGACTGCCTCAGTACAGTTTCAGAACTAATCTTTTTTGGTTAACCTAGATTATGTGGTTAGATCAATCGCGTGTCCTCTTTGAAACAGATTTCCATGCTAGTTTGCATAGTTACTGGATACTCTTTTAGATGCACAGATGCCCAAGCTGCTAAGTGTCTGGTAAGCAGTTACTAGACACCCACAGGTAAACTGGAGATGAGCACTTAATTTGTTTGAAATATTGGACTTCCTGCACCTGTGCAGAGAAATTCTACATCACAACCACTCTGAGCCTGACATTAAAAACTTGGCATATGCAAGGTGTTGGGTATTTTTTAATCTGTTTGACAATGACCTGGCTCTTCATGTTTAGAATCTGACAAACCTAGTTGAGTGAGAGGACCTGCCAGAAAGAGGAATCTTCCATGGAGTGTTCTCTTACTTGTTTTATTCAAAACCCATCCATAAAGCATTACATATAAAAACACATTCTGTCATTTTCAAGTGCGATAAGCTGAAATTCAATGTCTGCTTCCATATTTGGCCCTATTCTTAGAACACATTTTTTCCTGGCATAAATTCCCTTTAGCTTCCTCCTCTCCCAAAAGAGTCCATACCTCCCAACATAATTTCTTACTCCGTAAACTTTGGTGCTTTTACACTGCCTAACCTTTAGCCATTCATGAGCACAGCTCAAAAGCATGGCTTCGGTCACCAGTTATTTTATTGCTCTCGCAGTGGTGTCAGTGCGGGACTCAACTGTCTCACTATGATCCTGGTCACTAGGAATCTGACAGGGGGCTTTGTGTCTTTTTTTAATAGCTGCGTCTTTACATCTTGCTCTCACCTTGGTCTGTGGGAATATTTCTTCAGATATATATAATCTGCAGCTGTATAAACTACCCATGGGATGAGCAGCAAGCTTTAGAAACACTATGCCATACTCTTCCATGAATACTGCCATTGTGCTCTGAAAATGTCACAGCGTAAGATTGATAGATGCTGTGTATTTATCTTTCTCATTTGAAAAAAACAGTCATATTGTAATAGCTGGTTTTGCATCTGTTAAAGAGCATGGAAACAGAAAAAAGATTTATCCCTGTACCAAGGAAAGGTTAAGGAAAAAAAACCAAACAAAAGGCAAGAAAGAACTCTTAAATAATAAAGCTATTTACCGCAAATGTCCTATCAGCAATTTAGGTGTTTGTGAATCTCTCTCTTCAAGCACTGGATAAATGAAATATCTTTTTCTGTTGAGTAGGTGTGAAGTGATTTGTTCTATCTTTTAATCAAGACCAGGATCTATTGATAAGAGACAATGTTTAGCAATTGAAAATACCTGACTGTGTTCAGCTAGTCACACTTTAGGGTAAATTTTAATTTGGCTTATAAATTGCAATGGCAGATCATTACCTAAGAATATGAAGAGACGTACATGGGATGAGAAGACAGAATGTTCTTTTTTCTCTCTGAAAAGGCATTTCACTCTATTAAAAAAGAAAAAAAATGCTTCTTTACACACTACTTAGAATTTAGTATAAGTACTTTATGAATGCTATAATGTGATCCACAGAGAAGAACTTTCAAATACTTGTGGAATCATTAATGTCAACTGATCCCACAAAGATTTACAGATTTCAAACCAGGCCCGGAGTAATACTTCCCTTTCAAGATCTATTCCTTTCTGTAAATAGATTTAACTCAATAAACCTAGGCTATTGCAGATACACAATGCCCACTTCCTGAGCAGGCATAAATCTCTGAAGTTCAACTGAAATCAGTACACCCACAATACTACAATCAGTACTTTACGATGCATTAATTGAAATCCCAACTCCAAACTCTAGAGACTAGACAACAGTGCTAGAGAAAGTAGTTACTTGGGAGTTAATGATGTGGTAAAGGAATTAAGAGAGGCAGCCTGAAAATGTAAAACTTCAGACGAGTTGTGAAAGAAAAGCACAGGTAATTCTTTTGTGTAGATCACAAATCTCTTTTACAGTAAAAGACAGGAGCCCAGAACCTCACAGCCCACAATAAAAAAAGAGGCAGTGGGAGTAAACAGAAACACAGGAGGCACAGGAATGAATGGAGGAGCATTAGGAAATTAGATAAAATACTGTAGATAATGGTATGTTTTTCATCAGTCATAATCTCAAAGTGTTATGATGTGTTTGCGGTTTTTATTTTTATTTTCTGCAGACATTATGTAGCAATATCCTTAAGCCGTCCTATAAATATTCATCAAGGCAGGTTTTGACTCAGATATTGTATTTTGAAGTTACATGGAAATGACAGGGTTTTGTTGCTTGAATTACCCTCTTTCCTTATTTATGCTGATATATCACTTTTATTTCCAAGGTTTTCTGTCTGTCCGGATTAAATAGAACTCCATAAGGAAATCTGACCAGGAGCTAACTCCCTTTTATACCTTGGAGCTTTACATTTTGGTCAAACTTTCCCTTTAAACTGCCTGATAAGATTTAATTCCAGACCTGCAGATTTTTGTATTCCCAAATCTAGTTATGTTCTATGGTTAATTAGACACTCATTTGCATAATTCACCCAATTACCTAATAAAATTCTGTCAAATCGATATCCTTGTAGTAGCTTTACTGCTGCTAAGCTGTAGAATAAATCTAGCTGGAGGAATCTTTCTCTGGCCTTTACTGTGGGCATTTGAATCTGTAATATTTGTTACCTCGATTTGCTCTCATGGTCTTTCTGGCAAGATTTCTACCATACCCCTATGTAGGCAACCCTCTGTACACAAACATAAAGACACCTTTTTTCACACATCTGAATTGATATCTCATCCATTGCCTTGAAAGAAAATTGTATAATCACATTAAAAAAAAAATTAAAATAGGACAAGCAGTATCATGTTAATTTCTGGTATTGCAGTTACACTAAACCTTTGACAGACCTCCTTGGTACTGTACAAACACAGTCCAAAAAAATGATCCCTCCACTAAAGCACTAGATACTCTCCTAGACAACTTCCCCTGAAAGCATTTAGTGTAATTTGTGACAACAGCTTGTGTGGCAAATATAAGTTTTAGGGGAAAATGCATTTACAGATTGAATTTTGGGGTGAAAAAGAAAAAAGAAATATTACATTTCTAAGAGCAAAATAAAACCTGAAACAATACTCCCAGCAAAACACTTAACCACTATTCAGAGTTAGCATTTATTACAAATGTCAGATCATCTGAGTTCCTAGTTGGATAATCAAAACTTCACCCTACATTTTCAATATTTATGTAACCATTGTCTGTACAAGAGATGCTGGAATTCATGATTTTGCAGAGACATGTAGGATACTTATGTTAAAAAATAACATATTTTTCCAAGAATTTACTATGTTTAGCCCTAGTCACTCCTTGTAAATAGTCTGAAGCACTTTACATGTTATTAATCTTTTTCAGAAATCTTTAACATGACTTTGGATTTCTTCCGTACTGCAAAGGTATATAGTAAAAGCAAAAACATTGGGCTTGTTGCTAAATAGAAGTCATCATTCACCATAAGAGTGTAGCTGAAATACAGAACCAAGTCTCTTGTAAGACATCTGCATCTTAAGGAAACTGTCAGTTAGTAGGAAGATCACACATCTTACATATTATTTACAAAATTGGGAACAGCACTTTTTTTCCTTTATTTCTTCAAATTGTGTGCACAAGCTGTCTAGCTACCTTTGATTTTACAGAAACATTCCACAGAAAAAGAAAGTGTGGGAATGGAAATGGAGATGCAGTGGAAGTGGAAGTGCAAGCAAGCCAGGTCATTGCAGTGTAGTGAAGAAAGGAAAAGGGCAGGGGTACTTCTGTCATAACCTGGGTGTCTAAAGCTCTTTTAGGGTTAAATGTCTCCATAGCATTCATCATACGTAAGTCCGTTCTACTGTCACTACCCACTCATGTCTTCAAACTGTAGGTGTCTACATTTAGCTAACAATTGCAGAACGCGTGCGGCACATGCACACAATTCTGACAATTCAGGCTGCTAAAATACATCTATGTCTCATCATGAAACAGCTCCCACTCCCCAGATGTCTAGATCCCCCTTCCATCAAAGACCTTCCTTTTAGTTTGTATCCAGACTTGTACTAAGTTATCTTGTATTTTGAAAGTAAGGCTCAAGAATCAGCAAAGCCACTGTCAGTGACTGACTACTAAAGGCACCCTATGTAAACCCTCTGATCCCTTAACCTTTGTAGACTACATAAGTTGAGAAAAACAGGATGTACTGTGAAAGGAAATTTTCCTGTGATGCGAGATTTCTAGCTGGTTTCCTGGGTCTCTTTTATCCCTGCTGTACTGTGTTTGTTTTCTACCTTGCCTCCTTTCGTGCCCCTTTTTTTCTCTTCTACACCAAAACTCCATTCAGTTTGGTGCCCAGGGAAATCTACCTAGTAGCACAAGTGCTTCTTTAGAAAAATAACATTAAGATTTGAAGCTAATTATATATCCTGAGAATAATGATCTTTTCCCTGTGCAGGAACATGTGGGGAAGTAACTGATTTATTTCTTCTTTTGTGTGTTCTAGAACAATGGTGTCTGCAGAAGAAATGGCCTCTCTGAGTCCAAGTCTTTGGCCATACTTTTCATAAAATACTGCTACTAATAATGCAAAGTTCAAGTGCTCTGAGAGTACCTTGCAGGTGTATGGGTGCATAGATATACTAATGAGCTTACTGGTATTTGGTGTAAAGGCCTTCAGTCTTTCTTTCTGGGTACACAGTACAGTTTGTTATTCAAAATAGCTGCCTGAGATATCTTGATATATCCCAAGATATACCAAGAGGTATCTAATTTGATATACATGAATATAAATTGAGATGACCAATGTACTGTTTTATCCTGTTTCTATAGCACTACAGAATAATTCATTCAGTGAGCCACACTTGTGGAGATATTGTTGGTTTTTTTAAAGAAACGCTTTTATTTCTCTTGTCCTAAGTTCAAAATTATTGAATTTAGAGTAATTTCATAGATAAATTCTGTAATTACCTCAGTGGTTGATGATGATCTCCTATCATTAGCTGTAGGGTTCAAATTGTCAGAACAGGGAGGAAGAATACATAGACCCTTTGTCTGCAAAGAAAATACATACAAGTGTGTAGGCAAGGAAAAGCAAAGTAGTGACAGGACAAGGGGCAACGATTTTAAACTGAAAGAGGGTAGATTTACATTGGACATTAGGAAGAAATTTTTCGCAATAAGGGTGGTCAGACACTGGAACAGGTTACCCAGAGAAGTTGAGGAAACCCTGTCATTGGAAGTGCTCAACGTTAGGTTAGATGGGACTTTGAGCAACCTGATCTAGTGAAAGATGTCCCTGCCCATGGCATAAGGGTTGGACTAGATCTTTAAAGGTGCCTTACAACCCAGTCCTATGATTCTATAATCAAACATTTGCACTGTCACCTTACAGAAAAGCTGCAAAAGAATAGTCCAGTGGCAACTCTGCAGTTCCCTTGTGTCCTGAATTGAAAGAAAAGACTCTTTCCCCCTTGCCTCGCTAACTCACATGCTCAGAGGCCCCTAAATACTGGGCCTCAGTGCTGGCATGAGATTTTGTCTTTGTGTACTTTTATGTCTTCCAGAAAGAAGTAATAACAGATTCTCATTAATGAATAGAGGCAATGTCTAGCCCGGCACTGTGAAAAGACAGGCATATTAAAGTCCTCTGTTTTTTTTTACCTTAGTCACACAAGTCTATGTGTACTAATTCACTGAAGAATTTTAATTCCAAAAAGGTTATTCCTGTTTGAAGATATTCCTGTCTTTCTTCATCCATGAAGTTTTCTCTGGATTAATTTCATTATTCATCATCTCTTCCAAAATTTCAGCAAGTTAATTGCAAAAGAAAGCACAAATCTTAGAAAAAGCAGCAGCAAGGAGTTTCAGTCAGCAAATACACCTCACAAAACCCTGTTATCTCTTCAGATTCTCTTTGTACTTCTGTAATGTGTCATTCTTACGATTTTTTCGTTGCAGGCGCTGCTTCTTGCAGGTCATTCAGCTGTCCTGTAGCTGATTTCTAAATTCAGTAATGAAAATATCTACAGGATACTAATTTTTGCACTAAAGGTTGCACTGTGTATGCATAGCACATCATTGCCTTGATCAGGTGCACAGCTGTGTAGATGGCTTGTTGCCATTTGGAGTCCAGCTAGGCTACAGAGTTGGTAACGGCAGGTATGAAGCCAGATTTATAGCTTTTATTTTCTTTACTGGGGAGGTTGTATTTATTATTTTCATACTTGACAGAACTGTCTAATTTCCATTAATAAGCTTTTTGTATTTTCCCTTTTAAAAAAATAACTCAATTGTAAATGGAAGCACAATATCAATGAAACAGACAGATATATCATTAATTCAATTTTTAAAATAAATACCTTACAGAAAATGGGGACTAAAGGTGGGTTAAGAACAAAACTGCAAATTTATATACTTCTTAGTTTTTGAGAGATGGATCCAAGATTTACTGAAAGGTAACACCAGTCTTTAGAAGCTCTATCTGAATATACATCTGCTGGTATAATTTATATCTAAGCCCTGAACAGTAATACTTAATTTGTAATAATAATCAGGACAATAGAGAATCTGTCGAATGGCTCTGTAACGCATGCTGAAATTTTATTAGTTGCAGTGACTTAATGTGCACTGTATGTTAAATACATAAGATTAATGTTAGATAATTGCTATCAATGAGAAAAGGCTTATCATTTCATTCGGCAAATTATGAAGGACACACTTGGAGCTTTTTGGATCCTCTCAGGAATACTTTGGAGGTAGAAAGAAAGTAGTTAAACTGCATTGTTTCTTGTTTAATATAGCCTTTTAAACAGCAAAACATTGCCCTCCATTCTTGTTCAATAGGTTTCATGTTAAAGCCAGTTGCTTGTCCGAAGCATTCACACAACATCTTTGGTCATCAAAACTTTCTAGATGATAAATTAGGCTGAGAGTTTTTTATGGTTTCATGGCTGCAATAGAAATGTTGCAGAAAATGGAAAATATATGTGGGATACAGGTTGTAAAAGAGTAGTGGCTATTCCTTTAAAAATCAGTCCCTCCATTTAAAAAGATTGCTTGATTGAAAAAGTGTTTGCATAATTCTAAATACTTCAACAGGATTTTACTCACACTTAAGCTCTGTTTCAGCAATTTACTCATGTAGTTCTTAGAAAGAGGAAGCAATAAAGGCTTTGAATGGTATTTACTAAATATTCCTCTGCAACAAGAATGATTTATAGCTTGTTCGCACACCATTTTTCAGAGGCAGCTGTGTCAGCTGAAGATGTTACCATCTAACCCGCTGCCAGCTGCTTGTTAGTGCCTCCTGCCAGAGGTTACCATGCCCTCAGATCTGCCTGGGCTCTGCCGCTCTTGTTCTTCCCTGCCCCACTGCAGTCAGAATAAGGCAGCAGCAGTTCACTATTCAAGCTGCCTATTGTAGCCCATATGGCAGGTTTTTATTCTTGAAAATGTTCTGCAATGCAACTTGAAGGAAATCACTGGACTTAGACTGTGAGGAGGTGCTTCACGGTACTAATCAGTTGTGATGGGCAAATGAAATCTGTTCAAATAAGACCTTAGGGGTCCCTTCAAGCCTGATTTTCTACAATCATGTCATTCTGAGATGCAATGAAACAAAAAAAGGCTTTGAGAGTTAGGTTGATAAATACAGTGTATAAAGAAATACTGCTGACGACTTTAAAAAACTATTAGCAGTGTACTAAATGAATAGTGTCAATTTGTCTGAAAATAACCTGACAATAAAGCAGCATTTTCTACAGTGATTGAAAATTTCTGTAAATAATGATGTACATTTTTCAAACTTTACTCTTGCAGGTAGTATGCAAGTGGGTGTGTGCATGTGCATGAATATGTACTGTGTTCTTGTGTCAGTTGCCACAATTCTGGGAAATAATGTTTATTGGCACTTAGAAAAAATGGAAAAGTGCAGTAACAGGAAATGTAAAAATGTAAAAATATACTGAATATAGAGCTGAAAATTATGACAAATTCTTACTGCTAGAAAATAGACCTTTTTTTTGTAAGAAAGAGACTTTTTTTTCCTCCTTTTTATTTATATGTAGAATTCTGAACTATCCATGCTGTTTATTTAGAAATTCATATACTATCTTTTTTTTAAGAGACAAAAATGGACAAAATAAGCTAGGGTACATTAAGGCTTGATTAACTGGAATTAATTAATTAATATTAATTGAGATATCCCATTAATTTGGAATATGAAACTGAATATTAATCTACATAATTTTCTGATGACAGCAAAAACCTTTGCAAGCACTCTGAGTAATGGGATTAGAATATAAACTGATTCTGATAAATGGAAAAATGATCCAAACTCAACCCAAAGAACTTCAATAAAGAGAATTACAAAGAACTACACCCAGGAAGATCAGTTGGATAAATACAAAACAGAGAATAACAAGGGAGTGATACTGTTCCAGACAAAGATGTGGATATTAGAGTGAAGAAGGATCGAGCACAGAACACCAGTGTAGATGGGACAAGCATCTTACTGGAATGCATTAGGACAATAAAGGACATGAAAAAAACCCATCCTGCTCAGCTGTTGTGGTTTAACCCCAGCCAGCAACCAAGGACCACGCAGCCGCTCACTCACTCACCCTACCCACTGGGATGGGGGAGAGAATTGGGGGAAAAAAAGTAAAACTTGTGGGTTGAGATAAAGACAGTTCAATAGGACAAAAAGGAAGAGAATAATAATGATAATAATAATAACAAAATGTCAATAATAATAATAATAAAATAATTGGAATATACAAAACAAGTCATGCACAATGCAATTGCTCACCACTCACCAACAGATGCCCAGTTAGTCCCTGAGCAGTGATCTGCCCCCCCCGGCCAACTGCTCCCAGTTTATATACTGGGCATGACATCACATGGTATGGAATACCCCTTTGGTCAGTTTGGGTCAGCTGCCCTGGCTGTGTCCCCTCCCAACTTCTTGTGCCCCTCCAGCTTTCTCGCTGGCTGGGCATGAGAAGCTGAAAAATCCTTGACTTTAGACTAAACACTACTTAGCAACAACTGAAAACATCAGTGTTATCAACATTCTTCTCATACTGAACCCAAAACATAGCACTGTACCAGCTACTAGGAAGAAAATTAACTCTATCCCAGCCAAAACCAGCACATCTGCTCAGTAGTGTGGAGACCTCAGTCAGTGCACTGCAGGCCTGGATGGTAGAGGCTGTTCTGAAATATTCCATCATGAGCACACAGAAGGTCATGTGGGGTTTGTAAAATAAGCTCTTTCTTTCAACTGTCTGTTAGGAGAAATTCTCTCTTTTGAATTCCACTGTACAGGAAGGATAGGCAAGTTAGCACCCTTGTTTATTTATCTTAAATTTTTCCATTAAGAAGACTTGGAAAACAAATATGAAAAGCTAAAATAATTGCTTAATCTCCAGAATAAAAGACTGAAGAAAAACATGAAAAGGTTCTTTAAATATTTAAAACCCTATTATAAAAAAAAAAAAAAGAATAATTTACTGACTCTCTTCCCAATAAGGTAAAAAAATAATCATGGGGATTTTTTGCAAAAAATAAAATCTAGGATACAGAAAATGCTTTACCTAAAAGGGCAAAGAAGTATGGAAATGGACTAACTAGGGAGATTGAAGAATTTCCTTTATGGTTTTGATTGCATATCAAAAAGTACCTACCTTAGGCAATCCTAAACCACCTTTGAACAGGGCGTAGGCTAGATGTTCTTTTGAGTTTCTTCATAGTCTTCTATTTCTTTTTTTTTTTTTTTTAAATTCATGAACCTGATAATGATCCAAAAGAGTAAGAGATTTAAATATTTTAAAGATTCCTGTAGGGCCACAAAGATTACCAAAATTTTAATGAGTTTACATGTCTACAGCTTCAGAATTGCCCAGGGTTTATTTTAGATCATTACAGACAGAACTACAATTTAGCCTCAGAAACAAAAATTATAAGTGAAGCTCTCAAGTGGAACTTTTAGCGATTTTTGCCTTGAGTGGTGCCTAGAAGACCAAAGAAAATTAAGCGAAAAGAAAAGAAAGCGTAGGCAAACTCTTTAGGAATTCAAACAGAAAAGTAACAGAATTGTAAGACAGTTAGTCTATGTGTGTTATACAAACTCTTATAAAATGTATGTAGTAGTTAGAACATAAGCATCTGTTAAATAAATCCAGTGGTAAGTCCAAAGGAATGCCAAAATAATGTATGTATTTTATGAAAGGCATGATATATGTAATGTGTACTATAATATAATGCTCTGGAACGATAACACGAACCATACAGTGTCAGGGCAAAAAAATATTGACCTCCCATGCTTGCTGTAAACAAGCCTTTGACCCAAACATAATGGTAATCCAGATGCTGCTGCAAGATGCATACTGTTAAATTAATTCCTTGCAGAGTTTATGCTTTGCTCAAACAAAGTGTGTGGCTATTTGTCAGGAACAAGGTGTAAGTAATAAAGGAAGTATTTTTTATTCTCTATGTTTAAAAAAACTGAATTCAAATCTTATGGCAAAAGAGTTAATAAGAGTGGGTTTACCAGGAAGTAAGAGTAAAATAACAATAGTATGGGGAATCTTTCCAGTGCTTTTTTTCCCCAGCTCCTTTTCTCCCCTTACTACCCCACAATATGTAATGGACACAGGATTACTAGAGGCTATATTTATTCTTGAAGTTATTAGGCCCCAATTATTGTTTGCATGGTTGTATCTATGGCTTCATACAACTGCCTCAGAAAGTGCTGATTTTTCTTTTCCCTTGCAGAATTGCTTTTTTATTTTTGTTGTTTTGCAGCAAAAGCTAACGGGCATATCTAAATGAAGTGTAAGATTTTCTAAAGAAAAAAGCATACAAAGCTAGACGAGGGCAGAACACAAAACTTCTAGAAAGAGGACTGGAGGAGAAAATTCTGTGCAAGGCTCCAAAATAGAGGATTTTTCTTTCTACAGAATCCCCATCCCATTCTGCCATTCAGCTGCAGGCATGTACCACGTGAGCTGGTAGAAAGCATACGTGGGCAGGGCTTGGTGATGGACACTTATTTATAATTCATTCATCCCAAGGTGCACTAGCACATCAGTTATTAATAGCATTAAAAACAACGGTTATAATCTAAATGTCTGACAGCATTTCTTTTATAAATGGATTTTAAAATTCGACTATACAAACTCACTTCAGACTGAAATTTAGCACGTAGGTGCAAAGATCCACTTTTATCTTCCAGAGCATGGCCAGACAATAGAGTGGACTTGACCAGTTAATTGAACTGAACCCGTCTGCTGGGGCTTCTCATGCGCCATTGACAGCAACACCAAAAAAGAGATGTTCTCCTGTGGATGAAGCATCCCAGATCAGCTGGAAACTCTTCAACTTGATACAACCAGATTTTCTTTTTGGACAGAAGCAAAATTTGAAGTTCTTTGGCATTTTGGGAAGGGGATTGCATGTTCTAGAATTTTTTTACTTTAGTCTTCTTCATTCTAAGAATGACAGCTCCAGTTACTGAGAAACTGGTTAAGTCTAATTGCATTTAGTATTTAGAAAAGCAAATATAAAAACTGAAGTAAGATCATTATTGATATTTAAAATATTGCATACTATATGACTTTTTTTTTTCAAAGGCCTTTTAACTCTCAGAGTACATTAGCTCCCATGTTTCCCTTAACTGGTAGCAAGCAAATTGGCTAATAAATCAGGGTGTCTATAGTTGTTGAATCAAGTTTGCTAGGTTTAGTCCACTTTTAAAAAGACACTTCTTTAACAGCTATTAAATTTCAAAGCCTAGGACTTAATGTCTTCCTAAGATAATGGTACCTAGGTAAGAAATTATTTTGACATTTGCCATCCTCTTCTTAGTCCCTGTAATTAATAAGAGTACGATCATATCCTTTTCTGAGGAAAAAAAGGATTGTTTCATGGATTGGTTTTACTTCTTCAAAATAAAAACAGAATGTGGGGTTTTTTTATTCTGAGATGTATAACTTAACAGACCAGAAACACAGCAGTAATCTTAGTCAACAAAACAACTGTCAACTGCTTATAGTCATAAGAATTAGCTGTATTCAGATAAAATTCTGTCTTTTTTGTCTTTTGGAACTTTATATTGAGATTACTAAACTGAGCTAGTCACCCAGTGTGAAAGTACTTTTTTTTCTCTCAATGAGGACTTAATTTCAACCAATGCAACTGTGTAAGACTTACACTATCTGAGAAGCTAATTCATTTTCCTTTGATGTCTAGAAATCCCAAATGAGATTTTTAGGGGGCTGGGGGAAGCCTATATATGATAATTAATTTATTAATGAAAGGCATCCAACTTTAGGATAGATTGTGGTAGCATATGGCAGATCTAATACTGAAATACAGTTTCTAGATGAGAAATAGGAAAATTAACATAAGTAGAGCAACTTATCGCAAGCTCTAAATGAGGGAAAAGTCATACAAGTATTCCACACTCTTTCACAAATTGACTTGCAATATTTATTGATCCATAAATACTGTGAGCTACCTTTGAATCAAAAAGCATCATCTGGCTCTTCTTGAATGTTTGGCTATGATAGAGCTTACTGCATCTTTCTGTACTGTTTCTTTATCCTTTCCTTCATCTCTTCCCTATGGTCAAATATTAGAGTTTTCATGATGGGATCTCAAAATTTCAGCTTTCCAGAAATAGGTTTATCACTACCTGCAATTTTAATACAATCACAGTTTTTTACTTCTTAAAACTGATGTGTTTGATAATTAGGAAGGTTATGAATAAATACTGTGGAAGCTGGCATCTGCATCAGCAGTGTGAAGTAGATCAGATGAGTATGTAAACATATACAAAGACTTATGTCTTTGTATACACTAACAATACTCTAATACTAATTGCAATAAATAATATAAATATAAATAATATTAAAAATCATTATTCTCAGATATTGTGGAATGAGTTTGCACTGATAACTAGTTCCTATACAGAATCAGAAGTGTGAAATCTGCATAGAAGTATAAAAAAGTCAAGACCAAAATATGCACACAATTATAGCATTAAAGATTACAGGTATCATTGTCTAAGTCACTGAGTCCAGCCATACTTAATATTTCAGCTTCTCAGCTGAAGCTTGCTAACAGAAGGTGGAAAAGCTGCACTGCTGCTGACCACTCCATCTGTGTCCTACAGTTAAACGACTTGAGTTTTTTAGTTCATCATCTCTCACAAGAGATAAATCCATGTTGAAAGCAGCTTAAATAAGCTGTTTTCTCCAAATAATGAATTTCAGAAGGAAAAAAGAAGGGGGTATAGACTTTGGGGGAAAGTAAAATCAACGTAAACAACCTTCACTAATAAAATACCACAAGATATAAAACTTTGCTTCCAACCAATATTTATATCATTAAGGGCAGTGGAGAGGATTTTCACTATGTTATTCTCTGACAAAATATGGCGTACAATGCTTTTCATGGCGCACCATGCTACCAATGAATTCCGTGTTGTCTTTATGATGCTCTTCAATGCATTTGTAACCAGTCCGAACAAAATTTTTGCCTCTCTATTTTTTATAGCAGTTACCTTACTAAGGGAAATAAAATGACCCTAAAGGGAAGTCAATACAGAAAGAGTGTGAAGCATCTGTGTGCAGTATGTTTGTGTTATTCTTCATCTTAGACTCCCATTAGATATATAGACAGCATCTTGAAAACATCCGTTTCAGTTCCTTAAAGTAAAAGTGTAAGAAATGAATCAAGAGCATTCCAAACCAGAGAAAGGCTGTATTTTATAGCACGTTAGAGCATTTCACAGCATGGAAGATGATTAACAGCGTGTTAGGTAATGATGTAAGTGCCATAAATTTGTTTACATTCTGCAATGTAAATACTCAGCAGAACTGATGACTGAACAAAGAAACCAAGATTGCAAATGAATATTTAGATCAAATCCAGTGTGCTTTCCGATTACTTGTTTTTGTTTTGTGTTGATGAGTAAGCCCAGAATTAATTTTTGCATATACATATAATATATAATGTATAAAAATATATATGTATATATAATTTTTTTTCTAATCCAAGTGTCTTACTCCCCCTGAAAAGTTCTTCTCGTGTTCTGCAGATGAATAAAATTTATAATTATTTTCACCATTTTCTAAGTACAAGCCTTGAAAACTAATTTTGTTTAAATTTTACCAGGTTTGTCTTTATAATTTGAATAATTAGAAAAGAAAAATCTAGGCTATATAAATGTTTTCTGTTAACATATGTTCATAAGTAACATTGAATGTAGTCAAAAGGTCAGAGAAAAATTTTTTAAATACTGCATGATTAAGCTACTGACCATACTGAAACCGAGGATTCTAATAAGGATTAGATATCGCAAGGGATAATAAAAATGTTCACAGAAAAATAACATAAATAGCAAGAGTAAAAAACTGAAAAAATATGTATTCCCACAGTTCTGTTCATAATTCAAATACTACTTAATAGGTGTTAGGTGGAAATTTCCGTAATTGTTCACTTTGAGGTTTCCAGAATATTTTTTTTCAGATGAGTAGAGAACTGTTAGAGACTCCGTTCACGGCTAGATATGTCTCTGTTATGAAATCCTGGTGCTAGATTCCTCTTCAGATTTAATCTTTAAATCTACATCTCGAAGGGTGACAGGTTGTTATGCAATCACAGTCTACATAAAGAAATATCTAGCAGACTTATAAATACGGTACCAAGATGCAGTGGCAACCAATGTGCAATTGGGGGAAATTTCTAGTTATGACACTCTGGCTGATGAATTAATTCTTTAGTGTTTATATTGAATTTCTTCTCAGTTTGTTAGCCTGCAGCTTCTTTTGGCTGGTGCATGTTTTGCAAGAGTATGAAAGAGGGTCACAAGACTTTTTCAGTCTTGTTCACAAGAACTACTGGAAAGGAATGGCTTTTGTCTGAGCAATTCTCAGACACATCTGTATGAATGGTCTCCAACTAATCTGTGTTTCCATGTCCCAGAATTTAATGCTAATACAGTAAATTCCAGATTTGAATAAGGTAATATTTATGAAGGAAGGTTATTCTGCTGTGACAAAATTCTTATAAACTTACTATTTGCCCCACTCTGATGATCCAATGTTCTAATATCTTGAAATTATCTGCTTCCAGAAATATGTAAATTAATTCCAGTTCTTTCAAACCCTGACCCTGGAACTGTGAATTTTCTTACACCTAGCAAGACCATAAAATATTGATGATAAGCAACATAAATCCTTTCAGTGACTCAAATAGACATTAAAATATAAAGGTTATAATTATCTGCAAAAACAAAAGATGGCCTCAGGTATAGGTATTGTGTCAGTTTCATAATGACACTGACATTTTTTCTCAACTTGCTGGAATATTTTTTTTTGAATATATGTCTCTTCATTGAAATATGTCATTTCAGGAAAAAAGAACTATGGTGCTACTTCATATATTTTATTCTGTCCTCTACATATGTAACAGCTTTATTTGTAAAGTTGCTTAAGAAAAAAATGAAAAAATGGAGGCAATTCTATTCTCCTTAGCATACATTTCGAGTCTATCTTTCAAACACACAAAATATTCACGGATTGTGTTAAATTTCACCAGAGATATAGGAATAGATTAAGCAAAGGTCATTCAATAAAAATATGACATTCATACTAGTAGAACAAGAGAACTGTGACAGCAGGAGACAACCAGCATTACAATGAGAACAACTCAAATGCACAGAAAAAAAACATATATTCATGTGATGTAAACCCAACCAGTACATGAGTACAGGGGTTGAATAGGTCAGGAGTGACCAAAATTACTTAGAAAAATAGAAGCTTGTCCACATATACAAACATGAAAACTGTCAACATAGCTACAGTACTTCTGCCAAAGATGAACTATCCACATAATTCAGGAATAAAACCCACTTGCAAACTGGCTAAGGAAACTTATTCCTGCTTTCATCTCTAGTCATCTTCACACTGGAGGTGGTTCAGAACCATGTTCAGGTCTCTTTGCTGAGAATCCCTCACCAGCTCAATCCAAAGATTTGATTTTATCAGCTGCTGTGCTGTTCCACATAGGAAGAGAAAAAGATTTTTCAAGAAAACAAAGGTCCCAGGAATAGTTATGTAAACAGATTAAAATAATCTTAAAATTCACTTGAATACAAATAAGACACCAAGTATTCAGAGTAACTAGAGAAATCCAATAATATGTTTTTAACAAACTCAGTAGGTGATTCATTGTACACTTCTTGGTGTTTCCAATTGCTATTATTTTTCATGTGTTTTAATCAAGGAATAAATTTATCTTTCTTCCTTGCTCTCTTCCATCTCTGTTCCACCATGCTTTTTTTTATTATTATTATCTAGTGTATAAATTAGGGCTTTTTTTCTTTTTTTTCTTCTCTCTTCTTTTTTTTCTTCTTCTAATCAGAGAATTCTGTAACATTTTATTACTGCTTGTTGAATTAAACTCTGTGTTCTTGTCCTTCTGGTAGAATACGAAGAGGTCATCCTTAAAACAAAGAAGAAATGAATAAAGCTTAATACTCAGGCTATTATTTCCTAATAGCCTGCTGCAGTGCCATAAATGGAAAGCTTTGACTATGACAGTGGAAGAAAGAGATTAATAAAACTGAAGACTCAGTGTCCTGCCTTGCATATAATTTTTCAACAGTGAATAAAAAATAAACATCATAAAGATTAGACCTCAGAAAAAGAATAATTGATAAGTAGAATGTTTTTCAGAGGTTTGCTTGAAAAAGTATTTGCCATTTTGGGAAGATCACTATCCACTTATAACAAAAGTACTTTTCAGTTTTAAGAACAAACGTGGCTGGTAAAATCATCCCTTCTAAAAATGAGTTTGCATAGCCTCCATCACAGATTAGCTCCCTTAATTGTGAGTCTCTCTTCCCTGTAATGAGTAAATATCATGACTTCAAGTTTCCTTTTATATAGCTTTTACTTTCTTTTTATTTTGATATCATAAATACATGATAAAACAGCATTAAAAAGACAGAAAATTTTAATGCCATCACATCTGGGGGATAATTCACCTTTGTACCATTAGCTGCCATGGAAAGTCTGTTCTTTTGCTGGCTTTAGAAGACTTTTTTTCTGAGTGTTTTATGATGTTTCTGTTTACACAGTATTTTTACAACTGTTGCAAATAGACACAAATGCCATAAATTACAGGAAAAATCATCCCCAGCTCCCTCCAGGCTTAATGTGAAACAGTAACAAAAAGGGGAAATGTGCAAGTGCCACTAAAGCCTGTTTGATGAATTCCACATGTAGATTCAAGTTCAGATCTCAATTCATGAGAAAAATATGAAACTCCATGCCCCTCTTTCATATCTTATTTAAAAAAAACAAACAAACCACAACCATACTTATGAACACACCCTTATTAATTAATTTGGATCATAATTTTCTTGGCAGACTTTGATAATACCAAAAGTCCGTGGTACATGGGGATTTTAAAAAATCCGTATTTCTTTGGTTCACAATACCTGAAAATTTGTACTTGGGAGTATCACAATTTATGATGGAGCAATGAAGAGTGCTCTTGAGGAACGGCGATGCCTAGACCTCATGCAGGTAGAAACACATTACATGTTCACTAACTGTACTTAATACATTTAAATCCCAGTAAATGTTTATATATAAACATATATGTTTTGTGATGTGTGTGATGTTTTGTGATATGTGATGACAATGATTCATATGTAATTGAAAAGGCAACAAGAGAATAATCAGTGAATGTTGCTGAATTAGATTGTACTGAGGGAAATAGAGGACAATGCATCAAAGGATATTGAAATGCTGATCTCAGATGAGCACTACCCAGAAACTGCCCAGAAAGCAAGAAGAGATGCCTTTACAGAAGGATTCAATAGTTCAAGTAATTCAATCTCAGTTCCTTTAAAACTAATAATCACTCACTGTTCATACAAATGACCTAACAAAGCACATTTTTACAATATGTTTGTAGTATGAATTTATTTTTTACAGAGTTCCTGTATTAGCACTATTTTCCTCCTTACATTCTTCAATTACTTTTACAGTGTGATTGACAAAACAGCTCACTGGAACTGCAAGTTTTTATTTCTAAGATGCAAACCCTTGTTGCTGTCAAGCTGAGATGAACAGCACAGCTATGATCCATAGGGCAATTTCAAATCAGAAAGTGCTTCCTATTTCAGTTAATCCCACTTGATGAACACAAAAGTCTTTAAAATACATTTTTCTGTCATGTCTTCTGCCCCAAAGATTCAGTATCTACTAACACTAAGGTAGTAATACCTCCTGCCAAGTGTAATTTGTCCCAAAATTATTCAGTCTCAAGTCCTATTTCCAGAAATAGTTTTTACCACTTAAATCTGAAGCATCTCATGCACATCCATCATGTATCTTTACTAGCCATTAGAAATAGATCACTGCAGCTGTGGGCAGGGAATTAGACATGAAATTGTATTCATCTTGTCTCCTTAGTAATCTTATAAGTTTCCATATAATAAGCACTACTACTGTCCCAAGAGAAGGGTATGATCAAACAGATGAGATTGTCCCCACTAGAAATCTGAGTTTAAGGAGTGTTACAGAACAGGATATGAGTTTGAATGTCATTGACTAGCATAGCCACAACTATATCAAAGAGCACTCATCATGCATTCTCATCCATCTCAGAGCAGTCAGCTTTAATGCATTTGTCAGTACATCCTTTCTTCCCACCAGCTGCAACCTTCTTTTCTTTGATCTCTAACCATGGAAGATCTAATTTTACAAAATAGATGCCCAGGTTCAATTCATCAGTTTGCTAGAAAATTCAGACATGTACCTGCAGATAATTAATAGAAAGTTGACTAACACCAAGCCTACAAATAAATCATGTGTATCTTTACTTGCTCATCAGTCCAAGACCTCTGTAAGTGAAGCTAGTTGGAAAGTGTCATTCTCTGCTTGTTGAGGATGTATTTTATTAATTTGGGAGCATTTCTGGGCTTTGACTCCTTTTACTTATTGGTTTTCTACAGGCATCTTTAATTCTCATTTCATTGTGATGACATAAAGCTTCTAGAAGACAGCCTATTGCAAATTCTCCATTGCTGTTTTATGGTTGAAGAAGCTGACTTAGGTATTTGTATAGTTTATGCATAGAAGATGCCTTCAGAAAAACATGCTCAGCCCTTGCAGAGAAGGTGTGTCCCATCACTCAAAACTTTAAAATTCTGACCAAGAAAATAATACACTAATAATTCAAGAGAATCACAATGAACTGTTCATTCAGAAGACTGGCAGACAGTGGGTCCTGAATGGAAAGAATGAAAAATATTTAAGCTTTAATAACAAAGAGTAATATTTATTTTTTTTAAAACCAGGTACATATTGGGCCAAATGTATTTCTAGAATAAAAGTAATTAAATTTCACAATGCATTAAATAAGTGAGATGGATGGGCTAACTATAAATACAGAATTTTTCATACAGGTTCTTAAGGCTTTAAAACCTCATGCTTTATAACTGAGTAACTTGAAAAGACATATTGAATTATTGAAGTTTTCACATCATGATTGTCAGGCTCAAGCTTCCACAATATGGTAGCTGGTGGTTCACTGGCCTAGGATTGCTCGATTCAAGCAAGTTTAGTTTACTTCCACCTCATAATGACATGACAGTTTGCGATTTCAGTAAAAGGGTCAGAAATTTAATTGGCAGCAGACTGAACCATCTTCTCATTTGAAGTACTTATTCATGTCTGAGGGTCATTTACATGGCATTGTATGACAGGCTTGTATTTCTAAAGCCTATGCCAAATATTGGCATTACAGAAAGTGGACTGGGAAATCCAGGATAAGATTTGAATGCCTTTATTTAGAAATGAACAAATAACTACTATAGAAGTCATTCAAAGGACAACTGAAATCTCCAAACATTTCTCACTAGTCTGCCTAGAAATAAAAAAAAAAAAAAAAAAAAAAAAAAAAAATTAAACAAACCAACCAACCAACCAAAAAACAAGCCCAAACCCACTCCAATAACAACAAAAAAACAGAAATGAAAGCATCCATTTGACTAGCTTCTTTGAATGTAAGAGAACTTATTTAAATGTTACATAGCTTATATAGACCATTATTAGTAGAATTCTTACATCCACAACTACTGTAAATAATATATCAAATTTGCCTTCCCCTAATATATTCACTATATTCACATCAATTTTTTTTCCTTCTGAAAACAAGAAACATTTTTTGCACGGCAAATGTCATTAATACTTCAGCATACATTGAGGTCCGTTACATTCCTGACTATACACACCAGATAAACCAGTATCTGATTCTAAATCATATAGAAAAGGCAAGGAAAGAAGAAATATGTAAGTAAATTCTCCATACATCAATGAAGTAAAGTCTTTATGTTAATTTGTTTATAGAAACCAAGGCTTTGCCTAGAGGCAAATTTCAGTCTGTGTCTTTTTTCATTGCATAGTTATGTTTTCACTTTATCACTGTATGAATTACCATTATAAACTACTGTACATTTGATGCTTGCCTATGGCTATCCAGAGGTCTCTGCTAACAGAAGGCTGAACAGCATTAGGACCATATTAGAAATGGTATGTTTTATTTAAGGACTCCATTGGTAACTTACTACCATATTTCCCTTTGCAATTTGTTTACCCTAATTGTCAAAACATTTTCTTCTTTTCCAAAAGCACAGCTGTTACAAAAGCCTACAGATGAGGCAGAATGGGCCTTACTAGTAATACGACACTTTCGTTGTCAGCTCATTGATAGTTTTTGCAACTTTTTGTTACATGGTCCAATTTATTTCATTGGTCTCAAAAGTTTCAAAATGTCAACTGTATGACTATATGAGTGGTTAGCAGGCAAAGTATCCTGAAACAAACAGAATTCCTTATATCTCTTCATTTCAACAACTGGTGAAATTCAAATGACAAAGATACGAGTAAGTATTTTGAAAACATAACTTCTTATGTGCCCTACTTGAGGCTGAGTTACATAACTGAAGGAAATAATACATTTTATGAAATTGAAAATGCCTTCATTTTTTGAGTCATAAATACTTACATTTGAGCTCAGAGCCACCATATGAACTACTATCTGACACAATTACTAGGATTAAATATTTATCTGTCAGCAGACACTGTAATTCAAGTGTATATAAGCCTGAATGCTCTACCTTGCAGTCACAGGAGTGGACTTTAACCATTTTGGCAATATAGTTGACTTTGCTTCTAATGATTTTTAATCTGACACCCAATGAAAGTTAGTTATGACAAACCAAGTCTTTGAATTTAAATGCTTTTTGGCAAAAAGTTGGATGTCTACCTGTAGTCAGAAACTTTACTGATGTGTTAATATTGGTCTTGATTTCCTAAGGAAAAAATACAGTTTTGCCTGAACAGCGAGAAGATAAACTTGATAAGACTAAGAACTTATTGGAGAGAGGTACACTTTAACATGGCTTGAGATTAATGACATGGTGCAGAGGAATATCAGGAAGTATTCCTTAATTTGGGACTACTGACTACTTGAAAATTGTCAAAACTTCCTCTTGCTTATGTGATTTAAAAATGGATTATACAAATCTCTAGAAACTATATACTTCAGAACAATCCAGTATATGCTAAATGGAAAAAGGAGGGGTTGATCAAACAATTTCATAGCGATATGATATTAAAACATCACAGACATTTGTCAGATATGAAAAAAAACCAAAATGAACCAAAGCCCAACAATTCAGGATATAAAAACTTTGTAGACTTAAAAGTACCCAAATGTTATTTTAGGATTAACTCCACTGCAATACTTCCAAATAAAAAAAGAAACACATTTTAAATTATTATGGGTCTTACTACTGAGTTTTTAACCTTCATTATTTCTTTCCCATCAAACATGTTAGAACAGCAGTGAAACTGACAAATTTATTACGTGAAGATCTGTGATATTCTTTGAAGATTATTCTGTGTTTCTTATGGGAATAAGCAAATGAAAAAGACAGTGCTGCCATCATCGTTAAGCCTAGAGGAAAAGCCCCCCCCCCCCCCCACATGAAATTAAAATATTACTGAGAAATACAAAGGATCAAACTTTGTACCCATTTTTATTTCTTCTCAGAAATGAGTACCTGCCTAAATCCCACCTACTAGCCAAGAGAACACCTTCATGTCTTCGTTTCCTCTCATGCTTTGAAATTGTACATGCATCTCCAGCACTGGCCCACATATTACACTTTATTTGAAAGAGGAAGGAAACACATAATCCAGATCCATTGGTCCTTAATTAATTATGTGCTCCATATTCACAGGCATGACTTGGATTTTCATTCATAACAACAAGTATCCTACTAGAACATGGGTGATATTTCATTAGTACTCTTACTTAAATGAACAGGTACTCAGAGTGACTGAAAGTAAGGGAAAATTTGAGACTATGCAGAAACCTCTAAAAAGATTTCCAAAAGAGGGACAAACTAGTATAAAATTATTCTTACATTCTGTAAACTGAACCTTGTGTATATTAATAGCAGTGCATGTTCTTTGCTGTGCATCCTAATTTGTAATGTTAAAATACTAGATTATTTTTACATTCCAGAAGGTGGCTATATGGTCCATGTCTGACTATAATTCAATTAGTATACACTTTGAAAAATCTCTGTGCATAAAGACAAACCCTTGCTTGGAGGAAAAAACAAGCTCATGCTTTAGCACACAAAACTTCAAGGAAGTGAGATGTTTAGAAGGAATATAATTGCATGAATGCTACAGTAATAACCACACACAAGTCCCAAATGGACACTAAAGCATGCACACTTTAGATGCTTCCATGATTTAATCCTGTCAGACATGTGTAAGAGTCGGGCCTGGAGTTGACTTGGTGAATTACATCCGAAATCATAGTTTCAAATTGAGAATATGAAGTTAAAACATTTATATGCTGTATGAATGCAAAACTCCTAGACAGGTGAACAACATAGCACGCAAGGGAGTTTGGTGCATGCAATGATCTTTCTAAGTGAATCCCTGCTTCCTTTTTGACCCTGTTTTGTTAGGAAAGAATGCACAGATGTTAACTGTAGATTCAAAGAATCCCAATTTTTGCACTTAAGATAAAATAAATTTAAACAATGGAAACATAAATAAAAGAAACTGTGATTCTTTTCTGTTAAAACATCTTACCTTCATTTTCGCCTCAGCTTCCCAACTATCACCAATGTGAAACTTTAGTATGCAGTGAAAGTCCAGCATTCTCAGATTATTATCAGCCTGAAATGATCTTCTGCTGGAATATGCTGCTATGGTATGCCTTTAAAATCAATAGCTGCCAGCAAGAATTTGCTACGCATTAAGTTAATGGTCTACTGGTGTAAGATGTATAGTATATACCAGGGTGTTCTATCAAAGACAAAATTGAACTCTTGCAACAAATATAAAGACAAGAGTCACTCACCTCCATAAAGCAAGGACGCTTACTCAATTGGCAGAGGGTATAGATTTCTCTCCTCATCCCAAACTATGTAATAATGATAATATATTGTCTTTACAACTGTGTCGGTTTTCATCTACCACAAAAATGATAATATACCATCTGAACGAAGAGATTAGTGTACAACCTGAGGCCACAAAGAAGATGGAGTATTTCAACCAGTTATCTGTTTTGTATTCAACAGCTGCCATATAAATCAGAGAAATAATAAGCTAGGTGATGTGGGCACTGGGATTTTACAGTAAAGAATATTATAGGTGCAAGTAAGAATGGCTTTTTTCCAGTTTATGAGGCAAGAACAAAGCCAATGTGAAATCTCACCAGGGTAAAGGTATATATTTATATACCTTTCTAAATGCATAAAATATATGTGCTTGCAATACTGTTATATGGATATGAGAACTGAATGATGTGCAGCAAAGGTACCCTTCAACTTGACAACTTTAAACAGAAATCCCTTACTGTAAGTGATATGGTAGTCAGCCTTGCTGACTGCACTTCCAAGGAGCTAATGGGCTAGTTATGTCCTGGGCCAATATACAAGTACCTACACAGCTCCTGTACAGTGAACTTGAGATTAAAAAAGAGGAAATATTGTTGTCAGAAAAGTAACTCAAGAAACACAGCACCGAGTTGCCTGTATGCCTAGGGTGCCTCAAAGACAAACAGCATGGCCTTAGACAGGGGGACATGCGAGACATATGTCAAGTAAGCACAAGCACCAGCCACCAAGGAGCAGGTCACCTGCTGAGTGACACTAAGAATTTTGCAAGGGTGTAAGCACAGATTCTACCTCACCTGAAGGGCAGAGATCTCGATTTACATATTCTTGCCTCTGCAGTGTTATCTTTGACTGCAGTGGACTCATAGTAAAAGGGGCTGATCACCTCAAAAATGATTGCATTTTAGGACACTCCAGGAATGGGTAAAAGTTAAGAGAAGTGGAACTAAACCAAGTAAGGGACAACATCTTAATAATAAATATTGTAAAACTAGGGAAGTCTCCAACAGTAGAGTGACAATCCCATCTCCTGAGTTGTTTTCAGTTATCTGAAAATTCAGTAAAGTGCTCAGAAATTTTCTAGTTTCCTTTCTTGATAAAAAATAGAGATATATCAAACAATTTTTTTAAGGTATATCATTTTCAGCTACTGTTTGTCAGATAGAAATCAAAATTAAATATTTAGTTAAGGCTGAAAAATTCAGTGATTATTCTCCTCTGGTTTTTGGCTTCACTATTTCATAATTGTACAAGACATTTTGATTTTAGATTTAGTATTTTCTTACTATTTGGAAGAGAAGAAAGTTAAAGCATTTACAAAATGAAGAATAAAAAAGATTTGATATAGAGCTGTTTTCCAGCTTTTATTCTTTAAAGGATGTACAGAATAATTTCTACAGACAATGTCAATTTTAAAGATTTTTCTCAAGTATCTTGTGAAAGTATTTAAAATTCAAGTTGTTCTGCTCACAATTATACAGTATAGTCTTTTTTCCTAATAGAATGCAGATAGTTTAGACTCCATTTTTTCCTTTGAGCTACTTCATATCTTCACAAATTTATTCCAGCAGTTTTTCTCCAATACCTACTATTGCTATTGGATATTTTCTTTACTTTTTAGTGTGTAATTTTATTGACAAAAATATTGACAATTATGAAAACAGGAAGGATGTACGCACTAAAAAGACCAAGAAATTAAATAAGTCAATGTGCTTGCTGAGTAATAGGTAGGACCATTTTCCTTATTTAGATATCTCTTTCTTCTCTTTGTGCTTTAAAGAGTCAGTAGAAAGCACCTTTGCAGATTTGTTTAACGAAGAAAAGCTTACTGCAAAAATATACTTGTGTAGATATGCATACGCACGCATATAAGAATAAAATAAGGGCAACGCAGTGTTTCATGACCAGATTTGCTTTGAAACTGCAGGTTAAACCATAAATGCACAGATGTTTCAAGGTTTACATCTGAAAATCTTGAAAGATAAATGATTTATATATTTTCATTTTATAACCCTCTTTATGATGGGAACAGAGTGAGGTGAATTGTTCTGTAAGTAATAAGTTATGAGATGTTGAAACATATGTTGAAAAGCTCAGTGTCTCGAATTCCAAACTCAGTTGTTCTGGCTTATTCTTTACAGCTGGACACACATAACTTCTGTTTAATATATTTTGCATTATCAAATATTATTATTAATCCCTTAAGAAGATGTTCAGAAACAAAATCTTATACAACTTCTCTACAAAGACAGAAACAAAGCTGCATGAGCTTTCTTAGCTATATTTCAAGGAAACCTGGTGACATAAGGAAATATTAAGTGTTAGTGGTAAGAAAGAACTGGTTAAGAAGTTATTTCACAAAAGTATGTAGAAGTCCAGACACATCCAAAATCTTCAGAACTTTAAAATCTTCACATAAATAGACTTTTTACATTACACATGAATACACTTTACATTACCTGCCAAGCCAGGTGGTTACGGTGACAAAAGAGTTTCCAGTAGCATTAGAACATTTTCATTTTCTGGTAGACCAATAAGTTGGCGTGAGATAGCAAAATTAACAAACTTGTGTTATTAGTTTGATGTAAAAGCAAGAATAAATTATATATCCTGTTTCATTAGAAAGACCAGCTGTTTCTGCCTTCTATTTCTGAACACGACCTTTTTATTTCCCTGTATTTTTTTCTTTCCCTAGTAATTTCTCCCTTTTTCTTTTCCTTGCTTTACCGAACCCCAAACTCCCACACTTCTTGAGTAATGAACATTTTTCCCTGGAAACCAAGAATAAATCTTTGCAAATTTTTTTTTTATATATCTTTAACATTTTGTGTTAATTTCACAATTATATTTTTCATAAATTAATGGAAACAATTATTTCTTTTCTCCAATTGATTAATACATGTATAATTTTCCAAATTATAAGCAGATAAAAAATACACAAGCAACAGGATAGCCACTCTGTTAAAAATATGCCAGAGTAGCCAGTAGGAAAATCCCAAGACCAGTCATGTCTGGCTAAGACTTGGAAACCTGTATCGAGCAAACTCTGTCAGCTACCTGCAGTAAGGAGCATTCCTAGAGATGGATGTGGTGCCTATCAAAACAGAGGAAAACACCATAAAACCACAGTAGTTTCACCTGACTTAGAGGCATTTTACAGTATCTTTTATCTCCTCTCCAGAAACTATACCGTATTTTGTAAAGTTTGTCAGCAAACACCACAGTCCTTCACCATCTGAAACCAAGCATGTCAATTCTTCACAAGTATAGGTCCTTGTTCTTCAGATACACACAGGCAGTTGCATTTGCTTCCTATGGAAGCAATGATATGGAGGCAAAGTTTCAGGAATAGGACAAGCGAAGTGTGACTGTGCTGCTTTCTGTTTTGATATAGTGCAATATCTATTCATAGATTTCACTGCACAATCTGTGGAGACATGGTCCTGTAGAAGGACTTCACCCCTTTAAAGAAAAAGGAAATTAATGAAAGGTCTCAGAAATATAAAATCAGGTGGTTCACAGAGATGTTTCCATAAGTGGATGATAAATCAAGCATCACATATAAATTCTGTGGTTAAGGTACAAAAATGGGATAAAGGCAGGAACACAGGGTGGTGGGTAATGCTGGCAGCACAGAGAGAGTTTTGGAGCTTGAATTTGACATGGTGAGGATAGGGATTCAGTGAAAAATATAAAGATGAGAGTGATGTGATCAGAGCAATCAACAAGGAAGATAATCTGACTCCAGCATCCCTTTAGGTTCTTGAAGAAACATGAATATAAGATAGAAGAAGTAGCTGTGGGGAAGAAACAGAATGTTCTGGAGATTCTGAGGGAGAATGAACAACAGATATCAATATGGCTCTGACAAACTGGTCAAGAAAAGTATGAAGGGTGGACAGAAAAAGCCCTATGCAGCAGACAGAAACAATGATAAGAAAATTGCTACTGTTTCTCATATGCAAAAGTGTTTTGGGAATCAGGTTCTATGTGACTGTTATAAATAAGCTAAGCTAAAAATAAATAAAAAGCTCTACAAAAGAAAAAAGGAATTAAGTGATACATTTGAACAGAAAGTCTCAAGATTATGGGTTATTATGTTCCTCTTAGTGATGAAATAACATAGTTGGATTCACGGCAATTTCTAATGCTAATTCCCCAGCTAGTCATAACATTTAAGCAAAAAAGGGAAAAAAGAGCATTAGTGGACTCAATATCATAAAATGTAAAAGAAAATGGATTTTCTTTCCTTGAGCAAAATTCCTGCAACAATTTATCAGTGTCTAAATTTAGATTGCATGCCCTTTGTGGGAGAGAGACTTTTTTATTTTGTACACTTTATATCAAGTGCTGAAGTGCCATACATATTGACAGAGCTTTATAACTAAAATAGTGTTCATAAAGCCATCATTAACAATCCAAAATGCATTTTCAAGTTGTTACAGATACAGTGACTTGATAGCTCTCCTCATTGTCAATCTAGATTAATTATTCTTTTTGGTTAGTGAAAGGCTAAGTTACATAGTGGATAGTGTCTTTACAATTGGGAAACCAAACCAGAGACAGTGAAGAAACTGTGCTGAATATACATGGTTCAAGGCCCTATATTCAATGTGTTTTAAGAAATACATTTTAAACCTACTTCTGAAGTTGGTAAATTGCATTTTTCTAATAAAATATTTACTTTGTTTATAGAAAGACAGATTAGATGTTTTTCTAAGTACTATCTTGCATGTTACACAATATATAATTAAAAAGTAACTTGCTGTTTGTGGAAAAGATTACTTTCTTTTTATTTTTATTTCACTTCATTGGCACAGTTCTTAACATTCTGGATGTTCTCACCCAGGACTGCAGTTAGTAGCTCTTACCACAGCAGAACAAAATTATATTTAAAAAAACAACCAAACAAAAACAAACAAGTAAATCTTACTCTTTTTCAGATAATGAAGACTTTTTTAGTCCAAATGCTAATTTCGTGAATCTGAAAAATCATGGTTCTAATCCTGCTCTGGTGAAGAGGTTCAAAATCTTAAAAGTTTCATTAACTGAAATTTAGACAAAGAATCAATTTGTGTCAATGAAAACACCTTATTTTGATTTCAGTTTTTTATTCTAATTAGTTGGTATTTTGGAGCAAATGTCACGTTGAATTATTTAATATACTTCATTTAGAAATGTTACAGCAATATGTTTTGACAACTTTTGACTGCTTCCAATCTGTTTTGTAATTGTGAAGTACAAAGAGTGCTGCCTTTATTCTTGCAAAGATAGAAAGATTGAGGAAATTCTCACAACCATTAAGCTTTCACCGTTCATGAGAGAGAGAATTCCACTGAAGGAACAAGGTGTGTGGAAGCAGATTATTCCCTGTATGTAAATGAAGGACATTATTAATGAAGGATATTATTAACTAAGAAGAAGGTATTCCAGCCTCACCTAGTCAACATTAAACAGTATAGGTTTTGGAGGTTAAACAATGCTGAAACATACTTGATGCCACTGGGAAATAATTTAAAACAGCCTCTTGCATTTTCTCATAATGAAAACAATAGAAGCTCCCTGACTCCCATCTCTGAAAGAGTTAAGTGAAAAAGGAGAGGTGCTATTGATTTTTCTACAGTCAGCTCTGTCTGTGTGTGTGTGTGTGCGCGCACGCACGCGTGTGCACGCATGCACACATATGTGTGTGCCAAATCCAAGCCAGAAAATTAAAGAGGGAAGAAAAAGCCTACAAATCTACAGATCTTTAAACAAGCACAGCCAGAATCTTCATTCAGGCACTGTAACCTCCTCTTTCTAATCCATCCCAAATCCATGATAAATTCCTTGAATTGGATATTCATTTTGTTTTGTTTCACCTAATTAAGACAAAGGTCCCAATTTCATAGCAAAGTGAGAGAAGAGTTTTGTTTAAAAAATAGCTAATTTGAGAATGCTTCACAGATGACAGGACACATGAAGCTTCAGCTGCACCTTCTTGCCAACCTAAAGTCTATCATACCATCTCATTGTCTACTCATGATAAAACAATAACCTTATATCATACCTGATGGGTCTGACAAGTAAAGATCTAGTTTAACTGCATAACAATACAATTTCAGACTCACTAATGCACCTGGAAGTGTGAAGATCTTATTACTCCACCTAGGAAAATGAACTTTAATGAATGCATAACATTGTCCCAGAATCACAAAGTCACAGAATTGCAAAATCACACATCGTCTGAGGTTGGAAGGGACCTCTGGACATCATCTAGTCCAACCCCCCTGCTCAAGCGGGGCCACCTAGAGCAGGTTGCCCAGGACCACCTTCAGGCAGCTTTTGAATATCTCCAAGGATGGAGACTCCACAACCTCCACAACCTGTGCCAGTGCTCAGTCACCCTCGGAGTAAAAAACGTGTTTCCTAATGTTCAGACAGAACCTCCTGTGTTTCAGTTTGTGCCCATTGCCTCTTGTCCCATCAGTGGGAACCCCTGAAAAGAGTCTGACTCCATCTGCTTTACACCATCCCTTCAGGTATTTATATACATTGATAAGGTCCCACCTGAGCTTTCTCTTCTCCAGAATGAACAGTCCCAGTTCTTTCAGCCCTTCCCCATAGGAGACATGCTCAAGTCCCTTAACCATCAGCTTTTTTATGAGAATCTATGGGAGACAATGTCAAAGGCCTTACTGTGGTCTAAGTAGACCTCAATAGCCACTGCTCTTTCCTCAACAACTGTTGTGGATTAACCCCACAGCTCAGCCCCACACAGCCCCTTGCTCACTCTCCTGCAGTGGGATGAGGGAAAGAATTGGCAGGGTAAAAGTGAGAAAACTTGTGGGCTGAGAAAAAGGCAGCGTAATAAGTAAAGAAAAAGCTGTGCGCACAAGCAAAGCAAAATAAGGAATTCATTCATTACTTCCCATTGGCAGGCAGGTGTTCAGTAATTTCCAGGAAAGCAGGGCTTCATCAAAGGTTGCTTGGGAAGAGAAACACCATAACTCAAACGTTCCCCCTTTCCTCCTTCTTTTCCCTAGCTTTTATTGCTGAGCATGATGTCATATGGTATGGAATATCCTTTTGCTCAGTTTGGGTCAGCTGTCCCAGCTGTGTTCTCTCCCAAATTGAGAGCTCAAAAATGGGAAATACCAAGTTCCACACCTGCGGAAGAATAACCCCAGTCACCAGTACAGGCTGGGGGCCAACTGGCTGGAAAGCAACGTGATATAGAGTAGGAACCAGGGGTCCTGGCGGACAAATAGCTGACTATGAGCCAGCAATGTGCCTTTACAGCGATGAAGGCTAAAAGCATCCCAGGCTGTATTAGGAAGAGCATTGACAGCAGATTGAGACAGATGATCTTTCTTCTCTACTCAGCATTGTTGAGTAGTGAATATCTGGAGTAATTTGTCCAGTTCTGGACTCTCCAGTACAAGATAGAGGTGGACATATTGGAGTAAGTCCATCAAAGGGTCCTGAAGATGGTTAAGGGATTGGAGCATCTCTCATACAAAAAGAGGCTGTGAGAGCGAGGACTCTTCAGTCTGGAGAAGAGAAGGTTCATGATGGATCTTATCCATGTGTATAAATAGCCTATGGGCAGGGGGGTAAGGAAGACAAGCCCAGGATTCTCAGTTGTGTCCAGAGAAAGGACAAAAGGCAATGGGCACCAGCTGAAAAACAGGAAATTTCATTTAGATATAAGGAGGGGTGGGGGGTAAATTCTTTTTTAACTGTGTGATCAAACAATGGAACAGGTTGCCCAGACAGGTTAATGAAAACTGTACTGGATGTGGCCCTGAGCAACCTTCTCTGAGTGACGGGTTGGACTCGATAATCTCCAGAGGTCCCTTCTGATCTCAAATAATATGTGATTCTGTGCAATAATTCCATGTAATGCATACTCACATTCCTGACTTATAGTAAAATTCATGTTACACCCTCTCTTATGTTGAATATTCCTGAGCTTATCTTTAATAACTCGAACCCAGAAACCCCCAGAGCATGCCCAGCAGAAACACAGATCATACCATGACCTGTAGGACATGGAAAGGAATATGACTCCATAAACAGACCATAGAAGCCGTTATGCCATTTGGAAAAAGAATAGGATTTAGAATCATCTATTGCAATATAGGTATCTTTTCCAAACAACTAACTAAATGTCTTTAAAGCTCAGAATAATTTGGTTCTGATTCATTTGGAGTGGGAATGCTAGTATACTTGTTTTTATTTTTATCTTAACTGGTTCACACTTTCCTAATAAAAACCCTCAATGGCATTCAAATAAACATCCTCCAGCTCAACATTCTCTGCACATTTCACCAGAATTTGATGATCTGCAATTCTCAAGTCACTTAGAATTTTGAATTTGTCCCCTTTATTTTGTCAATGTAAGTCTGTCTTTTTAAAACCTCACTCTTCGAGGACCACTTCAAACCTATGAAAATTTTTATCCTTCATAACATGTTAACAGCAAACTAAACCACACATTCTAGGACCATTAAATAGCATAACACCCAAAACCAGGAGTACCTGGAAAGATCCACATGGGATCCTGTACTCAGAACAAACTTGGAGTAAAGAATACTCTGTGCTACTAAAGCTGGGCCAATAGGTCCAGAGGTGGATCTGTGTGGGTAGGTGAGTGGGAAATATACGCAGTAGCTGGCTGCTGAAAGACTGTCTTTAATAAGAGGCATTATACCCTCACCTTTATAATTGCTATATTCACCTGAGCGCACTTAGCTCTGACAGCACTCATCTTCCTTTCAAGGAACTTGTATTCAGTAAGGAAGGGTGTTTCTAACACATGCTAAGTATAAAATGGTAAAATAATCTCTGCAGTTGATGGCTCTTGAGTTACTTAGAGATTTAATTGATCCTTAATGGTGAGATGAATGCAGGACAATGAACAGCAAAGCATCAGCATTAACCTTATTTAAATACTTGATCTCTGCACTTACTGTGCTGTGCATGATCAGGGCATTATATAAACACTTCCAATACCACAGGCTCATCCAAAACCACCAGGCAATCGCTTGAAATTTGTGACTCCTCTAAGAGACATCTCCTAGAACCTAGCCTTATGAATCAAGTGTAGAAAGTTCTAAAATGTCTGTAAATTTAATCCAAAACAGGAAGAAAAATTAACAAATCTAGAGATCCACGTAAGTATTGAATCTTGTACAATTTCTGAGCCCTTTTTAGGCTCAACCCTGAAAGTATGCTTATTTCAGCAAGGTTGCAGTTTAATACTGTGAAATAATAATTATTTTTTATCTGTTTTAAGCTTTTCACTTCTTAATTGCATCAGATGCCTTCCCCAGAAAAAAATGAATAGGATTATCTAATTTATTTGCTCTTTATCAACCACTATGTTTCAGTCATTCCCTCTTAAATTAATGAGAAAAAGTTTTTTTCTAACTTGACTAATTCATTAATTTTGAATTGTCAAGTTCTCTACAGAGATGCAGGAGATTGCCTTAATTCTTTACTGATATAATGGAACAGGTCTATCCTAAGTGGAGCACATCTTGAAAGAAATCATTGTCTCAAAATAAGATGCAGAGGAATGTCTCTTGTCCAGTTTTATAATTATAATCCTGATTAATTCTTTGCTCATTTGCTTTCTTCTCAAGGGTGAAAGGAGAGGACCAGACTGGACAGAAGGAGATTTTTGGAAGCCTTCATCCTCTATATCTCTTCTAAGCCATAACATCATCCTAAAGAAACAATTTCCTTTTAGAGTGAGCGTTTGTTTGTTTTCAGACACCCCATCACCTTTGATCAGCGAGGCACTAATGGACCTCAGAGCATTCTCTGTTCACAACACTGTTATTTTTGCATTAAGGCTCATCTTATGATTGATGAGTTTGACATAAGCAGAACAGCCTCTGGCCCAGAGAGAATGTAGTTACTAAGACAGAGCCAGTGGTGGGCATGGCTGATCAAACGCTCCCCTGCTGAAACAAAAATGTGGGGAAGGATTTCAGAGTCTTGTTTGTTCAGGACTATGGATGACATGTGCTTGAGGATTTGGGATTCGGGGAACTGGGGAAACACAGCAGCTCCCGTTAAGGTTATCGACAGGGTTTCTTATTCTATCCTTTGCCTTTCGTCACCTTCTGGCAGCTTAGTCGCAGGGCAAAACAGCCTCACCAGAATACCCCCTGCTCCTTTGTGAAATCCAATTATATTTGACTGTCTGGCGAAGTGCACTGAAAAAATATTTGTTTGAAGTAAATAAGTCTTACTTATTTTTTATCCAGAAGGGACCATCTTAGTTACATTGGCATGGAAACCTATTTTTAACCCATTCAGTACGATTTCAGTAGTTCCACAGACTTTTAGCTTGTATGATAATTTGCTGCTTTTTTTTTTTTTTTTTTCCCCCTCATAGTTAGTGATCGTGGTGATTGGCTTAGGGAAGGATATGTGTCTTGAGGAAGCTGTGACAGGTAGCAGCCAGGGGATAAGAAGAGAACTAAGCATACATCATATAAAAAGAGGGAGATTTGGTAAGTAGACCACAAAGGTAACCAAGATGATACAAAACAATACATGTGTTCAGAGAGAAGTAATCCCCACGCTGTACTCCCACAGCAGGTGGGGTGCTTAAAGAGGGTGAGAACATATCTTGGGATCCAAAAAGAATCGAGATGAGCACCCATAAACAGGACTTAATAAAATAATGTATGTTATACTAAATAAAAAAATTTAAATAAAGAATAACTGTGGCATCCATAACAACATATTATTTTGACTATGTTTCACAATCACTGTTTATGGTCTGTAAGTGCGTTGGCTAGAGGCAAACTTTTTCTGAAGCATCCAGCAGTCAGACTAATGGCTCTAGTTTCTTTTATCAGCTCAATGACTAGGATTGATCTATATAGGTACCAATGAGCATGTTCTTGGATCAGATTTAAACTCTCGAGAAGTTTAGATTGGAGGAAACCAATGATTGACTCTTTCTCCACATTAGAACCAGCTGCAAAATTCAGACCCAGACACATGCAGACTTCCTTCTAGTCATCTCACAAATCATACAAATACAGAGATTTGTATGCAGAGATATTTTTCAGGCTCATTTCAGAGCAAAAAAAAAAAAAGAAGTTTCAAACCTGCTTTCATCTGCAAGAGTCTTTGGGATCTTCTTTTACATAGTTAATTTGCCCTGGCCATAATCTTCTTGTCTGATGAGAAGTACTGCTGAAATTCTAGTATTTTTTTCTCCACCTGGTATAGCCAAGGGGACAACTACTTTCCTTTTTTATTTTTTATTTATTGTTTGGGCATTTATTTCCTTAACACTGGACTGGATTGAGTCCAGAGGTTTTGGTTGTGGAAATTCAGCTTTAGTCTTACATGTGAAAATCATTTTGGTTAGCATTTTATTATCATTGATATTTACTTCTATAACAGTAAAGCCAAAGGCTGAAATTGTACTTCTTTCTATTTGGAATGAAGTATAAAGATATAAACACACATTTAATCATTATCCCACCAACAGTCTACAGACTTCTTGCATGTGAACAGATGTCTTTCATAAAACATTTCTCTCTAAATCATTTGGGTAAGTAATGATGTCCTCACTGTCTTTTATTGAGTGCCCAAAAGTTTTATTCATTTATGTATTATATACATTACATACATTAATTTTTAGTGCTTACCAAGAAAATCTTGGGTGAACTTAGTTCCTAAAAGTACTGTTCTATGCATTAGCAATTGGAATAGAAGATTCCAATTGGTAACATATATTTAGAAGTTAAACACTGTACATATTAATAAATAACACATAAGTATAGTATGTGTATCCTATGATCTTCCTATCTCAAAGTACAGGCATATTATCCATAGCAATTTTTTTTTTCTTATTTGTATGAACAAGACAAGCAAGTCTGGAAAAGAAAGAAACTAACATCAGTATTTTGTTGCTTAAGAAAAAAGAGAGAAAGGTACCCATTATAAGAATCTTCTGTTAATTCAAAATACAAGTAAGGAAAGTGTTTCCAAACCTTATTACAAAAAAACTCAGATTTCATCTTGTTATTGCTCTAAAAAGAGATTAAAACAGTTGTCAAACACAAAAATAAAATAAGAAGTGTTCCTCCACTCTTTCATTTTTCTCATTTTGAAAATGGTGAATGCGACTACTGTGTTTGCTGTGTTTATCAGTAGCTGATATTTCAGGGGTGGTCAAAGTGTTTTGCATAAACCAAAAAACAATCAAAGCAATCAATGGAGATAGGTATGTACTGTTGAACAGTTTTTCATCTCGATCAGGTGAGGGTAAGACAAATTACTCAGTGAATGGAACTCTTTCTTATTGACTATAAAATGGATTCTACATGAAATATGCATCTGCTTTTTAGTCTTATAAAAATAAGTGAAAGCAATACCACCTTTAGTATTCCAGATATCAAGAGAAAATGTCTCATTGTAGTAATCAGATTTATCATGTATAATATATTTGAAATTTGGGTAAAAATGAGTGCTATATAAGTAGGCAATAAAAAGGAAGGTGGAATGAAAAGAGGCAAAAGTTCAGAAGCCTTCATTGGGAAAAGATGCATCTTGAAAGCAAAATGTGACACACCTAAGCACTAGAAGTGAAAAAGAATCCTTCACCTATAAAAAAGCTCATATTCTGATCTGATAGAAATGTTATCCTCAGTGATATACCCAACTGAAAAAAACACCTGAGAAAATGCATTGTTCTATAAATATCTAGTTTACCAATATCTTTGCTTATTCTGTTTAAAATTTTTATCTTGACTTCCTAGTGAAATTTATTAACTCAAAATATAAAAGTGACAAAAGTGTAACACACTTGTTCATAAGCTAATTTATCATATTTATAAAGAAAAAGGGCTACAAAAATTCCTCAGCTTTATTTGAAAGGGTTTTTCCTCAGCAACAACAAAAATATGACTACTCTAATTGATACCTTCAATTTGAGTTGAAACACAAAATGTGAATTTTACTGCCTAAGTGTGGGGAAAGTTTTTATCCAAATATGGATTTGAACATAAAGAGATAAGGTAGATCCTTTGACTCAAAGAATGTCTTAAATATGTGGGGTGGCATGAGGGACAAAGAAATGCTTTAATGTGGACTGCTGCTGAGAGGAGGACAAAAAGGTCAACATTTGAAGAGAGAAGAGAGCACATGGGGTGAAACAAGTGACTATATTAGCTCATTTTACTAATCCACATGATCAGAGTAAGACCTAGGGAGAAGTCAGTCATCTCCAGATTGCACGGAACTTTACTAAAACTTCCATGCTTTTTACAATTCCTCCAAAAGGTGAGGAATAAAAAGTGCCACTGAAGAAAAAGATAATTACTATGAACAGTAATCAAGCACAAATGTAGCTTTTGGGCCAGTTCTGTCAATGTGAGAAGCTATTTTTATAATTGATTTTATTTTCTAGTTGCTCAAGAAGGACTATTTCTTCTTCAACTAAGAATAATGCCATTTGACTTTTTTAAAGACAATTAGATTAAATTAAATATGAACTCCATTACAAAAGTAAAAGTAAAAGTAAATACCAGTGAAATTTTACTCCCATAGAAGACTAAGAACCATCATGGGTTGCTTTTAAAACCAATAATTTATATTCTGAAATGTCCTAATGACAACTGAAAAAAATTCCATCTTATACAAGGCTCTCTCTCATTTCCCTGAAATTTCTAAATTATTGTCAGGACTCATCAGTCCCAGGTGATTAAGCGTCTCACCTTGTAAAGGAATAATCTGTTTTCACTAGGATTGAAGACATCTTATTATGATTTGCCAAATAAAACTCTCAGTTGCACCCAGGAAACCATCAAATTGTGGACCAGTATCTACATATATTCTTAAATTACAATTCTAAATGAGTGTAGCTTTTTATATTTTTCCAGCTGAAGGATTAAAAGAAGAAGATGAACACTAGCATTAGCTTTACCTGTTGCTTTCTTTATACAAATTTGAGAAGGAAAATCTTTCTGTGCAAGATAAACCTGAAGTGTAAGTTTAGACACATGGAAAATATTCACAGAGCTGGAGAAATAGCAGAGGAAAATCAAAGTGCAACAGCTGCAAAGTTATATAAATGACTGGGTGGAGAAAGAGAATATAACAAGCTGCCTCAATATAGAGTGGAAACCATTCAAGCTTCTTGCTGAATCTTATGTAAATCCTTCCAGTCTGACCAGGCTGACTACTTTAAGAAGGTAATTTCCTGCTGCCACAGAAACTTGATTAAAGAGACCGAAACACAAATAAGTAGCAATGCCTTGTGGCCCTCCCCTAAGGGGCATCCCCAAGGGGAAGGAAGCTGGGAAAGTGTGGAGCAGATTGGTGCTAAAGTCTGACTTCATTCTGGAATTTGCCAAGAGTGTGTGGACCACTCTACCGCAGTGTTTCATAACTACAGTGTCTCTCTTTAGATAATTTAATTTCATGTCAAGTTTTACTTTCCTACAAAACTAAAAAGAAAGGCTATTTTCTAACTCAGGAGCTACAAATGTATGCTGGCTAAGAACATCGTCACCATGCATTGCAGAATCTTGAATCTTAAATGCAAAATATGAAATTCAAGTTCTGATTCTATCTGTTGCCTGGAATGGTCATATTATCATCTGAAACTACCACTTGAACAGGAAAAGCAATACGATTCTTTAAACAGAAGAAATATTGAGTCATTTGACAAAATGGCTCTTTTTTGATTGGAATCAAAATGAAAAAAAAATTAATTTCTCTTTGAGGGAGCATCTCCCTCTACATAACAACCCCATGGTGCTTTATGAACATTAAAATTTACAACAGCAACTTCCCTTTTCAAGCTACTGACTCTGATTACCTCATTTTTCAGATGATAAATTTAGAAACTAGACAGATTCCAAACCATAAGAATATCTACTGACATGTTTCTGTTGACTGGAATTTAAGACAGGTAGCATCAGGGTAAATTTAAGAGAGACGAGGGGAAGATTTATCTCAGAGAAAGGCAGGCAGAACAGTTTTCTGCTGAGATACTTATTCTTCTAGGTCAATGCTATCTCCAAAGGCTCATGTAGAACTGGTCTGGTTAAGTTTGCATACAAACGATATGATACATGTTAGCTAGGATTATTCACGCAAAAACATAGATACGTACAATGTACACACGATCTAAATTTATCAAGCATATAGCTTACCAAATATATTTAGAATATAGAATATGCTATTATACCATACCATGATCTTACATAACCAAACAACAATCTTGCAAGTGAGGTTGGTAAAATAAACTTCAATAGTAATAAATAAATAAATATAGAAAATCAAGGAATTTGTAATCTAAGGCAACCTTTATTTTTCTGCTTTAATACAAGAGCAGGCTGAACTGCTTTGGTCAAATATTGTCTTGATTGATCATTTAATGAAAAAAATGCAGAATCAGCAGCCTTACAGGATCTAGCATATTCTGTTGGCTTCTCTGAATTTTCTCTGGAGTGTCCATAAAAGAAGGCAGCATGGACTTAGTCATAATTTTGATAACAGCTGATTCTGAAGCATTCAGGGTTAATTTTTCTCCAGTATTTTTCAGTTAACTATGACACTAAGAAAACAGAGTTGTGGAGTCTTATTGCATGACAGACAGAAGAAATATTTCACGTAAAATGAAAAAAGTTAAAGGTACTTTTCTGGACATACACAAAGAGAAGCTGGAGAGACATAAACTTTGATGACAAATCTAAGGTCAGTCTCAGATTGGTAGGGTAGAGGAGGAAGGAAATGTTCAATTTTGAAATAGAAAACCAAAGAGTCTATTATTCTGGTATGTAGGAGCAAGAAGATACAGGGACTTCTGGACACCCCAAATCTATTTTCCTAAATTAATCACTGATGAGTGAGTCATTTTTTCCTAAGTCCAGACTGAAGCTCATAGATAACAATAGTCCTCCTAGGTACACTGGAGAATCCAAACCATTATAAGCAAATTGACCTGAGCAGAGTATCACTACAGACTAGTTGCAGATCCTCTCAACCAGGACAATAAAGGCCACAGCAGCACCAGGGAAAATATTTCCTGATCCATGCTGGGCTTCCAATATCACAAAATAATAAAGCAACACCATTCGAACACAAAATAACATGTCTTGCCCTGCTGAAAGGCACTACACACATGCACACACACACACACACACACACAAAATCTGGGGGGGGTGGGCAAGACTTGCAGTCAAATTTAGAGGAAACCTTCCTAGCTACAAATTAGGGGAAGATGAAATACCATATAGCAGCTGTTCTACAGGAAACCAAAGGATCAATTCAAGGTTTACTATGGCTTTAACAAGAAAAAGATTTCTAGGTACATCTACAACCTTGAGCACTGAAATAAGGTAGGATTTTACTGTGGATGTAATGTGTGCTGAAAATTGGCAGTCGACTAAATTGCATGTGTCTGCTAGACAGCTTACTATTGATTAAATGCTCTGAAAGACTAATTCAGTGGTAGCTGTTTGCCACTCCCCCCCCCCCCCCCAAACTCTAGGGATCCAAGAACAGAGAAAGATCATCTCCATATGCCCATGTAACTCTTATTTACATCAAAGGATGTGATGTACACTTCCAAGTAACTTAGACCCTATGGTATACATAACATAGCATGCAAATTTTTTTAGATGCACAAACGTGTACCTTTAGAAGCACCAGATGCCTAAGGTGAAAATGTGATCAAAGATGCAATATCACTTTGAATGTACTTGAGTGCTAGAAATGAGTGGATAAACAGTTATTTCCATCAGTATGTTTATCACAGTGTAGGTGATTTGCAAAATAAATCTTTTGATGAACCTCTTAGTGCAGGTTTAGAAAACATTATACAACATACTTCTAATCTGTTAATTCACCACAGTAGATCAGATTTAGAAATCATGGAGTTACCCCTATTAAGGAATTGAGAAACACAGCTTCCCAAAACTGATCTTATACAACCACATGGTAAAAAAGAAATAAACAAAAAAAATCCTCATAATCTTTTTCTGATGTATTTTAGGACAAAATATCTTTAGTGGTTCCTTGATATGATTAAATTAACTGAAGAGTAATTTCTGTGGAACTCGGCTATATCAAGTAATACCAAAAAAAGCTGCAATGGATTACTACCCCTTGATAAATTATTTCTAATTTATGGTGTGATTGCCAGTGAGAAGAATGTTTTGGGTTTGGTTTTTTTTATTTATTTATGTCTTTCTTCAGAGTAATAAGAAACAGTAAGGTGAAATGCAACATACTGAATTTTTGCACAGGTATCACGAAACACACCTAACAGCAAGGTTTGTTAGGACAGACATTAATTATCCTTTTGAAGGACAAAAGGACAGAAAAGTCAGTCATATGAAATCAGGAGTAGGTGTACAGAATAACCTTCATTTTGGTGAAAGAGAGAAAGAGACAAACTCTGCCAATATACCTTTGCTATCACTTCACACAATCAAATTGTTGCAAATGCAACATTGGTAAAAATGGTGCTGAAGAAAAAATAAAGTAAAAATAGTTTGGCTTTCTTTTCCCTACCTTTTAATCATCTTTAGGTATGTCTGAAGCAGCAATAAACTTGTTAGGTAAGCATTGACTTTTACAGGTATTTCTCCTTTTTTTTTTTTTTTTTTTTTTTTGGCACAAATTTCTGCAGGTGGGGTCTTTGTATTTTGCTAAATATTTGCCAAAACCTTTGTTTAGGAAGCTGACTGCATAATTCTTAAGTAAATTTTGATTTACTGAATTTCCCTTAATAATCTTCTGGATAAGTTGTATGGCTTATATGGGTTATGAATGTTAAAAGGATAGCTTTCAATCAAATGTACAACGTTAAATGTAATGTAAGGAACTACTGGAGGTAAACCTTTATCCTTTAGGATTTGCAGATGTAAAAGCAATCAAGTACTTCACTATTTACAGAAAAAAAAAATTGTAAATTAATATTTGTTTCTGAATGTAAATAAATATAAAAAACATTTTTTTATTTTGATGATTCACATGGTTCTGCTCTAATTTTGCAGGATGGATTTGTATCAATTTACAGACTACACAATAAAATTTTAGTAGGGTTTTATATAAATTACTGGAAAATAAATATTTGGAGAAATAAACAGCCAGCACACTTGGCTTGGTTGTAAAAGGATTAAAATCTCTTTGAACACACAAGCCTGAGGGAGCTAATTTTTTAAGACGCCCCATTATGTATTGGAAATTGGCCTATACTTAAAAATATCACAATACTTTTAAAAAATCAAAAGATTTTGCAGTTGTCATTTTAAAATACTGAGTTTAAAATTATTTGCTGTCATCCCCTACCTTGTGTTCCAACTTGAATGTACATCGTACCAATGTTTACAGAAATCAATAAAGTCTTTTTCAATACATATAACAAACATTTTTTCTCTGTTTTGCCCTAAGGGTTTTAACCTGGAAATAATGAAATGGCTGGCATTCTGAGCCAAGGACCCAGTTTCCACTAAGTGAGTACAATCAAGTCTTTGTCATGATTGCCCTAAATGATTGCTACAAGAGATGGGGATCACAGATATAAAAGACTTTACACATTCACAATCTGTACCGAAGAACAGGTCATACAGAAACCATTAGATCTGTTCTCTGTTATCTGCAGAGCTTCTTAAACCATTAGTGAGTCCCTCAAACTGAGTGTGGCTAGATCAAAACTGCCTTAGTGGCTATTCCAATGAAGTGTAGTTGACTAAACCCAGGAAACTAAACTCAGGAATTGATGAGGCAATTAAATAGAGCAATTGCTCCAAAATGATTGGAGGATCAGCTACAAAGTTGGAGAAGTTATCCAATGCAACTCCTACAGCTTTGAATACAGGTTCATGAACACATTTTCTCTTTCAGGCTGAGAAACTGAATTGAGGTAGGTCAAAACTCTGTATCTGAGGCAAAGACAGGTTTCAATTTCAGTTTGGATTTAGCAGCAGAATTTGTACAAAGGTTTCCCACAGTAGTGAGAGGAGTTGCATACGCATCTGGAATTGATCTTTCTCTACTCACAAATCTCACGAGTTAGTGGGGGGAAAAACTAGTAAGTAGCAACTTAGATTACATGTTCAGGTAGCGTTTTGGGCAAAGCTGTCTTGGAATTAAGAAATATCAACTCAGCAAATTTGCATTCAGCCTATGCATGGCACCCAGTCCTGAAGTTTTACAGTTTGAGGGATTCATATTAGAAATAACATGCTGGGTTGAATGCGTTATGCCACACTACTGAGTCTGACGAAACAAGACCTAAAAACTGCAGTGAGTCTAAAAGGAAAGCAGGCCTAGAACAAAGCTGCTGCAAATTTCCATTTAGACTCATTGATGCAATTGTATTTCAGGCCAAGGAAAATGTAAGCAGAGGACTGAGAATGTTTGTGAGTGGAGTGTATTTGACATATAACAGGAATCATGTCTGGCTAGTGGAAAGCTTGTTTGCTAAAGTCATTATCACCTCTTTCTCTTATTCTTATATCTAAGCTTTCTGCCATTCTTCCTCTTAAACCTGGAACACATGCCTTAACCCAGTATTTTCTTTTCTCTTTCAAATCCCTCCTATCAGATACAATTAACTGGACTGCATATATTTTAGGGATAAAAAACAATGGAAAATTAAAGTCCCAGACATGTGAAAATCACACATTAACTTTCTGCACTGATCCCTTCAATAAGTCTTTTTACTACTATGAAACGATACTCACGGCACTAACAATACAGCCTTCGCCACAGATTTTATTTAAGAGTGAAAGCAACAAGTTGGAAACAAAATGAAAAATGCAAACACACATTTTCTTCAAGTGTCTCTGTACTTCAGGCTAAATGCATTTTATATGGACAAAAGTAATTTTTTATTTCCTAACCTGTATAATTTTTAAAGGCAGGTTTTGTGGCCATTTACTGTCTTTCAAAAGCCCATTTTTGTTACAAAAGTTTTAATAAAAAAATTGTTGATGCTGCAGAAAATATTGATTAATAAATGAACCTCATTCAGGCAGCATGTTGAAAAGGAAACCTCCTTGTGCAGGTGGGTAGTTTCAGAGTTTGGTTCTTCTCACACCAGCAGATACCTGTAAATTACTCTTCTAGCTCCATGTCTCAGTACAGGTGAGAATCAGCCAGAGCACTACACCCTCAGCTTCCTCCATCATGTAGTATGACATTTTGAAAACTGGTTGAAACCTCCTAGTGGGAGAAAGCTTTTCAGAAAACAACTCCATTAAAGTCCCTCCTGGTAGATTGCCAAATGGCAAATACCTGATAGGCAGTAGTAATACCTTGCTTCATAACAGGCCATTTGTTCCTATGAGCCATTTCTGTTGTAGAACTAAGTTAACAGGCAATTCATTTTGTTGAAAAAAGGTCTAGTCAGCTTTCATATTGAACGATATGCAAATAGACTTTTCCACAAACCTTGGCTGCAAGTGGCTTCTGCCTTATTGGTTACAATAACATGATTGTATCTTTTGTCTGGAATTGCCACTGTATCTGAAGCACTGTGTTTCAGAAGATTAATATCCCCTATGTTAGAAGAATAAAAATGCTCCAAGTCCCCCGTTAATTATGGTGTTTGAATAAAAAGAAGGGGGAATCCATGAACAAATCTACAACAAGTAATAACATAAACCTGAGGTTTTAGGAACATTGCTAATTGAATGATGCAGTGTAAGATGTTACTCTGTTACTTCCTTTTTACAATGAAATAACTATTACACAGCTGACCCTCCGTCCTCTGAAATTCCCTCTGCAAATGGTTTTTGAGCAATGATCCCAGTGAGCCCTAGGAAAAAGAAAAAAAATCTAAATAATTTAATACCTTGTCTTGATCTGCCAATCGATATTATCAATGGCAAGAAGCTGAACAAACACCTTTCAGTCAACTGAATAAACTAAGATGATTGCAGCTGACTTTTTCTGAGAAATGCTGATGGTGACTCTCTCAGGCCCTTATTTTGTTCTGTAGAGGGTGTAAGTTGCTGAATCTGAAACAGAAATCTGGGATTATTATAGGTAGAAGAAAATACTGGTATTTAGATCCATGAAGATAGAAAGGTTTCAAACATCAGCTGAAATCAATGAGCCTGAATTGTTAAATATTTCTTGTCTGGAGTCTAGATTTCCACATGACTTTGGTCCCTAAATTTTTATGAAATATTTAAACAGATTTATAAATACTAAAATTGTTATAATGAGACTAAAGAAACACTTTTTAATAAAAATTCTGAAATTAGCTTTCATAGAAGAAAAATTAGGTTTTTGGAATGGTCTTTCATATATTGTGACATAACATTAGAAGCTAAACAGTGTGACCGGTACTGTTTAATGTGTAAACATCAATGTAGTATCTTGTCCAAGACTGAGAAAAAGAATGATAGAAGCTATTTCTCTTCTTAAAAGTCTTTAAACAGAAACAAATCCCCATTTCTCACAGTGTCTCAGTAAACCTTATAGAATTTGTTGTCAAGGCTTATATCCATACAGTATTGCTTTGTGCATAGTTTTCATTTGATCAAGAAAGGTCTGTAATGATGTTATTTATTTAATTGCCAATAAAATTTTTGATTATGGATTATTTCACATATATTTAAAGTATTTATGTCTGTAGTACAAATATTGAATCCATGCCTTTCCTTTTAATTTAAAAGATAACTTGCCAGTGAGTAAAATACATGTGAAAATGTCACAGATATCTCTGCTTTCAGTTAACTATGATTTTAGGAACATTAAAGGATGCAGTTAAATGCACTTAAAAAAATAATCTCATAATGTTGACAACTGATTTTCTAGAGCTTTAGTTATGTAAGCCAGAGAGAGCTATCTTGTAAACAAGTGGTAGTAGTTGTGAATTATGAAACACTCTGGCCCTAAGTAAATGGTCTAATGACTAGAAATCAAATACATTGAGATTTTACATGGCACCAAACTGGATAAGCACAAAAAAAAAATCAAATCATTATAGGCTCATTTTAGGTATATCAGTTGAGATCAACAATTAAATATTTGTCGAGGAGTGTTCTACAAGACTATTTTCTTCTTGGTTCAAAATTCCTTACATTTTCTGTGTGCCCGTCTATACGTTTTTCGGAATCAGTCTGGTTTTTTTATGAAGATGTTGGGCCAGACACCTCTCTGAGAGTAAAACAGTATGCTACCAATTAAGTCAACAAAACTTAGCACACCTGAAAATACTCTCTCTCACCAGTAATTTAAATCCACATTTATACTTAGCTTAAAAAACAACCAACCAACCAACCCAAAAACTTAAACAGGCAGGGAATTAAGTTTTCAAATATAGCACACATCAAAAGTTATAATTTGTTGAGCATGGCTATTGTCTCTGCAAGAAAAACACACAAACCCAAGAATAGACCATAACACCAACAGGCTGTCTATGCATATTTCATACGCTATAATTTATTATCTAGCTTTCAAAGATGAAATAGCCCTAAGTTCCTGAGTTCAGTTCTTCCCAGTGGAGTTGATTAATATTTTATATGTGTAAATATTTAAGTGAATAGCCACAATATGTGTAAATATACTTGACTAGTTCTAAAAGAGGCTTATGGCCAAAGATACTGGCTATTCTGTTGCCCTCTGCCTCCCCCCCCAGCTACCTGGCTGCAGGGTGAGTCATCTCAGCTTCCTGATCTAATACAAAATATAATTCCCAACAACAAAAAAGATTAGCTTGCCATTAGACTGGAAAGATCAATAGATTCATCCAGCCTAAACAATACTACTAGACCCAACAGAGGAGAGGCAACAGCAACAAAAAGGCAGAAGAGTGGAAAGTATAAGAACGGAGGTGCTGCTTTTGACAGTAGCTGGGTACGTTTTGGCAGTAAATTCTGACTTCTCGTTAGGAAAGGAGGAGGAATCTCATCAAAATAAGGAAAAAAAAGATGGGGGAAATAAAATGCAACTTGAAAGGCTAACCAGCACACACTCAAGACAAACCATTCACCTATTGTTGCTTCTAGAGAATAAAGTGTTCTCCTAAAATTTTCTTGCATATTTCCACATAGTAAGGACATTAATAAAACCAGCAATGGCCAGCAAATATTTTGATGAAAAATTGTTCCATTCCTATCACCACCACATCAAGTTGTCAGAACCACTCTTTTGATAACACATTAGTGTCAAAGCTCAAAACAGCCTGTTATCCTACTAACTTTTTAAATTAGGAATTCTATTTAATCTGTGTCTTTGCTGTTATATTTAAATCACTGACTCCAAAATATACCATACTTATCCTTTATATGGATTTGAAGAGTTTCAAACAAGCATTTAATTGCAGCTGAAAGTATGGAAAGAAAACTACACATCAATTCTAACCACCAGAGTGTTTACAGTGGCTTTTCAGTTGCAAAAGGGATTTTTTTTTTCCACTTTAGAAAGCCTACACTTAACAGCAGAAGCACTTAAGCCTTAGTGGATCTATTGAGTGCCACAGAATATACTTTCTATGCCTGATTATGGCATGTTTTAGAAGTTACTGTAATGGGTAGTGAGGTTACTTTGGGCATTGCTGTCAACTTATATTGCAGAGTGCATCTACCACAGGCAACACAGGGAAAACTGGGTAAAGGAAAACAGGACAGGTGCTGTGTCAGTAATACATTGCCATGCTCACTTCTGGGGCCAGGGATGACTGAGGAATATTAAAGAGGGTATTTAGTCCTTTGGAGCAATAGGAAGATGATTGGAAATTTATAATGTAGCAAATTCTGCTTTGCTTGAAATATGGAATGAACTGTGTCATGATGCATATACTTGTGCAGTCTGTTTTACCCATGCACCATCAGAAGAAAAAAATAAACCCATTAAACCCCAATCTTTAACAGTTTTCTGATATTGCAGAAAGAGAGGATCATAGCAGAAAATATTCTTGTATTACTGTTGTTGAAATTTTTATTGGCGGTAGATTGAGTAGGGGGTCTGGATCCAGCTCATGGGCTTAAAGGTCTAGAGAAAGATACCACTGATTTTTATCATATTTAGATTAGGTCATAAACAGTATCATATATTGGGAAAGACATAAAAGCAGGCACACAGTTAGGGTTTAAGTTGGGCCTGATGTTTCTAGAGCTATTCTTTTGAGATTTCAACATAAAACAATTTAGGAGCATATAAACTTCATCTCCCCTCAGTCCTGGACACTGGATATTCTATTCACTTTTCAGGTCAAAATTCAAAAACACTTTTCACGCAGCTTGTGCATTCCTGAGCATGACTGGTTCCCAGGCTGTTCCTCAGGAAATCGGACCCAAATGAGGTTAATGATGACCAATTCCAGAAAGAGCAACAGAACTGCAAGAGCTCGGTCATATCACTGGTTTTAAGCCAACTGCTCTTGAATTAAGTTTTCTATATTGGATGGAGAAGGTGTTCCACTGATACAAAGGAAAAACTATCCCTTGGAGTAATGAAAACGTCTTCATACACAGAACAAGTTATTCTACCTTTAGCCAGTGTTCGGTCACCCAGAGGCATACAAAATAAGGAATAACTGGCCAGTCTGCCTCCTGATCCATATTGATAGAGATGACTAGGGCTCTGTGTGTGATCTGCAGTCTGCACAGTGACATTTAGAGCCAAGGCACTTGTCGCCAGTGCATTGCTCTACTCTGCAGCCCTGTGTTCAGCAAAGTGTCCTGCCCTCCTCTGTGGTCTCCTTGCCACTGTTTCTTCAGGGGTGGGGACTTCTCCATGCAAGACTGAGGAAGAAGGGCAGCGGAGGGAAGCAGCCACCTCAGAACTTCCTCTTGGTTCCTGAGCTGTGGACATGGTTCCTCCTCCTCCTCCACCACCTTCTCCTGCCTGCTTAGGCTTAACCTCAGGAGTCCCCAGGTGGAGAGACTGTGTATGGGGCTATGAGAGGAACTAATGGCTGCTCCGTGGTTCCTGGTCCCAAACTGATTGTCACACAAGTGGTATAACCTTGCCTGTAGGGTACACCTGTGGGCAACATCACTATAGTAAATTCTCACAAATTTATCCATTGTGTGATCTCTTTGAAGGAACATGGTCAGAATATTTACAGCCAGTCTTAGTATTTGTGTCAAGAACTGAAAAAGCAGTCAGTATTAATAGCTTGTGACTTGATTTTCTACCACATTTTTTACTTATTTATTTATTTATTTGTTTGTTTGATGTTTGCTTTGTTTTATTTTTGGAAGTGGAAAAAAGCAAGTTCATTGAGTGTAAGGTGAGAGGTAACTTCATCTAAACTCAGTCATGGCTTCTCCTGAGAATAGAAATACTGCCATTACTGCGTTATATATGCCATACTACAAGCTAAATTATAACTGTTCCTGGTCAGATTGTTTGTGGCTGTGTGAAGGATATATACTTTTCTCTTCTCACTCATTGCATATTTAGAATCACAAAATCACATGAATTTTTCAGCTTACTCTGAAAAGCCTCATGTAAAAATGTTATGCATGTAATCAATTCTTATTAATTAACTCTATCTGAATTTTAAATAACAATGGAGAAAGAATATAATGATCAGAAATACTTGTAATGCAGACAGAGAGTTTCTGTCCATGAAAAATTACTGATTCATTCATATGCAGCTTGTACATTCATCTAATTTTGACAGTGAGATCTCTCAGTGGCATTCAGTATAGCACCCCTCACTTTGCAGTGAAATTAAGTATCCACTCAACACTAAATTGCTTGGCTGTTATTCGACCGTGTTCACTCTTAATGCTTTTAAAATCCATTAGCTTCCATGCATCTTATCTCAGATTGACAATGTTGTTGTACAGAATGGACAGTTACCATTAAGTGAACTGGAAAACAAAACAAAATAAAACAAAACAAGAAAGTTAGCTGTGAAAACCTGAGAGTTTATGTATATTGATCAGGAAATGCCTGCTACAAATGCTAATTGGAAAACCCCATAAAAATGTAGGAACATCAATACATTTCCTGGGCTCAAATAACGAACGTTGGTATCAGGGTGTTCTGGGTTCCTCAGAATTACTTTTTCTGTTTTCACAGAGAATTGAGGGAAGAAACTGATGTCTGGTATAATTGATTAGGTATTAACATTAGCTGAAGATGACATGAGGGGATAATGATAATGTGTATGATTTATTATAGCTATATACACTGCATAATGCTATACCAACTAAACAATTATTACTGGCTGTATTAGCTCTCTGCACTGAAGCCCATCTCATGCTTGATATACAGCAATTTATTAATCTTGAAAAATCTCAACCAAACTAATCTATTCCATACAATTTAAACAAGATGTGCCTGTTTTATTAGAAATTACATCATAGTAGAGAAGAAACTTATGAATGACCCCTGCAATATTAGTCTCTTTAGTTTGGGAGATGGGCAGAGAATTTTCTCAAATCTTAGAGTAAAGTAAGTACAAATGTGTTTTGACTTAAAAAAAAAAAGTAAATATTCCTTCTCAGAAGTCTTCTATATTCTGTAGAATTCTAAAGATGCTACAACAACAAAAAAATCCCAAATCTTTAAGTATAGTTTAAAGGTATGCTTTTAAGTTATTTGGATTTTGAATAGACCTGGCTCCAAAATAAAGCCCCAGTGCTGTACAGGCTGACCTCATGGATGCTCAAACACAGAGCAGGCTCCTTGGCTTACCAGAAACTCTGCAACACGTTCTTCCAAAGGCATAATCTGAACTCTTCCAAATTTTGAACTGTTTGGGGAAGTTCATATTTGAATCATAGCTCCATTATCTTGGACTGATCTTTAATTTTTAAGGGCTATCCTAAGAAAAATTATCAGAACCATATATTACAAGAAAAAACTTCATTTAAGATCTTATCTCCATGAGATGATGTAACAAAAGCTATTACATCTTCCGTGTTGAAGGACCGAAGTTCATGGTCTACTGTTGCTCTGACACACCTAATGCCTGCCATATTGCAACCTTGTTTCTTGACAATAATTGTTAAGAATTCAGAATCTCCATCACTATAAATTGGCTGAAATTGGTTTATAGCTCTTGATCCAAAATCCTCTCTTTTCAGCAAGTACAGAATTTTTTTATACCATCCTCTGTGAAAGAATGGAGTGTCCCTGAAAAAAATATATATGGTAGAGCAAGAAAGTGATAGAGATTTGGGCAACAGGATTGAAGTCCTGGTTGTGGGATGGTCATGTTGATTGAAAAGATGCAGAAGGAATGTTTTGGTGTCCTGGTATAGGCTTACATCACAGGAGAGTAAGGCAGGAGAGAACATATGTATAAAATTGTGAAAGTGGGAAAGCATTGCAGATCATCAGCATGAAGTCTGGGTCCTAGACTGGACAGGGGCAAGGCATAAACATAAAACCCAGACATTGTCACTACTCTTGCTGGTAGTGGGATAACAGTCTGTCTCTACTGTTCCTGACAGTGCCTTGCTGCTGCCACTGCTGCGTAGCAAACATCTAGAAAGCGTGCAGACATAGCACTAACCTTGTACTCATCAGTTAAATTTAGAAGCATTCACATATGTCTGTTCTCTCTAGGATTAGGAAAAAGCCACTTTCCCTAGTGGGCATGGTTAATGCTACACATGTTAATGCTACACACTGGAGTAGCAAGATGTCAATACCTAATGTGGGAAAAAATGCAATTGGACTAAAAGTGCTGTGGACGAATGAGCAAGAAATGAATGAAAAGGGTGAAGGTTTGGTTGGTTGGTTGGGGTTTTTTTTCTTTTCCTTTGTTTACTTCATTAAAATAAGAGAAAACCCTGTGTGTATAACAGACTTAGTCTTTTAAATGGGCAGTAGTACTTTTATTTTAAGACCTGGTCTTAAAAGCACACTCCAACAAATGCAGAGCCTACTGTCAAGAGAAATCAACAGCTTTCACAACACTACTATATTCTATACTGTTTATCAACAATACCCTCGCTAAACAAATTCTGTGTGTTAAGTACGTTTAAGGTTTGTTGTTTTCTTTACACACAGACACACTATATTAAATAACACCCACAGAGAAAAAATATACAAGTAAAAGCTTACACACTGCATGCAAAAAACCCACAAGTCCAGAAAAATCCTAACTGAAATAATTTCAATGTTTCTACTGATGAAATAATACTAATGTTAGTGGCAACGAAAATAATCAAATGAATAATAATCTTACACGGCTCAGCCATAAAAATCAATCAAATTTTTCACTCTTGTTCATCACCTCTTCATTACAACACCTGTTGTAGTCCTCCATGTGGAAGTGAGGAATTACTGATTGAGTGAGCATTTTATTTGCATTAAAAAACTGAGTGGTAGTCAGGCAACAGGTTTATAAACTTCATAGGAAAAGACTGTTAAGCTCCCAGAGATCAAGTTTAAATTGACCCAAGGAGTGGTTGACAGAAAATGGCAGTTTGATAATTTGCTTCCTAGTCTAGACATTATTTATTCCTTTTTAAATATAAATACCGAGATTTAACATATTTTTCTAAATAATGAGTTCCTCCTATGAGGGAGAATATTCCCCTGACACCAACTCTGGATCTGCTGAATCATCAGGATAAGATAGCGATCTCATATACCAACAGTCATACTAGGTAACGTGAGTTTGAGTAGCAAAGTTACAGAATATTTCCTTACAGCAGAAGGCAGGTAACTTACCTGTGCCTCTGGACAGTTTAAGAGACTTTGTTTATAGATGAAGACAAAGAAAGACAGATAAAAGACTTTAGTTAGCATAGGCTAGAATTGCCTAGCTCTACTGATAAAATTAATAAAGGTCGTCCTTAGTATGCAGGTATCAAAGAAGAGAAATATGCACCTAAGCTGAAGTTCATTCTCCCCTGCTTGAACTGGACTGGGAACTGCTGAACAGGAACGTAAGTGAATGCTCACTTCACCGTTACTTGAACATGCACTTCTTAAGGCAAATTTGGCACTATGCACTAAATTCATTATTTCTGAAAATATCCTTCTTACTACCTGTATAGCTAAGCATAAGTAACATTTCCTGTGAAGCTGCATACAGAAGGAGAGTTTTGGAAAATTCCAGAAAAAAGCCTAACTATAAGTACAGAGAATCAAAGTCGTATCATCCCAAACTTCAGCTTTCTCTATCCACCACAAGACATTTACATTGATGTAAGTATACTACTAACTGGCTCTTTCTTGCAATAACCCGAACAAATCTCCTGCAGATAAAATCCTTGTATATACGAAGCTGCTTTCATAGCATTTTTCATGATTGATAAGTTTTCCCAAGTCATCTTTTTTACCTTAACTTTCAGCCTTTTCACTGAGCATCTGTTAGCTAAAATGAAGCCTATAATAAACATTTATGTCCCTCTTTATGCTGATTGTTGTTTACACCTATGTGGCAAGGCTGTAGGAATATAGCGAATATTTATGTAGCAAGAAATTGCACCTCCAGCCTATTAAACACTGAGTGGAGCAGCTGGGATTCTTTAAATGCATTCCGGCCACTAGGTGCATCCATTATTTATCTACATTACTAGCTGCATTTGCAAAGATTGTTCACTCTTTCTCCTCTAACACCTGAGGACAGCTGAATGGGAGCACATCCTTTTTAACCCCCTCAACATCCCCATCCATTTTGAATTACATTCTGGTTTGCATTCTCATTATGATGAAGTAGCAATCTGAGAAAGTCAAAAGCCACTATATGCTTTTTAAGAGAAAGATGCTATTATGGAACCTACTGGCTACTCCTAATAATTATCTACATTACAAAAGCACCACTCAGAGACACTTTTATTAAGTAATCTGTTGTGTACTTTAGTAATTCTAACCATGTATGGGATAGGCCTTGTCCCAAGAAAGTCACAATCTAATTTAAGACAGAAGTTAGAAGCACAGAATCGGAAAGGAGGAGGAAAAGGGAAAAAATGTAAGATCTGTTGGTTACACGAAGTTACTTCAGAAATGACTTATGAATCTATTGCCTGGCAGTTGTATTGAAATGATTGACATTAAGAATGTTATTTTTATTCCCTTTAAAAATTCCTATCTATGCAAAAGTATTTAAACTAGTAATTTTTTTTTCCCCCCCTGCATGTAAATTTAATTTTGTCAGGGCTATTCCCAATGCTGAGTGAAAGTACTCAGTACTGAAAAGGTAAGAGGAGAGAAAAGAGTAGATTGTTTCAGTCCATAAAACTAGCTGTGAGATGAAGAGCAGACTTCAAAGTCAGCTACAGCTTCTTGATTCTGGCATTTTCCAGCTCCATTGTTGGTAACAGAAAAACTGAAATACAGCTCATGCTTCCTAGGGAGAAATAAGATCAGGAAACCTGATTACAGACTCCTATTGTCTATATAAGCAAGACAGCCTCCAAAACTGAAACCTATAAGTGTAAAAGTTTATATAGCTCAAAAGTGAGCAATGAGGAAGTATATGCATTGGTGTATGCTAACGCTTAACCTGAGTTAGCACAAAGCCAGTTATAAGGCTTTGGCATTGTTATATCTATTTCAGCAGTGCTTACAGTTGGGTTATCAGTATAGCATTCTGCACTGTTGGCTTCATTTTGTGTTCCTTGTAGCACAAGGTGAGCTGCTGGCAGATAACAGTGCCATTGCTCTTTCTTCCATAGATGCCAAAATCCTTTAGAGACATCAGTTAAACATTTCAAATCCCAGCCATATACTTCACTATACTAAACTTGCTGCTATGGACCTTGACTGAAACCCTGATCAAGACATACTCAGTTCTTTAGGTCAAGGAAGATTAAAAACAAAAGTACACTACACTCTTGAATGTGTCTATAAATCTCTTTTCACTGTCTCAGGCAAGGAGATACAACAGCACCCACTTCACAAAGAAAAAAAAAAAGGGAGAAGAAGAAAAAAAAAAGGCTAAGACAAAAAGGTTGAGCAGTTTGGCTGGGGTTAGAGAACATGTCAATGACAGAAAGAGGAGGGGAAAATAGGTTTGGGAGCATATCCTGTTGTTCTGCTTTGCCCATCAACTCATTCTTCAATAATGGGACTTCACAGTGTCCCACACTTCTAGGCATGAATCATATTGTCATTGCTATTACTCAGTATCGCCTAGAACAGCAATTGTTTCTACTCGGATATTATTTTCTGCTTCTTGCTTTTTCCTTCTTACAATATCAATATGATAGGTGTTTCCACTTTTTTTTTAATGAATACCACCAGTTAAAATTTAAAAAACCATTTTTATTATCATGAAAATCCCAGTTTCTAGAACAGATAGTTTGAAAGCATGTGCTCATACTTATGAACAAAAAATGATCCATAATGTGATTAGGTATTGTACATTATTATGGGTATTTAGAAACATTTTATGATTGGCTGCATTAGGATAATGCCAGGTCTTTCTCTTGAGCAAAGTCAAAAGAACATCATGACTCAAGGAAAAGAGAAGAATCTACAAATATCTCTGGAAATTTAAATTTTCTTTAATTTTGGACCAAATTAGATCTTTAATAACAAGTGTGATCTCATTAAAATACAGAACACTTTACCTTAGAATCTTCTCTTTTGGCAGGTTCCTTGCATCAGAGAGTAGTTCATAGTTTCTTACGGATTACTTCACAGTCACTTGTATACTTATAATCTAAAACATCAACAAAAGTCACTTCATTGTGTCAGAAACAGTGATCCAAAAATTTCAAGTGCACCAGAAAAAATCTTGACAGGAGTTTGGCCACTCTCAACAATAGAGCTAAAATTTTGCTGTAGAAGTCAGGCATCACTGATCAGAAGTTGAAAACTAAATCAAATCTATTAGTAGCCATACAAAAACAATGATTCTTCTCATATCTTAGTCAAATCTCAATTTGCACTCATTTTATAGCAAAGCATATCCAGAAAGAAGTTCAAGGTGTTATCTAATCTGTTCCTTTTCCTCAGTTATGTGTGTGCCATTACTGACAAGAATGCATTCTAAATAAAATGTAATGTTTTACTCCATGTGGGATGCTATTCAGATGTGTTTATGTATTGCTTTCTTCTAAAGGTCTGAGATTATAAACAGATAGTATAAACAAGGGTAATGAACTGTCCTATGCTCCAACACTGACAGACAATGGAATGCTACTTTTAGTTTCCATTCAAACTGAATAGAAACTTTCTTCACCTGCTCACAACCATTCCTGACAGAGACAATGTCCACTTCACATAGACATATACATATGCATATATATCTAGGAAGACTTTAAACCTAGATTAAATTATCTGATATAAGGCACAAAGGCTGTATTGCATGAAACAAGGAGGATGAATTTATTTAAGATCAGTCTATCTCACGTTGTCCCTATGTCTAGAAATGATATTATTAGAAACCATATTAAATGTAGTCCATTTTTGTTTCATTCTTATTAATCTCAGAAGCACATTCTAGAGCCTTATAGCTTATTCATTTCTTTCTCATGTAAAGTTCATTAGCAGAGGTTTGATTTCCACTGTTTTGTTTTTCACTTGTTTCTTTCATTGCATCTGTTATCTAATCATAGCTAAAAATTTATGAATTTTAGGTGATGACCCATTTTTCTAGTAAGACCTGTTAATGAAATTACTTTCATTATATAGTGATTCCTCCCCTTTAATTTATTTATGGAATTCTAGGAAATGTACTTGCCCTAGTTCAATTCAAACTTTAATAGTGTGTCAGTTCAGCTTAACAAGTGATTCTCTGCATTTAGAATCCAGTTTCTGTTCTTTGGTGGTCTTAGTTTCTTATGTGATTCTTATGAAATCTCAGTATAAAAGCATGTGCTGGTCCTCCATGAAGGCTTAAAATGTCATGCTTTATTGCTTTTGTTGTGTATGTTTAGTTACCTATGGTAAGTTGTTTATGGTCTGTTATGTATTTATTACTTTTAGTCCTGATTATACCAGAGAAGGCACAGATTCTTATGATAACATAGTCTAGGAAGACAATTCAGAGGCATGTCAAGTTCTGCATAAATGCTATCACATTAGAAAAAATTTTAAAAATTGCAATACTAAAGCAAATCATCAATTTTTCTGAGACAATGCAAACAGCAGACAAATAAAATGTGTGTCTTTCCTAATGGATCTCTTCAAGGACTTCTTAAAAATCTTAGATTTTCTGGCAATGCAAATAACAAAGGATAATAACAAGTAATAACTAGTGTTAGAAACCTGGTGTCCATGAAGTTAATAGAAGAAAACTTTTCCTAATTTTTATGAACTTGGAATTTTGCCAGATGTCTAGCTTTTGAATTCTGTAGGAACCACCTCTCAACACTAGCCAGCATATCACAAGATCACACTGACAGAGACAAAATTTATATCATGTACAGCTCACTTTTGTTTACAGAAAATAATTGATCATGAAAGAATAGTCTTCTCAACCCTAACATAACTCTTCAGATGTCAGGATGTCACTCAGAAAAAGAAAGATTTGGTGCATCCAAGCTTTCTTCTAGGTATACCAACATCAACTTCTGGTAACTACTTATGTAGCATCTTTTCAACCCACAGTGATTACAGGAATTTTTAGCTGAATAAACCCAAATAAGAACTTTAAAGGGCTCAGAAAAGAAAATACTCAAGAAAGTGCTAATATCCTTAAGCATAAACAGTGTTTCAGTACCTTGTGATATCTTAGGGGAAACTTCATGACATAATCAACATGGAATACTTCTTTACAACATGGTTTATTTCTTTTAATAACAAAGCCATCTTGTTGTTATCCTGTTAATCAGCCCAGATGTTCTAAGAATAAAAATGAGTAAATTTAAAGATAGTTCCAGCACATATTTATTGGCTGAGTTTTCTTATCAGTTGAGATGAACATAACACTACAAGATTCAGGATCAATAATAAAAAGATATAGCACATTGAGTGCCCAGAAAGTGTGAGAGAGAAAAGAACTGCTGAACAAAATATATGTAAGTGGATGAATATAAAGTGATAGACTTCTTTTTCAGAAGGTATAAAATAGGTCATTGTTCATCTTCATCAGTATTGAGCTCATTTGTATTGATCTTGGAGAACATCTGCTGTGTTTTTATAATTTACAATATTGAAAATGATTAAAGGAAGTCACTGATGTTACAAACAGAACGATACCTCCTCCAAGGAGATTCAATACCAGCTTCCTCCATTTCCCTTTGGGGCTTTGACTAACATATTTCCAGTCTTCACCTGGAAATCTTGCAAAGAGTGTTAGATTTGCTTTCATAGTTACTTCTTGTTTTAGCACTTTATGCAAGGAGGCATAAACCAGATTATTTTTCTAGGTGGCAATATATAATTCTACTCCGTGAAAGCAACAAGGTACAAAGGTGCATGAAGAAACACATAGTCCATCTGTACTTGTGCCAAATAGTAAAATATATTTAATGGGCTGATTTCTCCATCAGCCATTAACATAATTTAATAAGTATGAGCTGAGTCTAGCAGATACATATTTCTAGAATATCTGTCAGAAAGAATGAGAATATCAGGAAGCCATGAATTTAGATGCCTGCATCATTTCCAGGTTAAAAGAGCATTTGCTCCCCAGTTTCAGTTACTTCTTGAGATGCAATGCAGGGAGTTTCAAACTGTTAACTAATGTGTTTAAGCACATTTCCAAAGGAGCTCCAGCCTGTTATCCATTTGTAAATATGCTTGTTACTCTCCAGAGCAATCATTTGGTGAAAAATTTATTAATGTCATTATACCAGAAAGCTTGTTGGACACAGTGGGATGGAAGTGATATGTTTGCTGTGTACTAGTGTAGCTCATAAAATACATTTTTTGCCAATATTCATAAAGGCAAGGCCGTAGGCCTTGTACTCATCTAGCAGTGTAAGGTCTTAGGATTTGCCTGAGTTTGCCTTGGCTTGAGATGTTTAGCTTTTTAGCTTTTGCAGATATATGTAGCCACTGCATAATGAACAATAGCCCTTGAAGTTAACTTGGGATGCTGACAACTCACTGTGGCACCCCACCAACTCTATGCTCCAGGAGCACTGGTATTGACAGCCTAAGAATCCAGAGGGATTTTAGAAAAGGTGTTAGTATTGGAAAGTTTTCTTTCATAACCATTTTTAAAATACTATTTTTAAGGAGGTTTTTCTGTATTTATTTGGACTACTAGTATTATTGTAACTAGATTAGTAATAGCTGTCTGTTGTGTTTTAATTAGATTATTAGGATTTTAATTAGGATGAGAAATTATTGGCTCTACATATAAGATGTATTATATTTTTGTTTATAACAATATTCTGGGTGTAACATTGGATGCATATACACTAAGACACCTGCAAACTTAAAATCATTATTTACATGCTATTGAATGTACGTACACCAATACAGCCCTACATTACATGGTAGTCTTCTGAGAAATAATCTGCCTTAAGTGGTATGCATGCTGAAAAGTTCTGATAAGGAATTTTTCAACATAGTAAAGTCCTTCATTAGAAGTTTGAAATTCCTCTAAATCAAACAAATTAATAGAATAGGTTAGTTTCAGAATGGTTTTACTAGAAAAAAGCAGAGAGACGTCACGATTATTTGAAGAGCTAATTAAAATATTTTCAGCATCTTTTTTTACAACATCAAGATGTACTTTCTTGTATTATAAAGTATACTAACTTCTTCTCCTCAACCTGCTTGCCTTAGATTTCAGAGCAACCAGCTCTCTGAATATTATCATGATCACTGCAAGTTTCCATAGAACCTGAGCTGCTGAAATTATTTTTCATGAGAATCTTAGCATTGCCACTTTCAGGCTCTTTTCTACATACACGGGATTTAAAAAATGCTTAGGGAGGAAACTAAGAATGTTTTATGTTCTGCATAAGCTTGTGCACAGAGATCTTCAAGCATACGAGTTTATTCCAAGCAAAGCACAGCTCAATGTTTGTTGAAGCCTCTGAATCTAGTCCTGATAGCAACTTTAGTCAGAACTGCTCTGAAACCTCATAGACAAACCCAGATTGTCCATGTATCTTACAAATGTCTATCCATTTATCCCTAATGTCCTTAAGAAGTACAGAAATGATCTCTCCCAAATTTTAAACATAGGAAAGTAAATACCAGAAAGAAATGCTTTTGACCACAATAATACAATGCCTGTTGCAGAGGTCTGACCTAAGACATAATTTATGAGACTTTCTTTCTGTGAGTATTCAGAAAGAAAATTAGGATAGAAGTCATATTATTATTTTCAGTCTTTATTCATGTTTTGATATTGCCCAGAACTCAATTAAAATCAAGGCCCATTATACTGAGCACAATCAAAACCATATATCAGAAGAAATTTTATGCCATATGAATGAAAAAGTCTTTAATTGTGTTTTTCAGTGCTTCATAGACAGTCTTGTAATCATTTCTACTGAGATTATTTTTATTCATAAGTGGCCAGGCCAGTAACATTTTTAAAATGGAAGGTTTTATTATGGAAGAATAAATGTCATTCTCCTGCTTACAAAAAAGCAGCACAGAAAACCAGGTCAGGCAACGCTAGTTCTGAGAATTGTCATTCTAACACGATTACTCTGATTATCTGTAATCAAAAAAACAGCTTCAATTATCTATAATCAGAGCTGTTCAAAATGTTTGTAATAAAGTCTTAAGCTCCACTGGACCTGGGAACATTTTAGTACTTTAGAAAAATCAGGCGTGCCCTCTGTGTTGGTGACTTTGGGGACATGATGACGCAAATGATGCAGTATCCTAACTGGCATTATGTAGAGTATGCATTATTTCATTTACAATTTTTTTTTCTTTCATTTTTAATTCACTGTCCGACAGATGCTCCTCCTTCTTGATAAATCTGCTCAGTCTCCCTGCTAAATGTCTTCCCTTTCTGCCTTCACAGACACTCCTGATTTTCCCTCCAACACCTTTATCTCATTCTCTCTTAGGCTTCCTCCATCTTCTAAATTCTGTCTCTGTTCCTCACATGGAAAGAGGAATAAGTTCAAATGAACCTTTTACTTCACCTGATCCAATTTCCCTTTCCTTCTTGGTTTGGCTCTCCCCATATTTGTGGTTACTGAGCATGTGATGAAATCCAGAGTGAAGATATTATTTGATAAAGATTTTAAACCAAGTGTCACTGTGCTCTGGAATTTTTTTCAAGAGATCAGAAAAAAATTTTAAAGTGCTAAAATATGCAAATGTGCAATAGGTAAGAAGGAACTGCTATAATCAGACAAGTCTTTCACATGCTGCCCATATGTTTGTATGCGTCTGGAGGATGTCTATCTCTCGGGGGCAGTTTTATGAGGGAAAGAGGAGGATTGCTAAGGCTCAAAATACAATGTGATGAGTGCACAATTCGTGTTGTATGACCAAGGAAACACTGAACACCTCCCACCTCTTCTGTCACTAGCATACCTGCACCCAGTTCCTCCTTGCATAGTATTCTAGTTGGATATTACTGGAGGTGTAACACAATACTCATGTCAGCCCAATGAAAAGCAAGAAGTAAGAGTATCTTAGAACATCTCTCTTTTCATGTTTATGGTTGCAATGAATCAGAGAAAACTTTATTTGGAAAGGAAAGAGAAAAGGAGGAAGAAGAAAACTAAATAAAAAGATCTTTCTTTTTCTTAAGGAACAAAAAATGTATTGACCAAATGGTAGATCCACTATAGATTCCTGAGTTAATTATGGTTTTTTTTCAGCTTTCAGCATAGATTCATATGGCATAGGCACAAATACTTTAAAAACATATTGATCAGGGTGTTGTTTGTGTAGTTATCCTAAAAATCATCAGTTGGAAATCCATATCCTTTTTGCACTGGGAGGGATCATACACTCCTCCCATGCTCTCAGAAATTCAAATATTTCCAATGCAATTCAATCTCATTTTCATTCTTCTGATCCCCAGTTTGAGCTATCTAAAATTAGTTAAGTGCAGCATGATTTCTACATCAGCCATTAACAATGCTCATTATTTAATCCATCTCTCAAATTGTATTTAATGGAGACTTAAAGCAATGGTTACAACTGTCATCAGGGTGCCCATTCATTATATATTTCATGTGCAGAGAGAATTTTGTTTAATCACCACAATTTTTCTCTATCAATTCATTTTGCATAAGGGCTGGGCAAGTGAGCAGGATGAAAAATTGAATCCAGCTAATGTTATTGATTAGGAAGATCTGACCCCCAAACTAAGCTTAATTAATTATCCTGGCTTCCACTTTAGAAAGCAGAAATTTGAAAGTTTTCATTACATTATCTCATTGCATGAAGCATCAATATCATTTATGATGTCTATATCATTACAGAGTCATTAACTGCATGCAGTCTTTAATGTGACAGGTACTGTGTCATCAACTTATACACGATGATGCAATTTGGGAGTAAATACAATCCTGGAAGTGTTTAAGTTTTAGGACTGCTAAAACTGTATAATGATGTCTGCAACACTAAACCAAATGAATAAGAAAACTGGTTAAGGACTCTGCTTTAGGATCTAGGCCTCTTGCAAACCAATTTTCAGAATAGCCCACAAATCCTACTGATTTCATCTACAAGACACATGTACCTAGAGTACCAACCACTAGCTTCCAGTGGATTTTCTACACCAGACAAATGTGCTAGACAATGTTTGTTGCAACATTTTAAATAAAAGATATTTTAGTGTTTTACTTTACACAAGAAGAAAGATTGAATATTTGACTCAAGTGCACACTTACAACTGCAAAAATTGATGGCGGGGGGGGGGGGGATTAGCAAAG